>NC_055697.1:5820090-6192590 GCF_017639745.1 Melanotaenia boesemani
CAAAGGCTTGCACACACTTTACCATTAAATCTATAACTGTTCCCAAACTTTTCACTGGTACTATGAAATATTAAATTGAATTATTCTATTTATTTTTTATATGTAATTTGATTAATGATTCCACTCTATAATAATCTGTCTTAGGGTTTGTTTTGGCTTCAGATAGATCCCTATAGGCAGGTTCCAGGAAATCAGTAGTTCCAGCATCTTAACTTAAGTGAGTACCAGGAAATTTACTGTCGGTGGTGGTTTTAATTCAAGAACAGAAACAAGCAGGAGTAAAGAGCAGGTGGTGCTGCTCTAATTAACAAAAGAAACAAAACAGAATGGGTCTATCTTGGTAAGAGATAAACTATTAAACTCTTACAGACAACCATCATCCTCGTAGTTGGAATAATTCTGACAAGAAAAATCTAAATGGGATCATTTTGACTGACTGCAGTTGCAGAGAATTTCTGAAATTAGAGGGAATGTTCATTTTTACATAATTATTCACATTTTAATTGAAAATATGATAAAATGATTATTTATTGCAATTTATTACAATGAATGTGTACAAAACAAAATGCCCTTTGTATGATATAATGGGAAGGTCAAGTAAACATTTATGTGTGACAGATTATGAATGATTCCATTTCAGTTGTATTTAGATAAAACCACAACTCTGAGTACTCCAACACCCGCCTCCCTTTTACCTCAGCATCTTCTGCTCTTCCTGAACTACCCGCCATCTTTGTTCTGTCACCTGACAAATAACAACATATTGATCCATTCCAAGGAAACAAGATTTTTACTAAGTGGCTGTTTTTATCACCATTATAAAAGGCTCGACACACAGCATGCGACAAAGTGCCGGGCATCGCGCTCTCCGATCGCTTTCCACCAATAGATTTGATTGGTTATAATATTGGAAGGAATTTTGACATTTTCAAACCAGTCCTTGACAGACAAGGCATGACGGATGAAGAGTCAGAAGATTTTGCTCGAATGGACAGAAATCTTGCGGTTTATTCTATTGTACAAACAAGGAAACAGCACGGTGAATATCATAATTTGATGGCGGACCTCGAGGCTGATTCAGATAAATCCAGGACCTACGTTCAGACAAACTTACCCTGGCGCCACACGGCTGCCTTTTTATTTCCGTCTATATAATCTTTGCGTGAAGTATTGTAAAGTCTGGGAAATTCAGACACAGCTAAAATAATCTGTTCCTCCATGTTGAAAGGGTTTGCAGACTGCGCAGCCTCCCATGTGTCGAGCCAATTAGTGATTAAACAGCAGCTCAGAAAACAGAATTTCTTTGTGACGTTTTTGTTGACTCGCTCTAAAATAACTCCTGATGCCCTCCCCTCTTTTCTTTGCCCCCAAAGTTCTGGCTGAAGACACAACCACCATTCTCTGCTGCTGGCTAGTGCCACCAGAGCCTTCAACGGATAGACAGCAAAGACAGCCAATCACAATAGCAAGAAACTGAAGAGCAGAGCCAATAATATCAGCTGAAATAAATTATAAGGCGGGACTTATAGCAGCTGTGTTCTACAGAGAGCATGCTGAAGGAAAATGGTAGGGAGATGTCAGGACTTGATGGACATTGGTAGGGAAACGTTCCAACCAAATCAGCGTCCATGCTTTCACTCCCTGACCCCGAAAGGAAAACGGGGGCCTTATCTCTGGGCAACAACTACTTTCATAACAAATAAGAAAAAGCATCACCTGTAACATGTTCACCTGCAATCTATACCTTTAAGTACTTGATTTGTGTACTTGCTCTACAAAAGCCAATGGGAAGTTAAAACAGGCATACCCACGTTAAGCTGGAGCTGTTGAGAAGCATCACATGCAGGAAACTGTGTGCTGAGCCTCGACATGTAAATGATGCCCCACAAATATGAGCATCAGCCTGCTTCGGTTTAAAAAGGAGCTTTTCCTAGAAGCGGTTTTATAAATCAGAAATAGCTGAGACAGCCAACCGGAGATTCTGACACCGATTGCTTAGAAAATTAATTATGCTGCTCTCAAACGGCACAAATTCCTGCCAGAGTTTAAAATTATTTTCAGCAATTGATGGAGAAATATGCAGATCTGTCATGTCATGACAGCATTCCCTCCTCCACCACAGATGCATATTTGACCGTTCTTCATCGAACATGCCTTTGAACTTACTCTCTGCTAGAGTTAATTAGAGCTGATTAGCATCAACCTTATAAGGAAAGTTTGTTTCTTAATCATAAGCAGTGAGCCCATGAGAGGCGGCATAACATTATAAACTGTAGTTAGCAACATTTCAGTGTGTTATCAGGATATCCATGATGCTGATATTCATGCTCCCTGGAGATCTTCAGGTAAACTCCAAGTCTGCTTTAATGATTGTCTCCTGCATGTTGCAGAAAAATCTAGAATAAAGATATTTTCTCATCTTGGCTGCAGATATTTCTATCCAAGGTTTGTAAGTGTTTAAGTGAAGAAACCTTTCTTTATTTTACACATTTGAAGCTTTAAACTGTTTCTTTGAACTTAAATTTACTTACTCTGCATACATTTTTCCAAATAAAATAATAATTTCTTGCTTAAAAACAGCTGTGATGCAACACCTTATTTATTTTGTGTATATGGCGACTTATGCACATTGAGTGCCAGCTGACGCTCAATCTTTGTACGACTGTCACGAACTAAACATTGAGCTGTAATGTTAGAGCGATTCAGCCTCAAATGTTGGAAATATATATTTATTGAACTGTTGCTTGGTTTATACCTAGACATGTCAAAATGCTAAAAATTAAATTTCTAATACAGACAATCTTAAAATGATATTCTTAATTCCGTGTTTACTGTACTGTGTTTAACAAAAATCTGGGTAGTTCTTTTTCTTTAAAACTTTTGATCTAATTTAGTCTTTCTACAATCCTTTCTGCTTTGATTGAATCTTTATTAACAAACACACACATGCAGCAGAAATAAGAAGATCCTACAATCAGCAGATGCATGGGTAAGGGTGTCAGAATTGGGTATAAAAGAAGCATGCAACAAGGTACAGTATATTCCTTTTAAGCAATGATGATCTCACCGAAAATCAGGGTCATTGATAAGTTAACATTTTGGCCCTGTTCCTATTTTTTAGGCCCTTGCTCAAAAATTGCATGCCCATAATGAAATGAGTATTTCCCTGAAAACACACAGTCTATCTGAAAACTTTTGGAGTCATAGTAAAGGGACACTTGTGAAATGTGTTGAGAGGTGTAAATATCAGTATATGTGCTACCGATGAAGATTAAATGAAGATGGCACACAGCACAAAATGAAAAAATTTCAGCCTCATCTAAAAAGAATGCACTTTCAGGATGAAAATGCACATCTCTTTGTAATGATGCAGCTGTAGTGTGTGCAAACACTATTTCAGCAAAGGCCAACTCTGATAAAGTGAAGCAGTTCTGCAAAATTGCAAAGAAAATGGTTTGTCCGAACGACTGCATAGTATAAGATAAAAAAAAAATCCGGTTGCCATGGGGACCTCTGAGTGCATTAAGGCCAGTGTCGGATGTGTGAGAATGTGAGACATTAGATAATACTGTGTGAGAAACCGTCCTGCCACCATGATCAATATAGCCACAAGTACCTTGGAAAACCATTTTCACTACACAGTTTGATGCTGCAAATCTAACTTGAAACAGTATGTTTATGTGGCCTTGAATAGAAATTATATGGATATATGAGTCCATATTTCAGCTGCTTTTGGGGAAATAGTGATCCTGTTCTAGATGGCAAAACCTTTCAGGCTGTTGTCAATAAATGAGCTATAAAAACAAGGGTCTGTGATGGCATGGGGGGGAGTGCATCGTGTCCATATGTGTAAAGATGCCATTACAGCAAGTTTAGAGAGACAGATGCTACCATTTGGCTAAGTCTTTTCCCGTGAGCTGTGCGATTTATTTCAGCAGGATTATGCCAAACCTCATTCTGCACAACTTTTAACTCTTTATAGTTCACACTAATAAAAGAGAAAGAGAAAACAGTGTCTGCATTTTTTAACATTTTTGACAATAATAAAGAATGACAAACAATCACAACAGTAAAATCCAAAACAAAGACAAAAAACCTACAAACAACACCAAAGGAGTGAAGACAATCACATTCCAACAGATAAAGAGAAAAAAATAACATTTATATATTCATACGGAAAGCTCATGTGTGCTACCTCTGCATATTAGTGTGTGAAGACAAAAAAGTGGTAAGAGTGGGTGAGAGTGAACAACGATGTGAATGTTAGAGAGCGGGAGGATCTATGAGAAGGCAAACTTTTAAAAATATACAACTTACGAGTATAATCAAGGACAAATGACAATAAAGAACAGAAAAGTACAGAAAAAAAAAAGAAGAAGAAGAAGAAGAAAAGAAACCTACAATAATCCTTTCCAGGTCCGATGCAAGCTGGCCCCCACCCACTCTAGCTCCTGGTAAACCTAATGGTGAACTGCCACAGGGCATAAGGCCAGACCATCCTCCGCTCTAGCAGCCCCCCCCCCACTCCACCCCCCACCCCCCACAGAAGCTCTGTGAAGTGACAAATTTCTGTTGATTTCAGCTCAGAAATCCACCCTGACAGCAGCGTGTGTGCGCATCTCATCTGCAGACACGCACACGTTCTGCTGCGTGATAGGCTTTTGTCTTGACTGTACAGTTTGTCTTTGTTTAAGGGGGAGGAGACGCAGCAGACTGACAGATTAAAACAGAAGAGGAAAAAGAGATGAGGAAGAAGAGAGAAAACAGAAGTGGGCAAGGAAAAACAGGGAGAGAAAAGCATGGCTGTCAGCATGTTCCCCACTATACTGAAGATTAAACAGCTATCACCACATCAGCATACACTTGGACTAACAAGTCTCTCTATCACACACACACACACACACACACACACACACACACACACACACACACACACACACACAATGTCCTCAAATATCTCCTTGACACTAGGACTCTTCAACAGCAGGAGTACAGCCGATAAGAAGGAGAAGGATGAAAGAGAGAAGAACACCATCACGTAAATCTGCCAGCACACATGCATACACACATTTATTCTCACTACAGACAGCAGTCACTGCATACAACTGATGTATGCGTGCAATGCACACATACATCACACGTACATCAGTGGTTCCAGTATCTGCAGGTCAACAGAGAAGCTGCAGCTTCCTGATTACAGATGGATTCTGATAGCTGGCTCTGCCAATCTGTTCCCAAATTGGTTCACTTTATGGGATATAATGTCCTTATTGAACCTTTGGATCTCTGTTACCACATTAGAAACAAACAGAGAAAACCAGGAGGGAATTACCCTGAATTAATAAATGCAAAGGGGGGATCTAACAAGCTTATCGTTGCAATATCTACTATCCAACATGCAACACCAGTTCATAAACGTTTAGACACTTTTAAATGTAAATAAAAACAGAATGCAATGATTTACAAATCTAACAAATCCATATTTTATTTCCAGTAGAACTAAACATGTCAGGCGTTGAAACTGAGACATTTTATTATTAAATGGAAATTATTAGCTTATTCTAATTTTGATGGCAACAAAACATCTCTAAAAAGATGGAACAGGAGTAAGAAAAAGCTTTGGTCCAAATAAAAAACAACTGGCGCATTTGACAATTAATCCCGATTGGGAAATTTGGCTCAAGTTTCACCCATCTCCAGCAGATTTACCAGAGAGCAGTGGGCTGCCATGTTTAGGTGCCCGGGGAGGAGTTGGGTGAGTTACAGACCTTCCTCAGGGGCCCATGGTGGATCACCTCTGTTGCCAGCTCAGGAACCTGAACCGGGGTGTTCCAGACCCAAGCCCACCTCGGTAACCACCTCGGTAACCACCAGGCAACCCCTTCCCTTTTAAATAAAAATCAGTCTGGATCAAAATAACTGTTTAAGGCAAGTGCATTATAGAAGCCTTTTAAGAATTAAACTTCTTGTTCATCATTTTAAGTCGCAAGTTGTCACTTTTTTCTTTTACTTCTTCAAATGGGCAGTAAGAGTGAAGCAATGTGTTGACCTGAAAGCATTTCTGCTGCTTTTGTGGCAGAAATCTGATCTCATCATTGTAAGATAAATGATTCTTCAGACCCAACAAACTAAACTGAAAGAGTTGAAAATATCTCAGGTTTCCAGTGAGTTATGTTGTATTTAGTGTTACTGAACGGGCCAACAGACACATCAAACATGTTGCAGCCTCAGTAAATGCTATTAAATGTGTACTTGAATGGTTTCAGATACTGGCAAGTGGCTGGTTATTCACTATGACACAGGCTGGACAGGTTCATCATGTTATCTCAGTTGTATTTTCTATTCTTCAACATCCAGTTGCTGCCACTTTATACTTTAAATACAGCAATAAAAAGCTATCCTCTTCTTCTAATATACTAGTTCTTAAAATATGCACCAGCTCTACAAAGGTAGATCATTTATCGTACTAACAAAATGTAGCACAATTTAGTGAAATCTAAATTAAGAATTGAGGTTTCTTTGTTTTTATTGTGTTTTTATTGTGTTTTTATTACCTCTTACCTGAAGACGGTGGTGGTCTGAGCTCTCTCAGTTTGGTGTATCAGGGATACATGCTGCTGCTAATACAAACAGGGAGCAACAGAAGTTAAAGGTTAAACATCTAAAACGTCTCATATCTCAAATATATCGCAGCAGGTAGTTTAAGGGTGGCTGTAGCTCAGGAGGAAGAGCGGTTGTCTGCCAACCTGAAAGTCAGTGGTTTGATTCTAGGCTTCTCCTGACTACATGCAAAAGTGTCCTTGGACAAAACAAGGGCATCATCTCCAACCATTCTCCTCTGACCTCTGACATTGACCAGACATTCTGGTCCAGACAGCTGCTGCTCACTGGATATTTTCTCTTCTTCAGACCATTCTTTGTAAACCCTGGAGATGGTTGTGTGTGAAAATCCCAGCAGATCAACAGGTTCCGCAGTTAAAGTTAAGAAATTTTAAAGTTAAAAAACCAACAGTTGTTGTTTTTTGGATAGGGCTGCAACGATTAGTCGACATTGTCGACAATAAAAATAGTGGACAACAAATTTAGCCGTCAACTATTGTCGGCAAAAAAAAAAAAAAAAAAAAAAAAAAAAAAAAAAAAAACTGCCGAGTAAGACATCGTCTTCTAATCCTATCTCTGCTGAGAGTTGCACAATGCACATGCGCAGAGAGGGGGAAAAAATACACAGTGAGACATCGTCTTCTTTTTTAATCTCTGCAGAGAGTCTGCCAGTGGAAAAATATGGTGGCAGAGTAGGAAAGAAAACGGCGGTGGAGAACGTTAAAAGTCTGGCATAACTTAACATTAAACTTACAAAATAAATTAAATACATATGAGATTTGTAAAGCGGACCTTGTGTACCACGGAAGTACGTCTGCAACGCTCGAACATTTAGAGGAGAGGAGAAGGCACGCTGGACTTATATAATAACCTTATGCAAAATTTCAAAGCTAAAACTGAAATAAGATCCATTTATAATAATCATGAGATACATAATCCGATTGGTCGACTAGCCGTTTGAATAGTCGGTGACTAATCGACCATCAGAATAGTCATTAGTTGCAGCTCTATTTTGGCAGGCATCTAAGTTTTAGTCTTAGTTTTAGTCTTCAGGAAAAAAAATGCTTATTAGTTTCAGTCACATTTCTAAGTTTGACAGTTTTAGTCTAGTTTTAGTCGGTGAAAACTCAAAAGGGTTTTAGTCTAGTTTTAGTCAAATAAAAAGAGTATTAGTCTTTTAACAAATTAATTTAGGTGAATAATACATATTAAAAAGTGGAATCAAGGGTGACAGGTTATAACAAGTAATTCATAAAACAAGTTGACCTTAATGCTTTTACATAATAACCAGATCCTTTACCAGACTGAAAGCTTTAGCCAAGACTTTCCCATCAACAGGGATGCAAAGCTGCCGTGTCACTTAACTGCTGTTGGGCAGAAACTTTTATTTCTATATTTCACCTTTTTTCATGAACTGATGCCCTACTTCATCATACAAACATCTTCCACAAGAAAATAGCAGATCTATAAGTTCAACACATTGTGAGCTTGTTGTTTGGTTATTTTCATTAATAATTAGAAAATTAATAGGAATGGTTTTAGACTTAAGAAGGTTTCCAACCAACAGCAGATACTTTCTGATCTACTTAGGGTGATGCTTTGCACAGATAAAGTGTTAACTGTGGAATCAATTGCTCCAAAAAACAAAGAGCAACAACATCCTGACTTTGGTAACTGTGGCTTTATTTCTGAGAATTTTCTGAAGTGTAAAACTCCACCCTGAACACACACACGTCCAAAATATGAGCAAAGGATGAGGAACACATGCTCAACTTGACCTGGTCTGCCAGTGAAATTATGATGGATTATAGTTAAAATATGTCCATCTATCGTTTCGTTGTTTCCACCAAACCCCTTCGTCGACGCTGCGTCATGATTCATCTATGAATAAATAAACTGCTTGTCTGTGTGACGCTGCACGTCTGGTGGTGGGCGTGGCCAAGGTGCAGCAGCATTGCTGACTGACAGGTTGCGTTCACAATAGACAGAAATGTCGTTCCTTTTTAATGTCGGACAATCAGCCCTCGAACATTTTTGTCTCGTCAATAAAATCTCATAAATGTCTTGTCATGTTTTCGTCATCAGAGAGCCATTTTTAGCTCGTCACCGTCTTGTTATTGTCATGAAAAAAAAGGTTTGTCAACAAAATAAATTTGTCATCGTCGTCGTTGACGAAAACAACACTGACCAACAACCATGCCACGCTCAGTCACCTAAATCTTCTTTCTTCCTCACTCTGATGCTGTTTGAACTTCAACATGTTATCATGACCAAATGTGTTGAGTTGCTGTCATGTGACTATTTTTGTTAAACAACTAAAGAGGTGTACCTAATAAAGTGACGAGTGAGTGTATAAATCAGTGCAGATTTCAGTAATAAGACTTCAAAATTCCAGATAAAGTGAATGTTATGGAACTAAATGAGCAGAGAACTACACCGGTGTAATACAAAAAACCGAAAAGACATATGGAGGTAGAACAGAAATGTGATGAAACATTTTGAAAAGCACTAACATGAAAATGATCCAAATGAGAAACATTTAAAAAGCAGATGCAGTCTGTCAGACAGAAAACACAAAAGCAGACCTATTTTGTTCTGTTTCACTGTCAGATGGCATGTTTGCCCAAAGCCTACATTCCAGCTCCCTGTAGAACATGTGAACACGCGCACACGCACACACGCACACACACACACGCAGCAGAACTCACACAGCTGAGAGTGATGCTATTCCCTCACTGCTTGGAAGGCCATGGAAACACTCTGAATTTGCAAACCATGACCCAGAAACGCACTCCCCCTCCCCCACATACAAGCACATATAAACACACAAACCAACGATTACACTCAGTAAAAAGCAAGCACACATCCTGTGACCTCACTTCCAGACATGAGCAACTGCAGCTCATTCTGACGTCTGCTGTGAGATCACCGTCTCTTCAGACCTACATCGCTCATTTCTGTCCAAACACTCATGATGGCTGACAGCAGTTAACTTTCATTAACCTTTTCATCTGTTTTCTGATAGAAAAACAACTGCGTATATTTTCTGTCATGACATCAGGACGTCTTCGGCTGGTGAGGTCTGGTTAATGAAGAGACTCTATTCATTTAGTAAAAGACCAGCGTTAAGGAATTTATTTATTTCATATCTGCTAAAAACCTGTTTAATATCCAAGTTAAGATATCAAAGCTACCAGATGTGCTTCTCATCTCTATGCCCCTGTGCATGAACGAGATGATCCATATTGATGCATGCAGTACAACTAAAGCATCTGTGAGCGACATGAATGCTGATGAGGTGTTTTACTCAAGGATTCAGGAGGAGTGGCCTTCCTCCTGTCACACATTCATCATTCATAATGCAACGCTATAGAAAGCACACTTCTCGTCATCACTCAAGCTTTCTGCAGAGGTGTACATTAAGCCTTATCAGTGTCCTTCCGTTTTATTTTCTTCTTTTTTTTTTTTTTTACAAATCAGACTTTACAGTCAGCAAGTCCACTTTTGTGTAGGTACGATTGTCTACAGCAATCACCTGACAGAAAGGTGACTTTAACTACATATTTCTAACACATGAGCTAGGACTGGGTGATACATCAGATATACATGATGCATCGGATACACTCGATGTATCCCAAGACGTTTTACGTGCGATATATAAAATGTCTATATTGCGAACATCGGGTACAAACTGACACAGCAGCGTTTTAAGTGTTTACATGTGATTTTCTTCGTAGTGCAGCTTCTCTCACTCACACCAGACAAACGGCTCTCTCCCCCACCCATCCAGAAAAATGCAGCTAGCTAGCTAGCAAGCTAGTTTATGATCATAAAGTAAGTAAGTACGCAAGTAAAGTTTATTTATAAAGCACTTTTCACAGATAAAAGTCACAAAGTGCTGTACATAAAATGGGTGCAATAAAAACATAAAAATGGCATAAAATAAATAACAACCATCAACCGAAAGCTTTCCTGAATAAAATAGTCTTCAACTGCTTTTTAAAGGAATCCACAGAGTCGACCACACGGAGGGACAGGGGCAAGTCATTCCAGAGTCTCGGGGCTACAGCCTGAAGAGCCAAGTCTCTCCGGGTTTTAAAATGGGTCTTTGGGACTTTCAGGAGGCTCTGGCCTAGGGGTACACCCTGAGTAGGGACACAGCAAGTGGGCAATATACTGGGGGGCTTGACCACGTAACGCCCAGAAAGTTCAAACTAAAATTTTAAAGTCAAAATGAAATTAGACTGGAAGCCAATGAAGTCTTGATAAAACAGGGGTTATGTGGGCTGTTCTGGGTGTACCTGTCAACAGTGTGGAGGCAGAGTTCTGCACTAACTGAAGTCTGTTGAGAGTCGTCTTAGTGATACAAGTGAAAATAGAATTACAATAATCAATACGAGATGAGATAAATAAATATTCATTTCAAGATCTGATTTTGACAACATTCTCCTAACTTTAGAGACAAATCTTAAATAATAAAAACAATTGTTAGTCAGCTGTCAGGAACGACCCTCCAAATAGCTTGATCAAATACAACCACAAGGTTTCTGAAGCTGGTTTTAATAGACGAGGCCAGAGCACCGAGACGGTTTTTGATCAGGGGAATCTTTTTATGATAAACCTGATCAAATTATGATGATGGAGCAATGATCAGAGTTTCTGTTTTGATTGAATTTATCAGAAAGTAATTTGAAGAGAGCCAGTTTCTTAAGCAAGACATACATTCCAGGAGCACAGATTAAAATGAAACAGTCACTGAAAGAACAATACAACTAAATATCATCAGCATAAAAGTGATAGGACATATTTTTAAAACCATGAATCAGCTTACCAAGAGGCATCAGATACAACAAAAACACAACAGGACCAAGAACAGAACCCTATGCATATATGAGGAAAACCACTGGAGGACAGATCCAGAAAACCCCATCTCTGATGCAGTTAGTGTTAAATAAGAGCTGATCTTAAACCAGATAGTTTTGTTTGTTTTACAGGTAATTCATGCAACAATTTCCAACGTGCACTCTCCCTCTGCTGGTAGGAGTGTAGCTTACCTGTGTGTGCATGCAGCATGGAACAGTCTAACAAGGTCTAACAAGGAAAAGTCTATGGAAAAATCAAACATCTGTGTGAAACTTTGAGTGTGAGACTTTGTGGTTGGACTTTTTGGGTCACAAAGTTTAACCATGCTATCCAGCACAAAAGTGGCAGACTAACATGCAGAGACCTCAAATGTCAATATTCCAATGAATACAGTAAGACTGACTATCAACATCATTATTAGACATCATCTTTGTAGGGAATGAAAACATAAGCACTGTATAATATTTGAAGCTGCAACATGTGGGCCGATGCAGCTATCAAATGTCTTTGATGATGATCCCTTTCAGTCAGGATTTCAGAAACATCTCAGCACTGAAACTGCCACCATCAGAGCCTAGAATTACATCAATCTGATTACAGTCAGCAGCAGAAGTTCAATTGTGGTTTTGCTAGATCTCAGTGGTGTTTTTGTCACAGTCAGTCATAAGAGCCTATAAGAAAGACTGGCAAATTGGTTGTGAATCTCCAGTCTGGTTCTGAATTGGTTTGAATCCTACTTGTAAGACAGGGGCTACTTTGCATCAATCAGTAACTAAAGATCTACTCCAATAAAGATGACATGAGGCGTTCCCCCTATTGTTCAACTTCTATATGCTCCTACAAGGTCAGATCATGGAAACAAACCAAATATCTGGTCATACTTATGCTGATGACACTCAGCTTTATATTACTGCCTCACCAGAACACTGGTCCCAGACAAAGCTTCAGTTCGGTCAAATCAATATGCGGATGTATTGGAATTTACTGCAGCTAAATCAAGATAAATCTGAAATCATTGTTTAGAAATAAGGATAAGCGTCCAAAGATTAGTGCCCAGCTTCAGTCAGCAATTTAACAAATCAATAGATCAAAATATCGGTGTCATGTTGGACTCTGAGCTAAGTTTTAACAGCCATATTAAAGCAGGGGCCTAGTCAGCCTTTTACCACCTGAATAATATATCTAGAATAAGAGGACTGATGGCTCAAAATAACTTAGAAAACCTGCTTTGTCATTTGTTTTCAGTAGTCTTGATGTAATGGAGTTTTCACGGATCTGTCCAAAAACTCAGTGCAACAACTGCAACTAATCCAGAATGCTGTTGTTCATGTTCTCAAAAAGACCAAAAGAAGGAAACCTACCACTTTTCTCAGGTCTATACACCAGCTTTCTATGAGATAAATAATTCATTTTAAAATGTTGATGCTGGTGTACAAGGCTACGATTTATATAATTGATCTGCTGATGCCATATGAGTCGCCAAAATTTCTGTATGTATGAAATGTGCTGTATGACAAAATTTTTCTTTGCGATAAAATAATGTTGGATCAACACTAAATTCAAGGCCTTATACAGTGAAAATCGCACAGTGAGTAATTTAAATTTTACAGAATTGTAGATTGTTTGGACCAAACGCCTCTCCCGGTAATCATTAAACTGTGTATTTTCATACAAGAGCTTTCTCAATTAACGCTTTGCTGTTTAGACTCCATGATTTCTCGCTGCCACCAAACAAACAACCACGCTTCTGGTGGAAAGCTCACAGTTTCTGATGAGAGTAAGAGTTGCCAGTCGGGTCACCAGTCCATCGCTTGGCCAAACAAGCATTCACGCTCACACTCAACTTAGAATGACGAATTAACCTAACATGCATATTTCTGGATGGTGGGAGGAAGCCGGTACCAGGAGAGCTGAAGCTCCCTTGAAGACAAATTGCTGAGGTCCCCTACTTTTATTTTTATTTTTTTTCAGAGCTGTAGTTACCATGACGATGTTTGGTTACTGCTCCTTTCAGGTGATGGTGTTCTCCCTTTATTTGGCTGTTAAGATGGATCAGGTCTAATGTCATTCGGGTCAAGTTCGCTTGTGTTGGGAGGTTCAACATTTTCTGAAACTCGAAGAGCTCAAGTGTGTGTGTGTGTGTGTGTGTGTGTGTGTGTGTGTGTGTGTGTGTGTGTGTGTGTGTGTGTGAGCCAGGCTCCCAGAAAATCTAATTTATCTTGGGTTACACCGACTCTGTCTTTGACTATAATTTTTCTATTTAATGAACCTTTGCTGTTGTTTGTATGCAGCATCTGTACCTTTATGTTGTTGCGCCTCTCCACTTTGTCAGCATCCTTCTCTTTCTTCTTCTCCTCTTTTTTCTTCTCACCCTCCCTCTGCAGACAAGAAAAGGGGTGGTATAAAACAGTGGCATGTTTTTCACATGTTTAATCTCTAAAACATATATGTCAAACTCAACGCCCGCGGGCCACATCTGGCCCATGAATGAATTATCTTTGGCCCTCATGATCATATCTAATCACTGTTAGAGCTGGCCCCCTGATAGAGTGCACGCACCGCCATAATACTACAAGCCCCACAATGCCCTGCCAGTGCGTTGGTGTGCCAGTTATGGGCCCTCAAGCATGTACCTCACTGACAGCTGCTCACCTTGGTCAATGACCCCTCTCCACAAAAAATGGAGAAAAAAGAGAAAAGTGGACTTTGAAAACAGAGAATATGTTTGCGGGTGTAAAGGACAAAGCTGTGTCTTCTGTGTGGAGACAGTGAGGCTGTGATAAATTAATACAATGTAAGAAGACACTTTGAAATGAAGCACCCCAACAGATACAAGTGTCTGGACAGGAAACAAAGGCTTCAAAAGTAGAAGAGTTAACCCTTTAGCCACCAAAGTTTTTAAAACTTTTTTTTCTTTTGTTTTGACTTGTCCTGTCCAGCACGGTAACAGCAGAATGATGGTCTGGCTGCTGTGCTGTGCCGAACAAATTTACTTTGCCAAGAGGAGCTTTATGGGTATTAGACTCCTCTTGATAATCTGATCGATTTATTTTTTTTTTTTTTCAAATTATGGATTTTATGTAATTTTGCTGGACCTGACTGGAGGGGACAGAAAAAAGGAGAACAGTGAAGACAAGTAAAAAAGAAAGTAGACAAAAGAAAGAGGAGACAGAGATACAAGAGATAGAAGCAATGACCCTTCAATCCAACCTACACCAGACAACCAACTGCTTCACCTGTACAAAAGAACAGAGAATTTTACAGAAAAACAAAGCTGACAAAGCTCATCAGGAGTTTCTAAGAAAATAACAACAACAAAAATAAACAAAAACAAAAACAAACATGTATCACAACAACAACATCCAAAGTACCAGAAACACACAAAGAAAACCTTAACACATAAATGTGAGTGTGTCAGCATGCAGAGGATGAGGAATGAGGAGTGATGATCGTGCAAAAGCAACCACGCCTCTGCAGCGGCTAGAGGCAGACTAGGGCGACCCAGAGACCCGGGCCATCAGCAGCAATCCCAAGGCACGAACCCAAGCTACCCCACCACGAAGACAACCCCAGACCCACCCAGAGGATGGCAGAGGAAGGCCCCAGCCAGAGTTTTTAAAAGTTTCTAAGGGAAACTATAAGTTAGAAAAAATGTTGAAAATGAAATAGTTTATGATGGCAGTAAAATTACTCATCTAATTTCATATTAGCAGCCCTATTAGTTTTATTCAATAACTTTCACTATGAAACTATGACACACATTCATTCCTATACACACACAGTATATACATATATACATATACTTATATATACTTATATACTATATTAATGTCGTTTTATAGGCAATAGCTAACAGGTTCTGTTAGTTCCAGGTTCAATATGTGCAATAAGGTCATTTTAATAAGTTTTTAATAAACACTGAACCAGTCTGGACCTCAGCTTGTTCCAATCTTTTCATTTTGGCCTGCTGTGTATTTGAGTTTGACACCCCTGCAATAAAATCCCAGACACCCAACAGCTGGAAAAATGTGGCTCTGGAAGGACAAAGTCCCCAAAGATGATGCCAGGTGAGTCACAACTGGAGCTTTTATGAGGGTACAGCACCAGAATTAACATGTAATGCTACTTAAGAATGCAGAAACAAGGTACTTCTCTTCATTAAATCCCCATTTAATGTCTATTATAACATCCAGTTGGAGGAGTCACGAGTCCTGGTAGTAAAGATTTGATGTACGTCAAAGCAACAACTAGATCCCTTTCCTTAATGTGATTTTAATGCACTCACCATGCAGATTTAATGTGCAGACATTATTAGCGTGCAGAGTTGATGCAGTGTTTTCAGGTTAATGCTTCTGTCTTGCTTTGTTATGTGCAAATGAGACTGTCCTGATGCCAACGAGCTTTAGCTAATGCCTGTCAGCATGCCAGAGAGAAAGCTTTACATGAGCGGGTGTAGCCCTATAATCTGGCCATTATAGTAACAATAACAATCTGCTTCACTCTCTCTGCAATTACTTCATCTGATGTTTATCTATTCATAGTTATTTACACAGAGATGCTTATTTGTTTCGAGAACATTGTAAACAGCAGCACACAATCATTAATATTTATAAGGATGCAAATCAGCAAAGAGGCATCTGCTATGGTTGTAGATTTTGTGCCATTTTTATCTTTTGGAATTCAATCTTAAAATGTAAACACAGGAAAATTTAAAAGAAAACTGTCTGACTCAGAAAGTCTGGATCAGATCTTTTTCTTAAATTTTTAAATTAAAATTTTTGATCAATTTGCCACAGACATAACAGTGAGAAGAGAGGCAACTGTTAGCATAGTAACAGCTTCAGATTCAGGTTTAAACTGATCAATAGCCTTCACTACATAACTTAGCGTTTGCAGCGCTATGTTATAACTTTGTCAACACATCATTTATCTGCGAAGCTGTGGCAGGCACCGGGATTTTGACTCCATCTGCTATGCGCTGATGATGCTTGTGTTACCTGGTTTGCCTAAGCATTAGCAAGCCATTATACTCCCTCATGATCCTTCCTAACAAAACACTGCAAACTGTGTTCCTGCTATCATGTTAGCTAACCTTCTAATTCTAACAGTCAACTAAAACCAAACGAAAGCTGACCATGTGAGCAAGTGCAAAGTAATATGGAGGTACGGCTGATTCTCTGAATGAAGTGAATGAAGTTGAAGAAAGTTGAACATTGGATACAGAATGAAAGAAAAATTGTTAAGTGCAGTTTCTCAGCCTCAGGATCCAGCAGAACAACGATGACTCCAGGGGCCTCATTAATAAAACTGAGCTTAGCAAAGCAGATTTCAGGTGCGTACGTAGGGGCAGAAATGCAGAGCACAAAAACTTGCAGATTTATAAAATTTATAAAAGAGTGAACATGCACGTCCCACACCTGTTTCCGTTTATAAATCAGAATCAACTCTACAGCTGGCGCACGTCAGGGAACGCCTAGAATAAATATTCATCATATCATTTCCATGATGGCTCAGGAGGAGAAAAGAAGGGAGAAGCTGACTTTTTCGGGATGGAAAACTGAGATTCTGATGGACCATGTTTAAAACCATGAAAAAGGTTTTGTTTGGTGGGGACGGCATGGTCATCACCAGGGTCAGAAAGGCAGAAAAGTGGCAGCAGGTGGCAGACAGCATCAGACACACCAGAGGTACCCGGTAATGCAGGTCATTTATTCCTTTTATAATAAGTTTTCATTTATAAAGTGAAAATGTACAGACACACAACTGATATTGGTACCAGGTTATTTAGTGTTAAACAATATTTATTTATAGTTCCTGGGTATTTCATCTGGGTGGGCGGTGCTGCAGCTGTGATTGGAGAGGGGGAGGCCAGAGACGCCACCCAGTACCGCAGCAGCCGTGTCCTCAGAGGAAGTCCTGCAGGTGCAGAGGGACACCAGCACTGCCAAAAACAAGGCGTGGCCAATGAGTTGAGGGAAATAAAGACTGTCTTGATGTCTTGGAACAACACTCAAAGCATTGTGAATTAAAAAAATAGAAGAAAAAAAAAGAAAGAAAAAAAAAACTCCACCTCTTTTGAGTTTCATAAGCGTTGCATCAGTAGACGCTCCAGCCTCCAGTCTGCTTCCCACTCTGCTGGGTCTTAGAATGAATGAGTCATGGGTGGGACCAGGCCAAACAGCCATGTTGAGCAACATGTTGGCATCACATATGATTTGGACGTTTAGAGAATGAAAATGCTTTGGTTAATGACAGCTAATTTCATTTACAATTTGCAATTTCCATTTTTTCCATTTGAAAATTCATTTTATTCTCACTTAATGATTTTATTGTAGTTTTAGTGCAGCCAATAACACTGATTACATCGGGGAAACTGGACATTGCTGCAAATTGCATTGATTTGTTTGCCTGTTAAGCCCCAGTGTACAAAATTTAACATAATGTTGTGACAAACCAGTAATGCCGTCTAACAAGTCTGGCATAACAAGGCTGAAGGTTGGCTGTGTTATCCCCGACCTGTCAGCGTGGTCCCTCCTGAAGGAACCCAGTGTTGTCAGCACTTACAGAGGGCCTGGCACGTCGTGGTTTTTCCTGGTGGTGTGTGGCCTCTGTAATGCCGGGCCAAAGCATCACAGAGGTCATTCTAGTATGCAACAAGTGTATACAGAACGAAATTTTGTTGCATGGGCTCATCACAGTAAAATAAAATATAATATACAGTTAAAGAACATAAAAGGATACGCATATACATATGTCCTGACTAAGATATATATACATGTATAATTTAAAAAAGATAAGAAATATATACAGCTAAAAATAGATAAGAATACAAAAACAGATAAGAGTGGATGCAGCTGCGGAACCTTTTTCCAGAGGCCATCAGTGAGAACAAACCATGGTGTGGGTGTGAGGAATCACTGGTGATGTTTCTGGCTCGGGACAAGCAGCACTTTTGTGCAATGACCTCAGTGGAAGGAAGAGAAGTCCCAATAATCCTCTCTGTGGTCCTCACCAATCTCCTCAGATTCTTCCAGTCAGATGCTCTGCAGCCACCACTCCACACACAGATGCAACTCGTCAGAATGCTCTCTATGGTGCCTCTGTACCAGGCAGGTGGGCTCTTCATCTTGCACAGGAAGTACATCCTCTGCTGTGCCCTCTTGACCAATGATGCTGTGTTTACAGACCAGGTGAGATCTTCTGAGATGTGCACCCCCAGGAACTTTGTGCTGCTGACCATCTCCACAGCCTTGCTGTTGATGAGGAGTGGAGCATGACTGGGCTGTTTTTCCTGAAGTCGACAATAATCTCTTTAGTTTTGTCCACATTCAGGATCAGGTTGTTGTCTCTGCACCAGCCCACCAACTGCTCCACCTCCTCTCTGTAGGCCAAGTCGTTGTTGTCCCTGATGAGGCCCACCACTGTTGTGTCGTCCGCAAACTTCACAATGTGGTTGGTGGCAGACCTGGGGGCACAGTCGTATGTCATCAAACTGAACAGCAGAAGGCTCAAGACACAGCCTTGGGGGGAGCCTGTACTGAGGGTGATGACCCTGAAGGTGTTTTGCTCGACCTGCACTGACTGTGATCTGTCGGTGAGGAAGTCCAGCAACCAGTTGCACAGGGGAAATGAATGCCAAGGGTCCCAGTTTGTCTACCAGATGTTGCGGAATGATGGTATTAAATGCTGAACTGAAGACCAAGAACAGCTTTCGAACATGAGTTTTCTTCTCCTCCAGATGTGCTAGGCTCAGGTGAACAACGAAGGAGATGGCACCCTGAATGGAGCATCTCGGCCAGTAGGCAAACTGGAAGGGGTCGAACGCGGGATGGAGTCTGGAGCTGATGTACTCCTTAACCAGCCTCTCAAAGCATTTTATTATAATAGGAGTACAGGCCGGTAATCGTTGAGAAATGAGATTTGAGGTTTTTTTAAGCACTGGGATGATAGTAGCAGTTTTGAAACATGATGAGACCATGTCCGTTAGAGCACCAGCCAGCTGGTCAGCACACTCCCTGAGCACCTGCACAGGTATGTTATCAGGGCCTGGAGCGTTCCATGTGTTGACTCTCTTCAGAGTCTTCCACATATCAGCTGTGTCAAAACAGAATGCCTTATCTTTCTGGTTTGAAGCAACTTTTACCACAGGAATGATGTTCATGATGTTCAGTGCCTCAAATCTCCCCAAAAATTATTGAGTTAATTTAAGAAGTCCATGCCAGCTTCACCCACAAGGGAGGGAGATATCTTGTAGACAGCCTGCATGCCTCGCCACATTTTTCTGCTGTTTTTTATATATATATACATACATATATATACTTATATAACAAAACCACAGAACTGCGTACAAGGCAGCAATATCTTTATTATATCAACTTATTACACTTAACAGGACAAAACTAAAACATAAATTGTCTCAAGTCTGTGAGTGATATTGTTGATTTATTCATTTTGCTTTATTAAAGCATATTATTTTGTCGGATCCAGTGCTTTTTGCCTGCTTTAGGGTGGTCAGAATTTGAAAGTTAAGATGTCGTATCTGTAAAAAAAAAAAAAAAAAACACCAGTATTTTGTGCATGCTAAAAAAAATCCATCATTGTGGGCTAAGCCCTGGATCTTCTTCCATTTTAAATCCGCCCCTGTGTCTGATTGAGCTCAGGAATAAAATTAAATTCTAATATTAGTTTTATGTGATTTGATATGAAAGGAAATGATTCTGTTAAATCAGCATGCGATATCATCTCGGATCAACCACGCGATCCTGAATCGAATCAAATCGACATTGAATTGATGCAGAATATGTGATACTATGATCAAATTTGTGATTTACAGAGATTTCAAAAGTTCTCTTAACATAATTAGCACCAGCACAGTCTTGGCCACATCTAGCATTGACATGTAAACAAAGGAGTTAACAGCATATGTTATGACACGAGTAACACAGACGATGGTGCACAATCTGATTATCCTGTCCACACACAGCTGGAATATTAAAAAAATGGGCAGACTTTTATTACCAGACCGCAGACTGTCAGCAGAACTAATACCAAAATCTTAGCTTTGATTTAAAAAACAACACGTGAGAACTGTCTCTTGTTAAAAAAAAAAACTTAAATGTAACCAGCAAACAAAGCTAATTGTTTTATTTTACAACTGAATGGTTAGCAGCAACTCCTCTGAAGAGGCAACAAAAGGAACGTCTGCTATGATATTAGAGGACATAATAAAACTTCTATGAGCAAAATAAAGCCTCATTCAGTCTGATTCAGTGTCATTATTTAATAAAATATTACAATTTTGCTGAAGTTATCAGCAGATGTGTTTATAAGCAGAAACGATTTGGTTAAATCGACTAAGCAGCCGGGCCTAAAGTAACAAACAACTGCCTTTGAGGAAATAATTTATCAAGCAGAGTTCAGTACATTCTTAGAACATCCCAGGCTCCATTAACTGCACTTTGACCAAAAAATGGCAAACATTTGCAATGGTCATTTTATCTTTTTATTGGATTAAGCCAATTAGTATTTGATGATGGCAACAAAGACCCAACTGTCGTGTCGGTCTTATTTGTGTCTGCAGCAGAGTGGACGCTTCATGTTGGAGATGTGCTTATTTTCTGTGACAGTGTGACTGCATTTCCAATCTAAGCACAGCAGTGTGACATGGAAAAATGTTCCCCATTTGTTCTTGTCTGCTGGTTTCATCATCCTCGTCATCATATGCACACTGAAACAGTAAGATGAAAACCTGGGTTTGTGTACGCATATATGAGTGAAAGAGGGTGGAGCTGTAAGATAAAGATTGAAAATACCACAAAAAAGTAATGCAGTTTATTTCACATAAAGCTCTTTCTGTGTGAGGCCCAACATTTAGAGAAATGACTAGTCAGCGGACTCAACCACAAACTTTAAACATTATTCATGAAGTACAAAAAGTATGAGGACCGTTATTGAGCCATTATAGGAGGAGACATTATTGATAATTACCCTCTCACAGACACGTGAAATTTAAGTCATTCACACATTATAGTAGGGCTGGGCGATATGAGCCATACTTATATCTCGATATTTTTTACCTGAATCACGATATACGATATATATTTCAATATATTTTTGTTTTGTCAAGTAACCAAAGAGACAGTTCTAATTTACCTTTAGTGCCAAATATACTTTTATTAAGGATCAGGAGGACATGTGCATTAAAACAGCTGACTGAAATTACATTACCTTTATATTAAATTAAATGCTCCTAAAACAAAATAAATAAAAAATACTTTTCAACGACCATAACAAAAATACAGCTGTGCAAAATGCAAAAGAAAAGATGCTTTTAACTCAAAACAAGCAATCCCGCTATAAACAATATTGCTTCTATATTGCGTCTGATAAAGTCTCGATATATTTGAAAATCTTGATATATTGCCCAGCCCTACATTATAATGAAATCTCATACACTATACTGAAACTGCTCCTTATGTACTATACTGAGTTTTCTTCTCTCATACTCTGTACTTAAACGGCCTCTTGTACACTATGCTGAAATCATTCACACACTATAGTGAAATTTCTGAAACCTCATTTCACTTTTATTTATAAAAGGAATTCTACTAGTGTGTGTGTGAGAGACATATCACACTTCAAAAGGAAGTAATTTCAGTTGAAACAGAAGTAGAAAAAAACAGGAGTGCATTTTCTAAACAAACAGAAGAAGAAGAAGTTGGAGAAACACTGCGACAGATGTTTTGTGAAGACTTATGCTGTTTTAATATCTGCTCAGTTGCCTGGAAGTAATCTCAGTGAAGCTAGAAATGGTGAAATAAACCCTCATAAAACACAGAGTCACTGTCATACGACCAGTGAGATGGACTCTGCATCGAAACATTAATGCATCCAAAAAGAACTTCATCAGCTGGCTGTCAGTGTGTGATGTGTTTTAAAGGAAGTGTAAACAAGGCTTCATTACTCCATTATCTCATGCAGCTCCCTGTCTCATCCTTGACTCTTTTTTTTATAAAAGAAGTTCTCAACCCCATGTTGCTGTTTTCATATGTCAGTGTTTAAGTCAGTGTTGAAGCATCCAACTTTTTTTTGTAATTAGGAAAAGTAGGAGAAAAGGGGTGCTTATGCAACTGGGATAGTAACTGTGTTGCTGCATTTGTAACGTTTTATAAAAATTTGACTCGCAGTGCTGTCCAGGTCTTCGTTTTACAGCACTGTATATCCTAATGGCCGAGATATGCTAGGTGGCTAGTTAGCATTGTCTTCATTCAGACTTACTACGGTCGGTTGTCCGACTTCTTCCTCTTCAGTTTCTTTGAAAATGTGCTCATGTTTTTTCTACTGTGTGACTTCCGTTTCAACTGAAACTACTTCCTTTTCAAGTGAAATTTGTCTCTCACACACATTCCTTTCATACATACTGGTGAAATGTGATTTCAGAAATTTCACTATAGTGTGTGAATGATTTCTGTATTATGTATTAGAACATTTTAGTATTGTGTATAAGAGCATTTCAGTAAAGTATATCAGAGGAAATTTCAGTATAGTCAGCTCAATTTCTACATGAACTAGTTCAAAGTTCAGTTAACACATTTTAAAATGAGCTAGTTCAGTTCATAGTTCATAATTCAAATTTTGAACTAAATTCACATTTCTAAAAATGAACTAGTTCATAGTTCTTTTTTCCCAATATGCTGCTGCAAGCTATTACCCTCAGAATACTGGCATTTTCCAATTGTTGCCACCCATTCAGCCCACGCTCGTAGCCAGCTGCAGCTTTCACTCCTGCAGTATAAAAAAATGAGGAAAAACTTGCTTGAATGGTCTTTGTTTAATGAGAAATTATTAAACTATCTGGGGTAGGAACCAGGCTGAGGGAGGAAGCAAAGGATGCACCGTAAAGCTCAAAACAATTAAACTTCATTTATCTTTTCTTTAAGTCATTTTTCAATATTTTGTGAATGTATTTTTTTCAGTGTTGTTTTCGTCAACGATGACAAATTTATTTCGTTGACAAACCTTTTTTTCATGACGATAACCAGACGGTGACGATCTAAAAATGGCTCTCTGATGACAAAAACATGACAAGACATTTATGAGATTTTATTGATGAGACAAAAATGTTCGAGGGCTGATTGTCCGACATTAAAAAGGAACGACATTTCTGTCTATTGTGAACGCAACCTGTCAGTCAGCAATGCTGCTGCACCTTGGCCACGCCCACCACCAGACGTGCAGCGTCACACAGACAAGCAGTTTATTTATTCATAGATGAATCATGACGCAGCGTCGACGAAGGGGTTTGGTGGAAACAACGAAATGATAGATGGACATATTTTAACTATAATCCATCATAATTCCACTGGCAGACCAGGTCAAGTTGAGCATGTGTTCCTCATCCTTTGCTCATATTTTGGACATGTGTGTGTTCAGGGTGGTGTTTTACACTTCAGAAAATTCTCAGAAATAAAGCCACAGTTACCAAAGTAAGGATGTTGTTGCTCTTTGTTTTTTGGAGTAATTGATTCCACAGTTAACACTTTATCTGTGCAAAGCATCACCCTAAGTAGATCAGGAAGTATCTGCTGTTGGTTGGAAACCTTCTTAAGTCTAAAACCATTCCTATTAATTTTTTAATTATTAATGAAAATAACCAAACAACAAGCTCACAATGTGTTGAACTTACAGAGCTGCTATTTTCTTGTGTGACATTTTTTTTATGATGAAGTAGGACATCAGTTCATGAAAAAAGGTGAAATATAGAAATAAAAGGTTTCTGCCAAACAGCAGTGAAGTATAACACGGCAGCTTTGCATCCCTGTTGATGGGAAAGTCTCAGCTAAAGCTTTCAGTCTGGTAGATCAGAGGTGTCCAGCTCCGGTCCTTGGGGGCCACAATCCTGCAGGTTTTCGATGTGTCCCTGCTCCAAAATGACCTGACTCAAATTAATTAGTCATTGTGCAAAACCTAATAGGCTGTTGGACCTATTTAATTTAAGTCAGGTGTGTTGAAGCAGGAAACAATGAAAACCTGCAGGACAGTGGCCCTCGAGGACCCACTTTGGACACCTGTGGTAAAGGATCTGGTTATTATGCAAAAGCATTAAGGTTAACTTGTTTAATGAATTATTTGTTATAACCTGTCAACCTTGATTCCACTTATAATACGTATTATTGACCTAAATTAATTTGTTAACAGACTAATATTTTTTTTTTTGACTAAAACCTTTTTCAGTTTTTGGCGACTAAAACTGGACTAAAACTGTCAAACTTAGAAATGACTAAAATGTGACTAAGGCTAATAAGCATTTTTGTCCTGAAGACTAAAACTAAGACTAAAACTGAGATGTCTGCCAAAAACAACACTTTTTTCTGACTTGCTTGTCCAAAGAAAAGTTTTAGAACTTGGGTCAAAAAAGTGCAAAATTCAGCCCAAAAGAACAAGTAAGAAACAAAACATAAAAACACATGTCTGCATTTGTCAGGTTTATGAAAGGTGAGGGTTCCTCTTTCCTCAAAGGCTGCAGGTCTGCTGATACTGTACGCCGTTATTTACGTTTGGCTGGTAGAGGATCTGCTTTAACACGCTGCTGCCGAGTCTTTAGATTGTTTTTATTGACGTTTACTTCACGTACCTTGGAAGCCTAGCCAGGTGCTTTATTACAATATGCCGTTTCAGGTTTGCTGTTCATGTTGTTGATGTCCAGAGTTGCTTCTTGACACCCGGTGGGCAAAGTTTACAAAAAAAGGCCAGATTTCTCCCTCTTCACAAAATTGTTTTAAGCAATCATACGAAGATGCTGTAGTGATCATTGAGGCAGAGGTGGTGCTGCTGCCTTCACTGGATTTTGCCCCCATGTTTTGCAATTTGATGACACATGCGCGGTTTGGCTCTGTGGTGGTTTCTGTTGCCAGATTTGGTGTTTTTAACCTATATCTTGAGGCCTGTTTAAGGTGTGTTTTAGCTGGGATTTTGCCTGGAAGGCTCCATGGAAACCTGGCACTCTACTGAACAAAGTTCAACTGTGAGAGAACGCCTTTCACAAACGCCAGCATGAGCACGCTCACAATAACGTTCATCAGGCAGAAATACAGAACGTTCAGTTCACGTTCACCCAAAATATGAACGACCGTTCAATGAGCTCGTTCAGCCACAAAACTGAGGATAATGTGTGAGAGGTTTTAGTATAATGTGTGAATGACTTAAATTTCACACACGTCTCTGAGAGGGTAATTCTGAATAATGTCTCAAACGACCCCTCAAAAAAAGGAGCACAGACTACCCGGGTACAGATGCATTGAGTTGCATGCTGCATTTGTATGTGAGAAATGTGCCAATCGATGTTCAGATGAATGTTTTCATGTTGTTTCCACTAAATTCTGAGCCTAGCATCTGAATGTGGAGCTGAAATGGAGACTCATCAGACCAGCAACGTTTCTCCATCTTCTATTGTCCAGTGTTGGTGAGTGTGTGTGAATTGTAGCCTCAGTTTCCTGTTCTTAGCTGACAGGAGACACCCGGTGTGGTCTTCTGCTGCTTCTTGTGGCCTTTCTATCATTTCCAACCAGTCTGTCCATTCTCCTCTGACCTCTGACCTCAACAAGACATCCTGGTCCAAACAACTACTGCTCACTGGATATCTTCTCTTCTTCAGACCATTCTCTGTAAACCCTAGAGATGGTTGTGTGTGAAAACCCTAGTAAATCAGCAGTTTCTGAAATACTCAGACCAACAACCATGCTACGTTCAAAGACATCTTCCTCATTCTGATGCTCAGGTTGAACTTCAGATAGTCGACTTGACCATGTCTACATGACTAAATCCACTTAGTTGCTGCTGTATGATTGGCTGATTCGATATTTGTATTAACATTGAACAAGTGTACCTAATAATGTTCTCATGAATATGAAACAACCCACAAACTATATTAATTAATGAAAAATAAACATAAACAGAACATAAGCACATGACAACACAGAGTACACAGGAAACCTGTACCTCAGGTCTGTTCCTGTCAGCCTGGGAGGACGGCGAGGTGGAAGGTGGAGGAGCTTCAGATGACTTCTGCTGGAAAAAATTTAGAGAGACATTTAGACACGGGGATGGAAGAGAAGATAAAAAAAGAGAAGAAAGAAGAGGGAGAGATGGGTTTGAGAGGGCATGACAGAGGGAGAAAAGTGAAGCGAAGAGAGCGGCGAGTTAATTAGAGGGAATGAAGGAGGATTTTCTCTGCTACAGCAGAGCACTCCTCGCTTCAGCAAATTGCTGCAAACCAACTTTATATTCAGCCTCACAGCAGCACAGAGAGAACCACGTCCTGAAAAGGTCTATCATACCAAAAGCAAAAGCACAGTTATGGCCTCTATTAGCTCTTTGTTGACCTTTGAGACACACAATGCAAAAAGCCTGAGTTGAACTCTGTAGCTTTCTTTTACCAGCCAGTGTTTTTTTTTTTTTGTTCTTCACAGTAAGTCTGCACCTTTTCCACAGAACATCCGCCAGCTTTCTCAAACAGATCCAGCAGCTTATGCATCAGCCTCAATCACAGGCTGATGCAAACACAACAGGTTTGTTTCCATGCCAAACAACAATGCAGTCTCCAGTCATAAAAATATCAGTTAATCCGTTAAATCTGCTTTAATCCCACTTGTGTATTTACCAGCAGGTGATTGATGGTGCATTTACCTTGCTCTGAACCTTCATCACTTTACCACTAAGATTACCACTGTTCTTTCCTTCATTTAACAGATAACGTCGCCTTTCACTCTCTTCATAACTTCCACAAGATACCAACAACAGAAAAATGTTGTTGAGTAGGAATCATCAATCTAACAGTATCATATTTTCCTTAACCTAAGAAAAGGTGGCAAAGGATTGTCTACAACCACCACAGAGGTCTGCATGGACCTTTTTCCATCGTGAGTGTATTTGGTTGACTTTAAAGTTAAAGCCCATTTTCTCAATCAGTTTTCAGCTAAAACAGAGGATTTCACAAGAGAGCTATCGCAGATTTAAGGAGATGTTTTCATATCAGCAGTTTATTGCATAAAAAACAACCTCATTTCCCAAGAAGTTGGGACACTGTGTATAGTGTAAATAAAAACAGAATGCAATGATTTGTAAATCTCATCAAACTATATTGTGTTCCCAGTAGAACATAAACAACATATCAATTATTTCAATTGAGACATTTTATCATTTCATTAAAAATATGAGCTCATTTTTAATCTGATTATAAGAATTATCTAAAATTAAAGTCTCTGTGTAACTTTAAAATAACCAAAAATATGAGCTGGAGAATACAACACAGATTGTAGATGGATTCAGTTTTTCCAAAATTTTGTTTCACTATACAACCTCATATAGCTCCAAGGTAAACATGTATAATATCTTTTTTTTAGATATGCTGTAGTCTCTCATACCAGTAGTTTCATAAGCTGTGTTTCCATTACCCCTGGAATTGCACAAAATCTAAATATTGCAATAAAGAAACACCAAAATTTCTAAAAACCTCTCAAATAAAAGTTTTTACGCTCTCGTGAGGGGGTTTTTCAGACTCGTCAATATAAAAGTACATCGCAAAAGTGTCATGGAAACACAGTTTTCGCATTTACATGTCCCCAGACGTGACGCAGGGGGTCACGGGACCAGTTCATTTCAAGTAAAGATGAGTATGAGTAGAAGCAGGAGGAGAAGGAAATCTTGGGGATGTCTTTTCACAGGGAGAAGATCCAAAAATCCAGAAACGCCTCATTACAAACTGCTCAATCAGACTGGAATACTTCTGCGTTGCCGTGTTCGCGTAGCCAGACTGCATGTCTGGTTGGAAGAGTGACGCGTTGACAAAGACGCCGCGTGAGTTCACACTGCAGCTCAGTTTTTTTGCCCATATGTGACTCATTTTGGATTTTTTTAATGACAGTCTAAACAGCGCAAATCAGATGTTTTTAATCCAACCCTGGACACATATGTGGTCCTAGATCGGATACGTATACTTTTTTTTATTGTAAATGCAAGTACAATGTGTTAACATGCGAGTCAGGTCGTGTTTCATGTCCTACATCGTCGGGTTGGGTCCAGATTTTACTGGAAGATATCCTCGGGTCAGGTTTGGTAATCATCCTGACAGGTTCCAGCAGGTGCGGGTTGGTAAAACTGGACCCGCGCAGGATTCTGCACAGACAAACTCGGCTGCATTATCTGTACATGCCTCTGTACAGAAGCAGAAGCATCTGCCTTACAAAAGGCCATGGTTAACATTTGTGCTCTCCTTTTTCTCAGTCTCCTTCTTTTATTCATCAGTTGGGAGTCATTGTTTTGGTTCCGAGTGTGCAAGTACTTCCAAATGGATGTGAAGCATCCATTACGTCTGTAAATACTACGCACTATGTGACGTCGTGTTATGCGCTTATATGTCACTTCAGGGGCACATACTGTTCACACTTCAGAATGAAGGTCACATTGAAATGAAAATATGAACAACCACACAAAAAACCATCTGATTTCATTTTAAAAAATGGGATTTGAGCATTTAGACCTGCACTGCAAACATAGCCTAAGTGATCTGCCCTAAGCATAAGAGCAAATGTAGAAAAAAATATTTTACATTTTTACAATTAATTCTGGTTGTGGAAAGGCCCCGTCTAGCAATCATACTGTGTAACTAAGGCAGCCTAACGCTCTCTCTCCCCACTTGCACTTCACCCACCAGCCGGCCAATCAGAGCATGTCTGCATTTAATGCCTCTTAATTAGTCCAGAGTACTGCACGGTAACAAGTTGCCCCTTTACTGGAACGCTGCAACATTTCTGGGACGTTCCCGTTTCATATCAACTGCGTCAAGTGCAAATGAGTCAGAGACTCTTCTTAAGAGTGCAACTATGATTTTGCCCAGTGTGAGTTGCTGCATAGAAGGCATTCCCTTTCCTGTTTACACTTCTTAAATCATCACTTATCAGTAACTGTCTACAGTGGGGATATGAAGTTCTCCTGGATCACTGAGGATGCAGATGCATCTGCACTCCTCTTATCCTCTTCTGCCTGCTTCTGATGGGATGAGGTAGAAGTGATGGTCTGTGGTGGTGCATGTCTTACAAGTAAAATCTATGTTTATGTTGGTGTCACAGAAATCATAGGGCCCTGGGTATATATTTAGCAGCCCAGAAGTCTGTCTGATTGTCTATTAAATTCCATAATGTTACTTTATACCAAGCAAAGCTTAACATTTTATTCTCCTCCCAAATACAACCTCATGTTTTGTTCACGCAGCCTGAAACTGCCTGTGTTTATTTGAAAAATCGACCTGTTTTTGTCTCAAGAGTCAAATATTGAATAGTATAAAATCTATGAATGGAACAGTCACATAAAAAAGGATATATTTTAACTCTAATTGACTAGCTTTCTTCTATCTCTAAGTAAAGGTACTGACTAAACCGAGCCAGAAAGTGACTGAATTCAGCCGTAATGTGTTCACATGTAACCAAAGCAACCAACAAAATGTTTGATGCTATCACTGCTGGGGCCGGGTTTAAAAAAGCAATTTATTGATTTGAATCTATTCAAATTAAATAAATCCAATACTGATTAGTAAAACTTGAAGTTTTCAGTGTTTCTCGTAAGCAGCTCCTTCACAATGTGAAGGTGGAGACATAAGGACATTTGTTCAGTCCTACAGCCGCTAGCTTCGCCTCATATCTTTTCTAGCCTTGACACTGGGATATGGATAATTTTCTATTAAAAATCGATCTTAGAAATCTCAGCACTTAAAATTATGAGAACAAGTTGCAGATTTTAACACTGTACACATGCAGGTTTGTTTTTACCAGTAAGCTGTTCGTGGTCATGTGACCACCAGGCTATGACGTAGGTTTGCGCCTGCCCATAGGTAGATACGGATCATTTTGCCATTAGAGCTTCAAACTCAAAAACTAATACCCATAATAAGTGGCAAAAAAAATGGCTTGGTGGAGGTCTGAGTGCTTCTAGTTAAGCATGTAACTAACGACCTTTATGACCGTTTCAGATGGAAAACCTTTCCACAGTGAGAGATTATGACAGTGGCAAATGAACAGAGAACAAGCAGGAGAAGATGAAAAATGGAGGGAAAAAGAGAAAGGGGAAAGTCAAGAAAAGCTTATTTCTCATGCTTAATTTGCATGTATGGCACTTTCATGTCCAGGACACTCAGGAGACATCAAACCAAGTAAGTGAAAAAGCCTCGCTAATGCTTCCCACAACTTGGTACCTAGAAAATCCATCATGAAAGCAGGCGAGCAACAAGAAATGAAAGCACTACAATAATTACTGCCATTTTCAATCTGTCGTCAAGACCCATACCAATCCAATCCCATCAGCCACTTTACCACAGGGCTTCTGTCAGTTGACAGATTTTACTCAACACTTCAGTTGCTACCTTGCCCTTGTCTTTATCTCCTCCTTGTTAATTCAATGCCATCTGGCTGTTTGCTGCCTTTCTGCATGTGCCACAGCTTCCGCTACCTCCCTCTAGAGTTGTTTTCTGTCTCTACTTGATGCCTCTCCTCACAACAGCTGAATAGAATAAGTTAAAGTTAAAACTATAAAGTCATTCAAAGACTAAGATGTGCCTTTGCCACCTATTGTGGGGACATAAAGTACACAGAAAACTACTCGATATGAAGCAACAGTGACGTATTTAACTCCTTAGAATCAAAACGAAGGATTAAAAGGATAGAAAACATCGGGGTCTACAGTAAAGCCTGAGTGATTGATCAGCTGGCCGATTAAATCAGCCAATTATAGCCTTTTTAAAATAATCATATTCAATCTGAGTTTTGCTGATTAAATGCAGATATATTCCTAATTTCTCATAAAACATTAAATGCTATCAAGTGCTGGAGTCGTGCAGAATGATGTCATTGTGTCGTTTGTCCACTAGATGGAGCTCTGACTCCACTCAATCTGAAGCCAGGCAGCACTATTGGGGTGGACCAAGCGGCAACCTCCGGCGGTAAAATGCGAAGCCTATGTGAAAGTGCAAAAAATTGCAGTTCATCCCTCATCCACTAGGAGCTGGCTCCAAAACAGAGCAAATCCCCATAGACTCCCATGTTAAAAAGACCAACTTCACAGCAGAAATAAACATGTTTAAAGCCTGGTACAAAAATCCATTTTAGGATTAATAGGTCAAGTTTACCTTCATGACAACTGTGAGGGGGGTAAATTCTTTTCTAACTCATCTGTTTGGATGTTATTTAATCTTGAATTTAGGCATAATTAGGGGCGTGTCCTTTTGATTGACATGTATCCATTATCCGCGGCAAGAAGGGAGAGTGCAGCACAAACACGGTTTTTAGCCGGCTAATAGTGCGCCTTAGCTTTAGCCTGCCTACCTTCATTGCCGGTTAGCTCACGTTAGATCCGAATTGGCTCAGTTAGCTCTTAACTACAGGCAGCTAGATAGACGCCAATCATCCACCCCCACGCTCACAGCCCCCCTCTCAGCTCCACCACTTTGCCCGTTTTGTATTTTCCAGGAGGGACGGCAGGTGTGACACTACCAAGATGGTGATGGTAGGAACTGCCCTACGAGCTTCACTTTTGCTCTTCACAAACCTACGGGTGACGTCACGAAGGCTCCAGACAGAGCAGCGCAGACAAGTACGCTTATAATGAAGTTGTGAAATTAAGAATGACTCAGCATGTCTCCAGTTTTAGTTTAACAGATGCTTGAAAGCCTGAAAGAAAGTATTTAAGGTAATTGCTGATGTTTCAAGATGTATACAAACTAAGCACAGAAAGTAAGTAAACTAGTGTTTGGTGGGTTATTGGACAGGGACATGCACAGCCCTGCATTGACCTCAAAGGGAAACATCAGGGCTCCAGATTAACTTTTTTTAGGAGAACAATGGCCCCTAAGTTAAATTTTTAGGAGCGCAAGCAAAAAATTTATGGGTGTACGCTGAAATCGCCTTGCATAGGAAATATTCACATTTCCTCTCATTTTCACTGTATTAGTGATAAATACTTGAATAATAAATTCAGAAATGACAATGTTTACGATTCACATTTTTTGTGTAGCAGTTGGCATAACATTAAAAAAAAACATCTTACTGGCTGAACTAATACAAAACAAGTAGACATAGTACTTGTCAAATCAAATCAGATCAGATTCGATGATTTGATTTTTACTTTGTAGTCAAAGCAGAACGGCAACTTTGTCACCATCATCCTGCATAGGGCATGGTGTGACTTGTCCATGTAGTTCCTGGCAATAAGATTCAAGATTCTTTATTTGTCATTATACACAGTGCAGGACACAGGTACAACGAAATGGCTTCCAGTACAACCCGTCCACGACTAGACAGCAACAACATGTAAGCACAAACAGGATCAGGCAAACTGAGGCAGCAGCCACAGCGCGGTGCACCTATATTAGTATTAGATATAGATGTAAAAAGATAACATGAGGGGGATAAGATGAGGCTAGAGGAAAAAAAGGCTAGATAAAAAAAAAACACACCTCTGTACATAAAAGCACATAATTCAGACATTCACAACATAAGAAACACCTGGCAGGGGGGGAGAGGGTCACCCATTGCGGCCAAGTGTGGACGCAGCTGAACATGAGCGCATCCAGTCGACCCGCCACCCGGGAGTCGAGGGAGGGGGGGAAGGTCCGACCAAGGCAGTGAATCATCAGGGGAGGTGTGTCTGTAGTGGTGTATGTGATTGTGTGCAGTAAGTGAGCCTGTGAACTTTCTCCCAGTTCCTTTCTCCAGTCTCTGCCACCAGATGATAGTGGGGCGACCTTGGGAGCTGATCCAGGAAAAGTCCACCGCCCGAGAGGAGGGTGGGGGAGGGTGGAGGGACTGAGCATCCGTCAACATAACCTTCCTGGAGAACTTTATAACCAGCCATCCAACGCCAGTACAGGAAGCCGAATTAGATAACAGCATTTGTTTTAGTTTCAGGCCAGAGCTGTTCCGTCTCTCAGTGGTCCCACTGGCAACTCTAAATTATCCGAATTTGTGGGTCAATTTCCATCCAGCCGAGCCGACAACTTCTCCAAGTTGGTGTCCACCCCGCGTACGAGCTCCGGAATCGCAACCAGCTTGCCATTCTGAGCTAGAATAGCCTCTGGGGCGGCTGTAGCTCAGGAGGAAGAGCAGTCGTCTTTCTACCGGAAGGTAGGCGGATCGATTCCTGGCTTCCACTGACTACATGCCGAAGTGTCCTTGGGCAAGACACTTAACCCCATGTTGCCTCCCGATGTGCCTGTGAATGTGTGGGTGAATGTGATAAGTAGTGTAAAGCGCTTTGAGTGGTCAAACTGGCTGGAAAAGTGCTATATAAGTATAAGTATAAGTACAAGTCCATTTACCATCTAGTTTACAATTAAGCTCCTGCAACACCAAAGTCTGATTGTTCACAGCTCGACACACACCGGCACAGAAATCCGGCAGCTTGCCAGTGGCCACCGACAGGAAACCGCCAGCTCCAAATAGCAGAAACCCAGTTATCATGAATCTGAATGTGTATATATCTTCTACAAAATCGACAGGCACATGACCTTCCACACTCCCCAGGAATCCATCACATATCCAGCCGAAAACGTTGCGCCAGGACAAGCAGGCTCCCCTATGCCTGTTTTCCGGTTTGAATAAATTTGGTCGATTGCATTTAGGGACCAGCTGATCAAATATATGGTTCTAGATTCTAAATTCAGAACAGAAATGCCAAGAGAGTCTCAGAGATGACAGGACAAGTAGCAGGGCAGAGTGAGGAGGAGGGAGAGAGAAGAACAGCGTCTGCCTTCGTCGAGGGCTGGATAAACAACGTCAGGGACTGATGCTCCTCTCCAGCCACTGTGTCCAGCTGTCCTAAAAGTCGCTAGAAGTCACTAATTAGCGTATTCACCCTAGTACATATAGTTGTGATGGATATCCACTATGCTGCCATAGAGAGGGATGTCCTGGGAAAGGTAAAAATTGAGAAAAGACAACCTAAAAATGTTTAGATTAGCAATAAATACATACATACATAATAAAATAAGATAATAATTCTGTCAATATTATTTTTAGTTTCATTTCTTAAGTATATTTTGTTTTTTAATTAGCACGGGATCATCCAGCAGCAGCTTTGTACATTTCATTTTCAGCCTGGTCATGAAACAGAGGTGGACGTCGCCTGCTTTGAATACAGCTGCTGCTCTGAAAAGACCTCGTATGACTGCTTTTGGATGAGGGAGGGGTCCACACAGCACCCGCTCCTCATTGAGAAGAGTAAACTATGTTTCTCCAAAAGCCTCCAATAATACCAGAAAAAGTCGCTAGATTTGTCGTTAGTCACTTTCATAAAGCGACTAATTTAGGAATAATAAATTCCCCCAAGGCCCGTCTCTTTTCACACATAAGCCAATCACAGTGGTCGTTCGTCCCGCTCACACGCCCATTGGCTGTCGTCTTCTTCATTGGTGTTTGTCTCCTTTTCTTGTACTGAAGTTAGAGTCGGCAAACCAGAAGCTAATTTGTGGATTACTGCAAACTACCGGGCTGAAGAGGGGAGCAAAAGTATGTATCGGTCGCCATTGCGCAAGTTGGTGAAAGATTTACTTTCATTGTCTCAAGTTTCAGTTGCAAAATGCAACCATATGGTCGCAGTCTGGAGCCCTGAACATGCTTGTTGCGAGGCGTTAACAAAGCTGCTTATTTCCACCTGCAGATTCTTGGTTGTAATGATACTTATTGGCAATAAATCTTATACTGTTAGAAAGCCTGTTTATTTCCCTTTTGTAAGGAAAATGCATTTGTGGGCTGAGCAGCAGAGTTGAATATTTGGGCTGTGCCCATAGGGAACTTACCAAATCTTCCCTGTCATTACCAAACAGATGTTTCTAGTATTGATTGGATTGGATGATTGAAGTTTGAAGAAATAAGACATGTTGGCAATTTAAAAATTTCTTAATTTAATAAACAGGGGCCTCAGCAGCATGTAAAGGAACCATAAACGGCTACAAGAGGACCTAATTTTATCTTCCCAGATGACAATGCTCTCCCGCACAGACTAGGGTTTATCAGGGACTACCTTCAGTCATCCTGACCTCAATACCAATGACCAGCTTGGTCTGCTGTTGCTCCTAGAGTTACCAAGACTAGATGATTTGCCATATATGTTGATTGAGGAATGGCATGTCATCCCACAGCAGTGTGCAACCAAGCTGGTGACCAGTATGTGGAGGTGGCATCTGGCTGTTGTAGCTGTTCTTACACAAAAAGAATACTACAAATCCCATTTTAGTCTGGGATATGTAGTATTTGCTTTTGTGTTGTCACAATGCGCGGTATTGAGTCAGCCGTCTTCAGTAGCTAAATATCCTGTTATCCCACTTTACCATTGTTAATATTCAGTTTCAGTTTCCTTGTGCCTCAGTAAAGTAAACTTTAAGTTAGCCCATCAACATAGACTCTGAAAATAAGTCTTTCTATGTGGCACATTGAGTCGTCTCAACACGCTCAACCTGCACCTTCAGGGGCGGAGTCATGTGATTAGGGTCATGTGATCGGTGTCATGTGACTGGGGTCATGTGCGCTGCAGTGAGGGTGTTATGCTACAAAGAAAGCTGGTTTCTGTGCTGCCATTTATTAACCGTTGGTAGAAACTAGGGCTGGGCGATATGGCCTAAAAATAAAATCTCAGATTTTTTATAGCCAAATCTGATTTCCTATTTTAATCGATTTTTTTTCCTTTTCTTTTACAAAACATAAATAAACTTATTAAAAACATTCATTTGTTTATATAGATGAATGCTAGCAAAAATAAAGCATATAATGCCATAGCTCTTCCACCATATAAACAACTTCATATCTTACATTGAAATATGCGACACAATGCATCCGTGATCTCTTTCCATCTGGATCCTTATCATACAGGATCCACTGCTGAAATAATTCCCCTGATGAAGGTTGACTCTTAACTAGTGTTTGTGGGTTAAGTTGATTTCTGTATCTCAGAGAGCAGCATTTCTCACTGCAGCTATACGCACAGCTAAATCCCAGGCGTGAGTGACGGTCACTTTACTGAAAATCTGTCAAACACCGTTCTGGTGTGGAGGGAGGGCTAAGTCTGCTGCTAAGTAACTATGGAAAAAAATCCCGATTTTCAAAAAAATTAATCTCCAGAAATGGAAAATTTGATTTATCGATTTTATCGATTAATCGCCCAGCCCTAGTAGAAACTGTCCTAAATTTTATTCTATGAATTTTAGGACAATGAATGAAATTTATAATGTTCGTAAGTACAAAAAAATCTGTATACATCAAACATACGGAGGCCAGTCATAACATGTTGGCAAGTAATCAGCTGTTGATAAACCCCACGTGCTCTAAATCCCCTGCTTGTGTCCGTTCATGCTTATTTACATTCAGAAACACCTTCAGTTAACCAGATGTGGGGACAGGAACTGCTTCAGATATCACATGGAAATTGCTTGTGTTTCTTCTCAGAGTGATTGAAAGGAAACGTTTGAACCCGTTTGTTTAGTTGACTCATTCAAGTTTAGTTAACATTTAACTTAAAAAACACATCTGAAGTACACTTTAAGATCAGGTAATATTTTTAACAATCCTCTAAAACAACATGCTGAATAAAAAGCTGACAATTAGATAGAAAGGAGAGCAATAAATGATTTGTGACTGAGGAGATCTCACATTTTCCAAAATAAAGAGATTGTTCAGTCATCTGATATCAAACTGCAAAAAAGTAAAAGAAAATGGTGTTGCGGCACACATGCATCAACATAATTTAGTCTGATGTTGAATTGTCCAAGAGAAACAGAGCACAGAGGGAGTAATCCAGGTCAGTGACGGTCAGGATTTGTCCAACCTTGTCTATTATTTTATTTCCCCACTTGGATTTTTACCAGAATAGATGAGAAAGAAACATGCAGTATGCAGCTAGCTAGCTAGCAAGCTAGTAAACGATCGTTAAGACATGGAAGCTGAATGTAAGACATCTGTTTTAACCAGTAATATGCCTCAGAAATGACAACAATAACGGAGAGACTAATTGTTTAGCTTTGCGTGTTTCATAATGGACATGAAGTTCTTAGTACACCGGGGCAGGAAACTCCACCAGCTGCTCTTTAGGGCTGCAACTAATGACTATTCTGATGGTCCATTAGTCACAGGCTATTAAAACCACAAGTCAACCAATCGGATTATGTATCTCAATTATTAAATGGATCTTATTTCATTTTCAGCTTTGAAATCTTGCATGAGTCCGACGTTCCTCCTCTTTAAATGTTCGAGCATTGCAGACGTACTTCCGTAATAAAACAAGGTCCGCTTTACAAATCTCACATTTATTTAATTTATTTTAAAGTTTAATGTGCTTACTGAAGTCTCACTCTGTAGTTTTTGTCTTTTTTTTTTGCTAACAATAGTCGACGGGTAAATTAGTTGTCAACTATTGTCGACAATGTCGACAAATTGTTGCAGCCCTAGTACAGATATGACGTGAGAATAAGATAAATAAAACCAGGCGATTTAGTTTTTATAATAAAAGGTAAAAATATAAACCTGTTATAGAGGAAAGGGGGCCTTACATTATTTCTGTTGTGATCTGGTGCAAAATTAAAATAACCTAAATAATAAAATAAAATTATATTTGAATGAATATATCAGATATTAGTTGAATAATTATATACAATAAAATAAACTTGATCTTCTAGGGTTGGTGGGAGTTGCTGTTGGGAGGTTGGGGTGCCCTCCTAATATAATGGTCAGGAAACACTGGTTTTTATTAAATGTTTGAGTGCAGATCCCTGGTTCAAAGTAAAAAGTTTGTTGAAAGGGAAAGGGAAAGATCAGATCAATTTCACTGAGCTTACTAAAATCTTAATGGTGTCTTTTTATGCATGATAATGTTGAATTTAATATTTACAGTGTTTTTGAGGAGATTTTAAAATGTCGAGATGCCCTCCTAATAACTCGTATATCGAGGTAAAGCCAATAAAAGTATTGGGATATCAGTTTTAGGCTATATCACCCAGTCCCACTTGTAGGAAAATGTTTTCTTGGACAAAATATGCACAGATCTGCGTGTAAGCATAGTTGATAAATGAGGGCTCTGGTCTCTACTACCATGTTTTAAACTGTACATAAAATAAAAAAAATAAATAAATGAACATACACTGTTCTTCACATGGAGATCTGCCAATTTAGAGCCCAGAAAATTATGTTAGCACTGCTTAGCTTTTTGCAGGTGATGCGAAAAGAGCACCTACGAACCTCCAGACATGACAATAAAAGGATGGGAATATATAAAGTCTTAATTTGGACTGCTGATAAAAGGAACATTTGGGCATTTTAATGCTAAAACCATTGAGAGGAAAATACATTTACAGAAGTAGGTTACATGCTAAACACTGGCCCACCTCCTTTCCTCCCTCGCTGCTGTACTCTCTGAACCACCTCAGGGAGGAAACTAATGCTGACTACAGTATGACTTTCAGAGGGCAGAACAGAGAAACGCTTTCACCACTTTTCATCTTCCTCCATTTCCACCCTTCTTCCTCCCGCTTCAGCTGTTAAGGCATCAAACGCCTGCTCGCTTTGGTTGCCTGTGGTGGTGAAAGGAACGCAGCTGAGATGTGAATTCAGAGCATTTTCCACCCTCTCTCCTTATTCTGTTGATGTCTTTTAGGCTTCCCCCCCACCCCCTTCATCTTGTGTTGAAACTTCTCTACTTTGATGCTGTCAGAGATGTCGACACAGCACTAAACAGACAAAGATTGGCAGATGAACTGAAGATAAAGAGAGCGTAGTGGGAGGGTAAGAGGAGGGAGAGAAAAGGATCTAGAGGGTGAGGAAGAAGACGGTAGATAACAAGAGGAGTGGAGTGAGCTGGGTGCCAGAGAATGAGCAGGGGTTGAACAGATATTAGGACTTGGAGATAGAAGTGTCTGACCCTCTGCTGTTCAGAGTGCTGATGGGGGAAAGAAAGACGATTAACATCTACTAAAATGTGTCTGCTGAGTGGACTTCTAACAGTTTCATTTGTACTCATGCAGAGGACTCTCTGTGTGGCAAAGTAGACCGTTAAACAGGCTTACATAAAACGAGAGCTACGGAGGCTGAGATGATGACTCAGAATACTGAGTAAATATGAGCTATGGGGTATGATTGTGGTGATGAATCTCAAATTATGAGGCTTCTAGCACAGTGGTTCCCAACTTATTTTCCTTGGGGACCTCCATTATGCAAATCCTAAAAAGCCACAGACTCCTTGCTCCACTCTGTGTTAAAACCATACTTGGTTTTATGCTTTTCAAAGTGAGGTTGTATTCTGGCTGAGTTCTGTCCTTTGATAAAGCCAATGTTAAAGTAACTATAGCCCTACTTTACTTTCTTAAAATAGGGACAGTGTGTGGACATTAATTACAAAGGCTCTGAATGTTCAAGCTGCCTCAATTTATGTGCCAATCTAATGAGCTGATCTTGAAGCAAATATTAAGTGTTTTAGTCTAAAGATTTTTTTAACATGCAGAAAATTTGTAAATGTATTCTATAAATTTTAATGATAACAGCTGGCTTTGGCTTCAGTTGTTTATTTTTTAAAATGTGTATCCCTCTCAATGACGAAAACAGAGACAGATGATCAAACCCAACACATGGTTGGAAATCAATCCATCACAGTTGACCACATTTTATTATCTTGTCTACAGCAGCAAGTGGGCATTTTGGCACTGCTCTGGAATGGCTCAGGCTCTGTCCGGAAGATGGAAGCATTTGTAAAAACACTGCTGGGTCTGAATCCTCCTTCACTCTTTGTTATATGAGGTTCCACAGGGCTCATTATTAGGCCTCCTGCTTTTCTCACTTTATTTACTTTGTCTGGTCTCTATTCTTGGAAAGCGTGGTAACTCTTTCCACTGTTATCCTGATGACAGATCTAAGTACTGCTCAAGTGGAAGGATGTTTTTACTGTAGGATTTTTGCCTGTTGCTTCTGTTTTTGTTGTATTTTAGTTTTAGTTGTATTTTGCCACTTTGTTTTTATGTCTCATGTTTTTAGATTTTATTTATCCCTGAAATACAGCACTTTGTTTCACCTGTGGTTATGTGATAGTTTATTGTTTGGTATGGTATGTGTTACATAGGCCTCTGTCAGCGTGTGTGTTCTTTTTGTGTGTGATTAACCTATTTTCTTCTTCCTACTCAGTGATTGGCTGGATGGGCTCATCTGGGGTTAAAAAGCCAAGAGGGGGCAGAGTCCTGGCAGACACCACCAACAGCAGCTTTTCACCATTGCAACATCTTTTTATTTTAGTTGCTTACGAGTTGACTCAGTCAGGAGTCCCGTTTTCAGTTTTGGTTCTTTAGGTTAGTTTTGGACTTTGGGTTAGGGGAACAGTCCAGGTTCTATGGCAGTTGCGCGGCTGGTTTGTAGTCTGCTCCCACTTTATGTTTCGATTGACCGACACTCCCTTCTCCATCATGATATTGGTTGTATTAGAGTTCTTTGGAAATGTTGCTGCTTGGTAGTGGTCTCAAATGTTATGTTATGTGAGCCTTTATTTTATTCAGAGACCGTAACAGTATTGTGTGCAATGCTTGTTTATATTATTTTATTTAACTTATCTTATTATTATTTATTTCATTCTATTTATACTTTTCTTGCGCCTTATTGCCTCTATTTTACTTATACCTGTATATATTATATCTTGTGCTTATCCGGCTTTACTGTTGGTGTTGTATTGCTGCTGGTACCCAAATTTCACTGAGGACTCTCCAAAGGGATTAATAAAGTATTTCTATTCTATTCTATGATATGAAATGGCTTTAACTGATTTTTTTAGGAAGTTACAGGCCATCATTGGACACAGTCCCATGGTTTCTTTCAAACTTTACAGTGCCTTTAAAAGCGGTAGAAATGTATGAGTTATTCTGCTCAACCAAAGTTTAGAAGTAGTCTTAGCCAAACTCCACCTGAAGCTACTCTGCCACTAGCTGACGTCAGAGCATCCGTCAGTGGATGGCTGGTAACTAAGCTGTGACAGATGGCTGCAGGAACACACACACAACAATGCTGTGGTAGCAGCAGGCAGAATGGTGCTATGACTAACACTGGAAAATAAGGTTGAAAAAAGCAAAGTCTTCCTCAGGGCAACTGTGCTGCTCTCTTCTGACATTTTTAGGCCAATCAGTGGGCTCATCACACAGAGTTTGCTAGATCCACTCTGATTTATTGCTGATTCAAATTGGATTGAAATAAAATGCAATCCACACACATCCACACACAGGTGGACGCCCGCTAACTCACTCATGACAGAACAGTGAATGTGTCCTACATGGGCAGTGAAAAAAGTGTGCACGCACTCATGTACTTCAATGTGAACAAAGTACAACAAGCTGTCAAATCCAAAAGAGCACTGCTGTTTTCCTCTGGCTTTCTCTGCAAACAAAACCCAACAGAAATTCAGCACTTCAAAGTCTTTGAAGCTCTAAAGCTTGCAGTCTATATCTGCATATCTAGTCTATATCTAGGTTTTTTGTAAGGATACTTTTGTGAATTTAAGAACAGAGAGGAGATACAGATTGTAGATGAATTTAAATATCTTAGTGTTACCTTGGATTCGACATTATCTTTTATAAGTCATGTAGAATTTTGTAAAATTGTAAATCTGAATCTCTAATTTAAGACAAATTATATCATCACTGACATTAAATGCTGTTAAAATGTTTCTACATTGTATGATTTTTTCCAGATATTGCCAAGCAGTGTTGTGCCTGAACGAGTTAACTGAACGATTGTTCATATTTTGGGTGAACGTGAACTGAACGTTTTGTATTTCTGCCTGATGAACGTTATTGTGAGCGCGCTCATTCTGGCGCTTGTGAATGGCGTTCCCTCACAGTTGAACTTTGCCAGGTTTCCATGGAGCCTTCCAGGCAAAATCCCAGCTAAAACACATCTTAAACAGGCCTTAATATATAGGTGAAAAACACCAAATCTTTGAACACCAGCCACCGCAGAGCTGCACTGCGCATGCATCATCAAATTGCGAAACATGGAGACAAAACACAATGAAGGCAGCAGCACCACCTCTGCCTCAATGATCACTACAGCATCTTCGTATGATTGCTTAAAATATTTTTTGAAAAGGTCAGTGATGATCCAGGAGGGAGAAATCTGGCCTTTTTGTGTAAACTTTAGTCATGGGATGTTTTTTTCAGAGAGCCGGCTCTTTTGGCTTGACTCCCAAAGAAGAGCCGGCTCTTTTGTCTCCAGAACGGCTCTTAATTTAGCATCTTTTTTAGCCCCATAATTGAATCTTAATTTCTCAAAAATTTATGTTTTGTGCGTTTATTCTGATACAAAACCTCTTACTTTTGTTTAATATTTCAACAAAAATCTTATATTGCACAAATGAATAAAAACAACAAACAAATCTACAAAACAGAACGAGAACTAAACTCAAGAAAGCAGCATTAATGTCTTCAGGGCAGGTTGGCATTCAGAAAAATAAGATGCCTCATCTTGGATGGCTGATGGTTTGATGACATGACACACTCCCTCACGTACTCTCCTCATGACTGTCTGCGGTCTCACCAGTAGTGTGGCACCGTCTACGCTACGCTAGTTTGAAGTTACTTTAAGTTACCATTATAACTTTGGTTAGTTTAATTTATTTGACCTCTTTTAAGGGCCCTGATGTTTGTTTGAGTATTTTTGGGGGTGTAAATAAAATCCATCCTTTTTGAAGTTCCTCAAAGTTTCTCTGTTCCTCATTCCTCACATGGGCGGTCCATCACATGGAAGCAGGACAGTTTTAGCAGCCCCACTTCAGTAAAGGACACTAGAGCCCACACAATGTTAAATATTTAAGAAAGTAAAAAAACAATTTTGTATGGAACACACACATTACACAAATAACATCTCACACATGAAAAAATTTAGCCCCGGGCCCAACGTTGTTGCTGACTCCTGCCTTAATCCCAGTGAGAAGTTGTAGTCAATACGCAAGAGGTGTGAGACCAGGAAAAAAACCTACAAATTTTGACTAACTCCAAGAATTGATTATGAAAGAATGGGATGCCATCAGTCAGGATTTGGCCCAGAAGTTGATTGACAGCATGCTAGGGAAAATTGCAGAGGTTTTGAAAGAGAAGGGTCAACACTGCAAATATCGAGCTCAATGTAATTCTCAATAAAAGCCATTGATACTCATGAAATGCTTGAAATTATATTTCAGTGTATCATAGAAACATCAGACAAAAATATCTAAAAGCAACGAAGCAGCAGACTGTGAGAATTATTATTTATGTATATTTAATTGGACCACCTTTAGCTTTGCTTACAGCAGCATTCGCTCTGGCATCATTTCGATAGCCTTCTACAATGTCAAAGGATTTATTTCCATCCACAGTAGCATACATTTTTCACCAAGATCTTGTAATGATGATGGGAGAGTCGGGCCAATGTGCGAAGCCTTCTCCAGTAAATCCCAAAGATTTTCAATGAGGTTCATGTCTGGACTCTGTAGTGGCCAATCCATGTGTGAAAATTATGTCTCCTGCACCCTGCACCATTCTTTCATAATCAGAGCCCGATAAATCCTAACGCTGTCATCTTGGAATATGGCCATATCATTACAGAATAACCTGCTCATTCAGTATATTCGGGTATCAGCTGACCTCATTCTTTGAAAACAGTGTTGCTGAACCTAGACCTGACCAACTACAGTGACCCCAGATCATAGACTTCCTCAACAGACCTAAACAGTAGGCACTAGGTATGATGAATGAATCGCTTCATCCTCCTCTTTTCTTAGCCCGATGCCTCATCTCTCTGAACCAGGGTAAATCTGGTCTCATCAGACCACATGACCTTCTTCCATTGCCCCGGAGTCCAATCTTCATGCTCTCTAGCAAACTGAAGCCTTTTTCTCTGGTTAAGGCTTATTTATGCTCAACGCAGAAGACGGATTTGCCGACTTCTGCGTCAGTTACATTCATAATTTGTTCCATTTTCAGGGAGCTTAGCTATCCGTCACTTGAAGACGGTGCAGAATAGCTGAATGTGACAGGGATAGAACAAACCACAGAAGAAGAGGAACAGGAAGGGAACGAAAAAGCAGAAGAAGAATAAAAACAAGCACAACTGTAGAAATTGTGCAAGCTGCTGAAGAAAGACTGTATGCAAGTGTTTAGGGCGTGTTGGGCAGTTTGAAACAACTTTATAGTCATTTATATCATTACTGCCGCCAACCGGGGTTAAAATGTGGAAGTCAGCACTGCCCACTTGTGGATGAACTGACTTATTACCCATGGAAACATAAAAAACACATGGAAGTATGAGGGCGACGACGTATGACGAAACTGTCCGTCTTCTGCGTCAAGCATAAATGGGCCTTTAGTCTCACTGATTAGTGGTTTTCTTATGGCTTCACAGCTGTTTAGCACCAATATCTTGAGTTTCCTTCACATTGTTCATGTGGGAATGTTCTTTCTCTCACTATTAAACATAGCCTTGAGTGCTACTAGTATTTTTCTTCAATTTGATTTCACAAAATTGATCACTGATCACCATCAGTAAGGATTTGTTTTTATAGCCACATTTCTTCCTCGAAGACGATGGTTCCCCACAATCCTTACAGTTTTTAAATAATGCACTGAACAATTCTTAACCCAATTTTAGTAGTTTCTGCATCTCGTTAGATGTTTTCTCTGCTTGATGATGATTGGATCCTTCTTAAACAGATACAACATCTTTTCTAACATGATGGGATGTGTCTTTCCACACATTATTTAAGAAATGAGAAGCTACTTATTGCATCAGTTGGGGTTAAATAACTAGTTGCAGCTGAAAGATGATCACCGATTCAATAATTATCCAATAAGAGGCTCATACCTATTTGTAGGGCTGAGTTTAAAAAAATTGATTTATTGATTTGAATCAATTCAAAAGTAAAAAATTCAATATCAATTCATAAAACTTGGAGATTGATTTTTTTTATACATCCTCTTTTCCGATGAAATGACCTTACTCTCGTGTGACTTACCAAAAACGTGGGTCATCTGGACATTAAGTGCCAAAGGTGGCCCAGATTAAAACTAAATGTGTCCCCAATGCGGCGGTCGGTGCAGCGTCTGCAGTGATGTGGACTCTGCATCAGTCTGTCGTGGTGAAGAGGGAGCTGAGCCAAAAGGCAAGGCTCTCGATTTACCGGTCGATCTCCGTTCCTACCCTCACCTATGGTCATGAGCTGTGGGTAGTGACCGAAAGAACAAGATCACGAATACAAGCGGCCGAAATGAGTTTTCTCCGCAGGGTGGCCGGGCTCTCCCTTAAAGATAGGGTGAGAAGCTTGGTGATCTGGGAGGGGCTCAGAGTAAAGTCACTGCTCCTCCACATCGAGAGGAGCCAGATGAGGTGGCTCGGGTATCTGGTTAGGATGCCTCCTGGACGCCTCCCTGGTGAGGAGTTCCGGGCACGTCCCACCGAAAAGAGGCCCCGGGGAAGACCCAGGACACGCTGGACAGACTACATCTCTCTGCTGGCCTAGGAATGCCTCAGGATCCCCTGGATGAGCTGGTGAATGTGGCCAGGGAGAGGGAAGTCTGGGCTTCCCTACTCAGCTGTCCCTGCAACCCGACTCTGGATAAGCGGCAGAAGATGGGTGGGTAGGTGGATGGATGGATGGATGGATGGTGTCCCCAATGTGTCGGTTATCATTGTAATTGTCGATTAAGTTCTAAATTTACAGTCAATGAACCTCAGCAGACTGTCTGAAGTAACTTATGGTTCAACAGAGGACAGCCTTTTTTTATTATCTTAGATTCTACACGTTATGTTGCATTATCTTCAATCTTTTTTTAAAGGAAAGCTATCCTACCATGAAACTCATTTGATGATTTGCTTCACTATCAGAAACAAACAGGACAGCTTTAACTATCCTTTACTACAACATCCTCCAACACTGATGATACACATTTGTCACAAGCAGAACAGCAGGTTTAAAAACGAATGGTTGCAAGTGATAAAAAGTGAGGAAAACAAAGCCAGAAAGAGTCATCAGCTGTGGAAAAAGACCAGAGCAAAAGGTGCTGGTCCACTGCTTTATTAAGGCTATGTCCACATGGCACCGAAGCTGGTTCAGGTGTGAAAACGGTGGTGAAAACTAGGAGAAAGGCTTCAACATCCCCATGACACCGCTGTAGTACATACTACAGGATGTGGGGGGTGCTAAAGAGTAACACTCCAAAGCTAGAGCAAAACAACGCATGCGCAGATAAATGCTCACTGCGTGTTGCATGAAGTACACATTGGAAGCAGAGAAGAGAAGACATCTGAGGATTCACTGCGAAGCAAAAGGGAAACATTTCTTTGGACTAGTGAAGAAGTTGAGCTCCTTCTTCAAAAAATGCTTGACTACAAAGCATGAAAAACTTGAGGAAAGGTGGATTGGGAATCAGCAAGTGTTCGTCACATTGACGCCATAACCTCCAGTTGTGCGGCTTTGCTGTACGCACAGTACCGCAGACGGTAGAGGACTCAAACCTATCCACTTTGGTACCTGGCTTCAGACATGGTCGGTTTCATGGAGGCTAATCCCTGGCTTCGTGGGGATGAAAGGGTGGTTTGCCTAAATTTTTTTGCGGTTTTACTGCATCGTGGGGACAGCCCCTAAGTCCAGAGTCTATGCAGCCGTCTATCAGGAGATTTTAGAGCACTTCATGCTTCCTTCCTTTAGCAGAAAAGCTTTTTGGAAATGCTGATTTAATTTTCCAGCAGGACTTGTCACCTGCACACTGCCAGAAGAACCAAAATCTGGTTAAATTACCAAGGGATTACTGTGCTTGATTGGCCAGCAAACTTTCCTGACCTGAACCCTGTAGAAAATCTGTGGGGCATTGCCAAGTGAAAGATGAGACACATGAGATCAAGCAATACAGAAGAGTTGAAGGCCACTATTGAAGCATCCTGGTCTTCCATTACACCCCAGCAGTGCCACAGGTGGAGAACATCCATGCCATGACGCACTGAAGCAGGAATTCATGCAAAAGGGTCTTAAACCAAGTACTGAGTTCATATTCATGACTATACTATTCAGATGGTCAACATTTCTGTATTCAATATCATCTTTCTTTTTATTTCTTTTTTTTTTTTTTATTGATTTCATGTAATTATCTGAGATTTAGATTTTTGGGTTTTTATAAGCTGTAAGCCATAATCATCAAAATTATAATGAATAAATATTAAAAATGTCTTACTTTGCATATAAGGAGTCTATATAATATCTTAGTATCTTTGAGTTTCACTTGTAAGACCTAAACTTCTGCCTGTAAGCTTCAGGAACAAGTTCATAGGCCTTCAAAATAGACTTAATATCATATTTCAAACAATCACTAAGAGGGAGCGCTGCTACAACCTCTTGTGCCTTTCCATGGACTTTACACTGTAAGATGTAATGCACACCTATAATCAAACGAATATTCATCAACTCACAAATGAAGTCATGTCCGGTTTTCTCTCATTAGCTTACTAATATGCACATAAACAAATGTAATATAGTCTGATAATGTAACTGTAATAAAGTGTTAAATAAATAATGCAGACACTCATTCCAACACACACATGTACATGAAGTACAGCTCGGGTTACTGTAGCCTGCCCTTTACTCTTCTGTCTCCATCTGCGTGAAGCTGCTTAAAGTGATAATGAGTTGTTTTTAATAATTAATTTGCATATAAAAGCAGAGCCGTCTGTGTGGGTGGCAGAAACAGATCCTGGATCACAGTCTGGCTGCTGGCAACGCTTCAGAGAAAGCCAGAGAAAACACAAAGAAAAAAAACAGAAACAAGAGGAGAATGATGGAAACTAAAGGAGAGGCTGTGAAATGAAAGAAAGAAGCACCAGAGAGAGGAGAAAGAGGCCGCTGTGAACGAGACAGTTTGCATTAATGTCACATTATTTGGTGGTTCTGTTAAAGTGTGAGTTGGTTTCCTGCAACTTTATCATGAACGGGTCTTGTATAACTTTTTTCATGAAATGAGCATAGAGTCTTCCAGTATGCAGTGAAATTATACTGTAATTAACAAGGAAAAATGACAGTTTAAAAGAGAGTACCTTAGATAATATCAGTCACAGTAGCAGTAAGTCAGATATAGATAATTTCATTTCATTAGATGGAACACCTGGTACACACCAGGTCAATAAGTCTGAGATATTTGGGGGCAAGGCCATCCAAGGCATTTAAGTTTAGGAATAGGATTTCAAAATCAATATGAAATCTAAAAAGCAGCCGGTACAGGCAGGTAAACACAGCGATGATGTCCCAGTAATGAGTCAAGCTGCACCATTTCGAATCAACTAGAAGTGATTGATGAGTCCTGATACCCGAGTACCGTGAATTAACTTTGTCTGGACGCAAACAGACAAAAGCCTGCAGAAAAACTTTTGTATATTAACGCTTGAGTAAAATTCCTGATTTTCTTTCAGTTGTGATTAACTGGAAAAAAAACGATTAAAGAAAATGTTTTACTAGAGGTTCAAAACTAAGGTGTAAATCCAATAGTTTCATAGATTCCTTCCAGACTAGGTGACATCATTAGAAAAGTTGCTAAGAAAGAATTTGGGGAACCAAACAGAACGACCTCTGACTTAAAACTGAAATTAAGGCAATTATGGGTTAGTTACAAATTACTAGGCTACTTCTGGTACCAAAGAGTTAATATCTTAAAGACAAAATGTGACAAATCACAAGGCTGCTGAAAATTGTTGGTTTTATTGACATGTACAGCTGAGTGTCATCCGCATAAAAAGGTTTGATTTACATAACCATAATACCTGGCACCACAAACATTGTGCTGGAGCTTAGCAAAGGTGCAACAACTACCCCTTTATAAGCCACCACTCACAAATTAACCAAACAAGCTGTTCTAATATTGCGCTGATGCGACATTTCACAAACAATTACAGTGCTGCAGAATCAGACGGGGGATGAGATTAACTTGGCAGAGTTGGCGTGCTTTGTGGTGTATACAACATGGATCTCATATATGCCGCACACCATTTCCACAGTTGGCAAGAAGCAGCACACAGTGTTTAGTATCATTTTAGCCTTAATATGGAGCATTTTGTCTGTCTTCTGCATTTTTTACATGTATAATTTGGTCAGTTTTCCGGGGCCTGGCAGATACATACCCTAACAGCAAACAGAGCAGTGTGGGGCAGTGTTGAGCAGTATAGCTGATGTGTGATCTGTGAAAGGAACAAAGAAGAAGCCGCAATGTATTTAATGGCTACCGAGACCACCGCAGTCTACTTCATTGCCTCCTTTTATGTCTCTCTTTCAGATTGAAGATTATCATGATCTCCACCATCACCATGTTTGCTGTTGTCTGAAACTGATGTCGGAACTCAGAGGTGAACTCTGAACTCTGCACTGCCCTCTGGTGGATGTATTGGCTGACAACCATGCCAATGTAAGGGATGCATAAAAGTATGTGGGCAGCGCTTTTAAAATTAACATACTTCATTATGCACATAAAGGGAGCACAAATAGACCTTTAAGACTCATTGTTGATCCTTTTACGAAAATAAATAAGTACGTCGATGTCAAATGCTATCAAAGGTCACTGTTGCCATCACAGTGGTTTACTTTAGTCTGTGAGCCATTAAATAAATTGTGGCGTATTCTTCTTTGTTCCTTTCACTGGCTGAATATCAGCTATACAGCTCACTACTGCCCCTGCAGTTTTCTAGTGGAACTGCTTTGATTCCTATGTCAGGCTACGCACCCAAAAGCTCTCTGAAAATGGACCAAAATATGCACCTAATGAACTTAGAAGAGGAAGAAGACTCCGTTTGCATGCGTATTTAGCATAGAGTATAGATGAGCCTTTAGCAATCATTCACTAGCAAATTCATGTCAGCTGGGCACGGACATTCACCCATAAGTAACATAAGTAATGTAATGATAATGCTGAATCATTATTTCTAACTAAATTAAAAATCTAATTTCATTGTGTAATTTCTTTTATTGATTTCATCCCATATTTTTAAAACTTTTGTGAAAATCTGTTGTTTTAGGTCCCATTTATTCAGAAAAATCAGAAAACTATTTTTATAAAATATGGAGCCCCACAGGAACATGTTTACACAGGTGTTGTAGTAAACTTTAACACTGCTCCAGAACTCCCAGCATAGAAGTAAACCCTTCTTACTGAAACATGCAGAAACGCCTCTCAAAAAAGATTTTTGTGAAACAAGAATATCTCTACTTATAAAGACAAGCATTACAAGAAAACTGTTTGGCAGCTCTCTGCAACAGTTCCAACGTTGCTTTGGCTGTAGTCAGCACAGAAATGGATTGTTCTGCTTTCAGGCACCCTCTTACGCTCAAAAAGCATAATTACCTTCATAGATTAAAGTGTGGAAGAGGTCAGCAACACTACAAAGTATTCATTTTAAGGGCTCAACAAGTGAAAAACATAGATAGTAAAGGTCAAGAGGGGCAGAAGAAAGGAAACAAGAATAGAAGTACTGGAACAGTCAAAAGTCTTGTGCCAGACACCACATTTCAACTGTTAACACAGTGGCTCCCGAAACCATGCACACTTTAAAATGTATTATCTAAAGGCTTTCACCATCCATTTCCAGTCTCTCAGCAAAAGGCATGTGATGGATAATCACTTGTATGTAATCCGAAATCTGCAAGTCTGGTTGTTAGCAGGGTTTGAACAAAAAAGGAAACATGAAAGCTAAGGGGGCAGAGAAGCTGTCATTCTGCATCACAACACTTTCTGTTTTAGGCACATTCTGGCCTGAAAAGCCAACGAGCTACAACTGACACAAGTCCCATGAAACGGCCTCCGAACAGCTTTAACAATAACACGAACTGACAAAATGTAAAATGCAAGAAGTGTCGCTGATACTCACTGAAAGTGCGGCCAGGGCCTCCTTGTCATAGTATTTCTTCCTCTCATACTTATCCCGGATGAAGACCTCCACTGCTCTGAAAGTCAAGTTAAGGATTGAACACAGACAATAGAAATATATAACAGAAATATAGAAATATGCTATAAACATTAATGTACTACAATTCTCCACTAAATAAAAAACAAAAAAGCCCTAAAGTCCCTTCTACAGTGTCTTGATTATAGTCCTAAATCCATCTTTCTCCATAGAACTTAGCAGAACCAGGTCTTTTGGAGCTGTTTGTTATCTCCATCCACTGTAGAGATTTTTTGCTTTTATTCACTTTGTTTTTAAAAAACAAAACATCAAATTTAACATTAAACTGCAAGAAATGGGAACTTAAAGAAAAAAGCCAAACAGAAAATAAGAAAGCTAAAAAGCTTCAGTTCCTTTTCTTGCTATTCACATTGCTTTTGTGTGCTGCCTCCTGTTGGCCTTTACAAAGAATGCAGGTTTGAGGCGTTTCCATATTAGCTTCACTTTTCAGACTCAGAGAGTTAATCCTTTCACACTGTCTGCATTGAAGACTCAACATCAACGCTAATCCCAGCAGTCTTATCTCCCCATTTCAGCAGGGATGCCTCCGTCGGATCGGATAATAGACCTCAAAAGATTGAAAAATGATGACCGCCCGCACGAGCAGAGCTGCAAGACAGGATGGAAGAGGCGGGTTGTTGGAGCTGCATCTCAAACACAGAGCTTATTTATTACAGTTTACTAGAAACAGCAAAGCAGATAGGAGGCAACTCAACATGGTGCCAAGGACTATAGAGGATAAATGTGAGCCAAAGGACACAAGACCACAAGGAAGTGTAAAATGAAGACAGATGCTACACTGATAAAAGAACAGTAAAATCTACCTAACAGGCCAACAGAGTGATTTATGAGCTCATTGCTGACCTTTGACATAAATCATACCGGGTCCAGTCAGAGCCATCTAGCTTAGATGAAGAGATGTAATCTCTGTCACACTGTATAATTCAGGAACATCATGTCAGGTATCAACAAAAAGAACAAGCATTATGATTGCAGAGTTGCAACAGCGGCAGAAAGAGAAGAAACCTTAAGTTCTGCTGTAAAGTTCATTCAGCCAGCAAGTACAACAGAATTCTTTTGTTTTTATTGTTTGGGAGAAAGTGGTGTTTCACCTTGACCTCCAGTCAGACAGGTTTAGAGCCCATTGACCTCCCACATTATGGTCCATTCCTCAACCCTGAAGAGGAATTCTTCTACTTGAGAAGGTGGAAGTTTATCCCCAAAGGCAACAGTCAGTCACTTACCCAAGATGCCACGAACAGAGATGATGTAGACACAAACTTGCAGGCTAATGCAGAAGAGAGAAGAGTTGCTGTGTTTTCATCACCCATTGAGCAATGACCATATTAATTTGTATGCTTTTTGTATGCTCTTTACAACATGGGCAGGTTTTTCAGGGACTGAAAAACGTCCCAGGAGAAGATGTCTTGAAGGCAGCATATAATGCTCTATAATTATTTGTGTACATGAGCTTTGCTAGGAGATCTGGAACAACCCTCTAACATCAGGACCTAACTTTTGGAGTTATTGCTGCTAGCAGCCTTGGATGTTTTGTGGTTTCCACACAGCAGCGATTTACTTTTCCATTAGACAATTTAAAATACATATTCAAAAGTTTCTGAAATACTCAGAGCAACAACCATGCCACGCTCAGAGTCACTTAAATCCCCTTTCTTCCTCATTCTGATGCTCAGTTTGAACTTCAGCAAGTTGTCTTCATCATGTCTACATGACTGAATGCACTAAATTGCTGCCATGTGATTGGCTGATTAAATATTTGTGTTTAGCAATTGAGCAGGTGTACCCAATTAAGTGGCCATTGAGTCTAAGTAATTGTGTAAAGAGTATGAAAGTATTACTATTAGCTGGAGGATCAATGTCAGTTTGTATTGATTTACATAGAAGAAAGAAAACAGCAGCAATCAAAAAGAATAATTGTTTGTTGGCAACATTTTACGACTGTGTGCTCCTTCAGTTTCATTTGTTTGGCTGCATCTTTAAGTGAAATTTTTTTCACATTTGTGCTTATCAGAGTACATCCACACAGCACAGACAGGTCTACGTCATTTTGATGATTTTGTAAAGTTATAGCTGCTCCATATTTCTTCAGGCTCAACTATAATCATATTACCTAAAGAACAGCCTTTGGATTCGTTACAAAGAGAGCAAACGTGTGTGTGCATATTTATGAGTTTAAAAACATTAATGAATACACACACTGTTGTTGGAATTGTATCTTAACTAAATAAATATGGCAGGTATATCAGACTCTATTTTGTCATTTCCATGCAAAAGCACAGCAGATATCAGGCCCAAAACGATGTGAGTCGAAGCAAACAAGTACACATAGAAACACACACATTAAGGCAGTAGCTCTTCTAATCCCGGCTCGGTTATCTGCCGCGTTCAGCCAGCGGCGCTGCTGTCACAACAACTAATGGACTTCAAAAGAGTGAAGAATGATGACCACCCGCACAAACGGGCCTGCCAGATACAAGATAGGATATTAGAGCAGGATTTCAAATGCTGAGATTATTTATTTCAGTCTGCTGGTGGAAATAGGAACATATGCTGCTGTGTTTACCACACAGCTGTCTTCTCTTGTATCGTGGAAAAGGGCAAACTGGAAGGCGCCGTTATACGGCTGCACACACACTGCTGGAGGTGTCTGGGTAAATGTGTGGAATGATACTAACGTGGTGAGGATGTTATTTGATGCTGGAAATGATTATAGGTGTGTGTGGAGCTTTGCAAATGGAAATGACACAGTGATTTCCCCAATGTCAGCACAGAAAAAGACTAACTGGTGGATATTTTGGCCTAACCTGCTCAGTATGATAGGATCGATTTCTCAATCATAACCAGTAAAAACATGCATGGCATTTGTAGGTTCCACAAGTGGCAAAAAGTCTTTTGAGCTCATGTATGTCCTGCAGCAAAGCAAACAGCCTCCTTATTTACTAAAAAACGGTTTTAAAGTAGTTTGATGAAGAAAAAAAAGCTTTTAGCTTCATTCATCTTTTATATTCCCACAGTCGAACACATCTGTAATTAGAGAGGAACCACTGAAAGCCTCTTTAACACAAGTTTTATGCTAGTAGAAGGTAAAATATGGATTTTTTTACGAAGGGAAAAGTCCCCTAATTCTACACTAAAACATTTTCAACCTGATGAGAGCAGAAACTTTCAACTCTGAAAGAGAAAAGTAAATCTAGAAAGTGACTGTTGTATGATCGGCACCAAGAGTTTCCCTTTCTGCAGGAAATCACCTCGTTACTTCACTGACTCAGGATTCAACAATAAACAGTTTGGAGTGAACACCAGTGTTTTATAGTATCTAATCAGCACGCCCATCTCACTGGCTGCAGGGAGTAGAGCACATTCATCAGCTGTTTGAGCTCAAACTGCGACAAAGAAACAGCTGCATGGGGGAGACCAGAGAATGGGCATATGATCAGAGATCATGCCATGTTTGTAAGATTAAAAAAAGCAGGTGGTGTCTGCATGTGTGGCACCAGCTGAGAAAAAACAAAGGAGGTGGTGTGATGATGTGGTAAAGGGCTGCAGGTGATAGAGCTGGTGCATTACTCAGGAAACAGAGAAACACGTCCATCTTTCCTCTGCTTTGTTTTCCATTACAGACCAAACTGTGTCTGATGATCAGCACATGCAGCATGTGCAGCCGTGGTGATACAGACAAGACACAGAACTTTGCTAAAGCTTTAGTAAAGGTTTGCAAGTGAGGAGTACAGAGTGGGTTTTGTAATGTGGTTAATGAACATGCATCTTAATTACTCTTCCACATAGTCTGTGTTCCATGTGCACAAACATTCATATTTCATGCCGGACTTTCAAATAACTTCATGGAACAAGGAAATGTGTCATGTGTGCAGCTGTAAGATGTTTATACCCACAGGTGAGGATTCTCTGATCAACCAACACTGCAGGGTTTCAGGGTCATTGTGTGGTATCATCTTTGCACATTTGGAAGCACAGCTGAGGTAGAACCAGATTATTAAGTCCTCCTTGCTAGCACCTGGTTGAAGCTCCTTTTCTCCTTCAGAACTGCCTTAATTCATATGCATGTAACAGACTGGTAGGCAGGGTAACAAGGGGACTTCTTCTGCACATCTACAGTGACATAAGGTGATATAGATGGTTTTATATCAGTAAAAACAGCAGCTTTTATGCATGTGTAGAGTGTTAACAGCAGGTTTATATGCAACCGTGGAGGGACAGGAGGTTTTTACACGACGGATGCTGACAGCTTTTGTTTAAATGGGCTTAAGTAGATGGTGAGGTTGATAAATAAACAGACAACGCAGGACAAGGATACTGGTCTGTCTGAGGTCGTCTGAAGCTGTCTGGTAGGTGGGCTTCGTACAGCTGTCTGGCTCTGGTGTTGCCCATGTCCACCATACTCTGCAATGAGACAAGGAAGCAGAGAAAAATGCAGCGTTAACACAAGGGTAGGCAAACACAGCAGGGTCTTCCATGCATTGCATTTATATTCATCTCATTGAGCCCACTGACTTCTTTCCACACACGCATGCACACTCGCACGGGGTGAAAGACACACCAGCCATATGTGTCAAGGCTAAATTAAGAGGAGTGTGATGAATGGGGCGATGAAAGTAGAAGTAGAAGAGACAGAGTTGGAATAATCAGCTATCCAGAATTAATTAGTCATTGAAAACAGTGATTAATATTCAGAGTGCGACCTGATGGGCACACACTCAGCTGATGGATAAGCACACAAACACAAGCTTCTCCCATACAACACACATGCAAAAAAACAATTGAATCTATTAACGGCTGGATCGTTACATAAATTACCAGCATGCTCGTGTGATTTTGACAGATACACACACCTGACTTATTGTGGGGAATGTAATCAGAGCAACATGCGAGTTAGCCACAAAACACAGCTGTGCACAAACTAATTACAGTGGTGGCTCTTCATATTCGTTCCACGTGTGCTCTGCAGAGCAGGAACGTGCATGTCAACAAGCCAATGAGTGTCTGAGAACACTGGAATCTGATCCTCTTATTGATTTCCTTATCTTCTATCCATTATGATCGGTTAACTCCCCTCTGGCAAACACCTGGAATCACCAGTCTCAGAGAATGTCTATTCATACGACTTTTTTTATTGGAAAAACATCAAATGAATTAATTTAACAGCTGAACTTTCTGGCTTTGTTTATTTAAGAAATTGTATGGCTGTAATTTAAAGCAATTTCTTTGGGTTTTTTCCCCTCAAGATCAATAAGAAGGAAAAATGAAGGCATCATTAAACAAAAAGATGATAGTGAGTGCTGCGTTTCATCCGGTCTGGCTATATTCTTCATCAGTCAGGTTCAAACAACCTCATAGTTCTCAGAGATCAGCTTTTTTGTTGTTGTTTTTTACATTTTCACCATAAATTTTCAACTAGATGGCGATCCTGAATGTTTGTGGGTCATGTTTGTAAAGCACAGCAGCACAGTGAAAGTCCTCCTTTTAGGACACCTGTCACCGCTCTATGAGATATGGGATCATATGAAACCCCTCAGGTGTTTTATTTCCTGAGCTTGAGTAGCTCCCCTCAGGACGCTGGATTTGCTCCCCCAGGCTGCAGAAGTCAGAGGAGGATGGCAACGTTTGTACCCATAAAACTCACCCATCCCTCCCCATTTACTTACCTCACACCTAGCAGCTGCTGAACCTGCACAATTACTATTCCAATCTTTATGTTTACAATTATTTATTTATTTGCTAGTACCGGGTTAGACTCATTTTTCCTCCAGAACTGCCTTAATTCTTGGTATCATGGATTCAACAAGGTGCTGGAAACATTCCTCAGAGGTTTTGCTCCATATTGACATGACAGCATCACACAGTTGCTGCAGGTTAGTCGGCTGCATCCATGATGAAAATCTCCCGTTCCACCACATCCCAAAGCTGCTCTGGTGACTGTGGAGGCCGTTGGAGTCCAGTGAACTCATTTCATGTTCTAAATGGTAAATGGTCCGTATTTATATAGCACTTTACTGTACCTGGAACGATACCCAAAGCGCTTTACATCATACTTCACATTCACCCATTCACACACATTCACACACTGATGTGATGACAGAAGCTGCCATGCAAGGCAGCTCAACCACGAGCAATTAGGGGTTCGGTGCCTTGCCCAATGACACCTCGACATGAACCCGACTTGGCCGAGGATCGAACCGGAAACCCTCGGGTTACAAGACGACCGCTCTACCTTGCTGAGCCACGCCGCCCCCTGTTCTAGAAAACAGTTGGAGATGATCTGAGCTTTGTGACATGGTGCATTATCCTGCTGGAAGTAGCATCAGAAGATGCTCCACTGTGGTCATAAAGGGATGGACATGGTCAGCAACAATACTCAGGTAGGCTGTGCTGGTTAAACCAGACCACATTGGTACACACCATTACACCAGCAGCAGCCTGAAGTGTTGATCCAAGTCCGGATGGATCCATGTTTTCATGATGTTTCCACCAGATTCTGATCCTACCATCCTAATGTGGAGCTGAAATGGAGACTCATCAGACCAGCAACGTTTCTCCATCTTCTATTGTCCAGTGTTGGTGAGTCTGTGTGAATTGTAGCCTCAGTTTCCTGTTCTTAGCTGACAGGAAGCACCCGGTGTGTCTTCTGCTGCTGTATCCCATCTGCTGCAAGGTTGGACGTGTTGTGTGTTCAGAGATGCTGTTCAGCATATCTTGGTTGGAACCAGTGCTTATTTAACTTCCTGTTACTTTTCTGTCGTCTCCAACCAGTCTGCCCATTCTCCTCTGACCTCTGACATCAACAAGACATTCTGGTCCAGACAACTGCTGCTCGTTGGATATTTTCTCTTCTTCAGACCATTCTCTGTAAACCCTAGAGATGGTTGTGTGTGAAAATCCAAATAGATCAGCAGCTTCTGAAACACTCAGACCAACAACCATACCACGTTCAAAGTCACCTAAATCCTTATTCTGACGCTCATATTGAACTTCAGCAAGTCGTCTTCACCATGTCTACATCTCTAAATACAGAGTTGCTGCCATGTGATTGGCTAATTAACTAATTGTATTAACAAGCAGTTGAATAGATGTGCCTAATAAAGTGGCTGGTGAGTGCATGTCATGCTGTCACGTATAGTTTTTGTTTATATTTTCACATTTACTCTATGAGCCTTACAAGCTGCCCTTCGGGGAAAAATAAAGTGTTTTTTTATGTGACAATGTTTTCCCTGTTTTTGGGAAGATGCATTTTTATGCAAAATGATCTCAGCATCAAACCTTCTTTTGATTGATGAAATGAAAAATATTTTATTTATCCTGGAGGGAAATTTCAATTATGATTGGAAAATAGTCTCCGAACCCTCAAATTACATCTTTGTATAACTGCGGAGGTGACGAATGCCATGTTGTCAGGTTCTTTATGTGACATCAAGCCCATGTTATCAGTGATATCTGTTTTCTTTCAGGCTTCAGGTAATTTTTTTCAGTCGATACTCTCGTCTTTAAATCTTCCATGATCTATGATGACTTGTCTTTAGACTTTAACCCTTTAATGCCGTATATATCATATTTGATACAGTTTCTGAGACCTTTTGCATCACTTTATGGTAAAAACCCTGCTGTCCACAATATGATACTTGCCTTCTGCCCTCTGGTGGATACAATAATAATATAATATTGTGCTACAATATTTTTGACATTTCATACAGTAATAAACAGTAAATATATAAAAGTTATTTTTGTTTTTTTGTTTTGTTTTTTTTTAAATAAAACTTCAAATCAAAGTTTCTCTCCATTTTTTCTTGGGCCAGGCTTTAAACGGTTGTCTTCTGTTTAGATGTCAGTGCCATTTGACATTTCTGGATAAAAACTCTATTTTCAGTTGATTTCCTCCAGTTTCTTCACAACAAACTGCTGAGTAGTTTCTGTTTTTTGGCATATTGCTTTGAATTTTCTGTCCTCACACACTGAGATCTTCTTGGTCTACCTGCGTTTACTTTTACAGCCTCCCCAGTCTGTTGGTACTTCCCCCAGATTTTAAACACATCTGACTGAGAACAGCCAACGTGTTCTTTCCTGCACTCATTTTCTTCTTAAAGGAACCCTGTCCATTGTTTGCACTGACAGTTTCCTTGTTGGGTCGGTGTTTCCTGTCAGTCAGCTCAGTTCAACAGCTTGTAAAAGTCTGAGAGCACCCTGTCTTTTATGTAAAGACTCGTTTATAAATTTAGACTTGTGAAGGTGACAGTAATTTAACTGCATGTGGATAATCGTGTACCCCACTGATATTTATATCTATTTCATTTCTTAATGGTATGTTTATTATATTTTCCTTTGGATAGCACAGATTTTGAGTTCTCACCATGCTTTGCATGGTTGAAAACCTCATTGCTTAGTGGATTATCATTTATGGAGAATATTTCCTTAAATGCTCACACTCTCAGATCTGGTCCTCTTTGCATGAACATACCTGGATCTGCTCAGGTGTCCACTGGTCCAGATTGACTGACTTGACTCTGGAGATGTGGACGCCCAAATTGCGGTGGATGCCAGCACAGCGGATACACATGAAGACCCCGAGGTTCCATGACGCCCATCGTGGGCCTTAAACAGGAATGAGGTGAAACAAGAGAGGGAAAAACGTTTTTACATGATTTGTTGTCACGTGAAAAGGAAAGCACATCCATAATGTACAGCTAACTAACATGCACAGGTGCAGAAACTGATAAGCAGAACACTTTAATACGTCAGAGCTTCTCCTAGCAGCTCAAGTCAACATTTCTAATGTGAAAAAGGCAAATTTAACAGGAACTCAACCAGATCGCAGGAAAACTTTCTGAACAAGCACATCTTTACTGATGAGACACAGTAACAAAGAGGGTTAGCACCAGCCAGGTGCTCTCCATGGAAACCATTTTTTTCAGTTAAGCAGGTCACACGCATAAAGATAATTGAGCCAGTTTTTGTCCTGATTTCCCCTTCCCGACCAAGGACGGCAAACACCTGGCTATCTTAAGTCTTATAAGATTAACTTTTAGGTTAACTGAGGTGTGTTATGAGTGAATTTGCTACAACAATCGGCTCCGAAAAGGGTCGTGGCCGATAATCACAAATATTAAACTTGTTCAATATGTTCGACCAAAGATTTTCACATGTGGATTGTCACTGTGGACTGTGACGTGGACGTGGGTTTACGGCTTTGATTAACACAATAAGAGGTTAAGAGGTACAGAATTCCATCACACACACATTTTAGTCAGGTTGCTATACCTGAGCTATATAAGAAATGCAGACAGAAAGTTGCAGCGGAACTGAAAACAGTGGAGTTTTTGCAACAACAACTGATCTGTGGTCAAGTTGTACAGCGGAGCCATACCAGAGTCTAACAGTGCATTACAATGACGAAGACCTAAATCTCAGAGCTCGTTGCCTGCAAGCATCCTACTTCCCGGACGACCGCACGGGGGAAAACATCGCAGCCGGCCTGAGAGATGGGCTTGCTAGCTGGGATCTACAGGAAGAAAACCACGTATGCATAACGACGGACAACGCATCGAATATGGTGATGGCAGCACAGCTAAATGAATGGACAAGACTCCAGTGTTTTGGGCACCGAATACACCTTGCCATCGGTACGTAAATTAGTATTGTGACTTATTTACTGAATGCACGCGTGCGTGAGCAGAGAGAGGCGGTGTGTCTGTGTGTGAGTGACAGACAGACAGACAGACAGATAGATAGATAGATAGATAGACAGATAGACAGATAGACAGATAGATAGACAGATAGACAAATTAATAGATAAATTATGGTACTTAGACCAGTACAGTGTACAAGAAATAAAAAAATAAATAAAAAAAAAATAGCAGAGAATTGAATAATGAATAGAAGAGTTGGAGGGAGGGAATGTGAGTGTGTTTAAATTGATAACATTGTATCACAACTTTATAAATTATACTGTTCTTGTATTATTTTTTATTACAGGACATGCGCTGAAAGATGACAGAGTGTCAAGAGCAAAAGGGCTCTGCCAAAGGCTGGTGGGACACTTCTCCCACAGTTGGAAGAAGAAGGCAGCAATGACTGAAGCACAGAAGGAGCTCAAACTTCCTGAGCACAGCCTCATCGCTGAATGCCCAACAAGATGGGGATCCAAGGCAAAGATGATCGCCAGGGTGCTAGAGCAGCTCAAAGCCATATCTCACGTATTGTCAGGTGACCGATATGCACGCTCCCTCATCCCTACATGGCAGGATATTGAGGTGCTGGAGTCTGTTCACAAGGCACTGCATCCTCTCCAGGACTTTACAGATGCTCTCTCTGGAGAGAAGTATGTGAGCATCTCCTACCTCAAACCAGTTCTTCACCTTCTGGCCACATCAGTCCTGGCTGAAGATCAAGAGGACACTGACCTGACTAGATCAATCAAAACCAAGGTCCTGGCATACCTTAATGATGAGTACAATGACCCCAGGACCCAGGAGCTTTTGGATGTTGCATCCTTCCTGGACCCCAGGTTCAAAACCCAGTATATCACCACAGACAACATTCCTGCCATTAAGAAATGCTGGAATCAGCAACATAACCAGTTTAGTAATAATTGTGTATCTATTATTTCACAAACGCACCTTATATTTATTTATTCATAATCTAACTAACTGATTACTAATTGCTGTTTTGTTTTTGTTTTTTTTTGCTTTTCATCTGGTAGGAGAAGAGGTCTCACACAGAAAGGCCTGAAAGTGTGCAGCCCTCTGACAAAAAGGTGAAGAAGTCTCTTGGCAGCTTCTTCAAGACCACTGTTGCGTGTCCTGCTTCTCTATCGCGTCAAATTTTTGTCAAAACCAGGGAGAGCAAAATAAACATGCTCGCGCGCAGATTACACTACCATCGCGCAGAAATTCATTTACCGAGAGGACAAAAGATCCTCTCGCGTGACAGACGACCAACTCCCGCACGCGTGTGGAAGGCCTCGCGCGCGCATTTTACGTTCCGAGCGCGCGAAGCTGGATCAGACGCGCGCGCGTTTCTGTCATGCCGCCCCCGTTCGAGGATGGCTGCGCTCTCGCCAGCGTCTCTGCCCTCGCGGTGACGTTTTCCTCGCGCGGATCAAAATGTGTTTTGACACATGGGGCGGGACAAATGCCCATTCTATAAGCCTTCTCCTGATTGGTCCGCGTACACAGGAAGTTGTGTCAGGAAGACCTTGACTGACAAGACGGCTGGAGCCGGGACAGTTGCGGTGGTTTTGGCATTTTGGCAACGATACTTTGCTTGAGGTAAGTGTATGGAGTTAGTTTTGTGTTTTTATTAAATGCAAAAAAAAATTATCTGAAAGGAAAAAAAATATATTTGATATAAATATTTTTCACACTGATAGCAAAAAATAATAATATTTGAGACTAAAAAAAGTTTTGAGATAAAGTATCTTGTTACAGCACATTAAAAAATAATTTGACATTTAAAAAAATAATTTCCTAGAAAAAAAACTTCTCTCAAAAGCCTTTCTTTACTCTCAAATATATATTTTTTGCTATCAGAGTGAAAACTTTTACACTCGAATTTTTTTTTTTTTCTCTCAAAGCTTTTTTCTTCTCGCTCTCAAAACCAAAGTCTTTGCTATCGTTTCAAGATTTTGCTATCGATGTGAAACTTGTGTCATGGGCGGGTCCATGTTACTATTGGTCAATCTCAACCGAACTGACAGCTGGGTGGCAATCTTTTCTGCAGACTGATTACGCCTTTTGTGTGTGCTGTGTCATAATCTTACCCAAATATTGGAGTCTCCGCCGCCAAAAACAGCAGATCAATGCATATTCACTATGTCTGCATCTCCCAGTGAATCAATGGTGGATCTCAGCGCAGGAACAGCAGGAGTTAGTCATGAATATGATGGCGATCATTTCTGCATACTTGTTAAGACTTTCTCCTTAATATTCAGGACTAACTCCTATATATTTGAGAGTAAAGAAAGGCTTTTGAGAGAAGTTTTTTTTCTAGGAAATAATTTTTTTCAATCAAATAATATCAAATATATTTTTTTTCCTTTCAGATAATTTTTTTTTTGCATTTAATAAAAACACAAAACTAACTCCATACACTTACCTCAAGCAAAGTATCGTTGCCAAAATGCCAAAACCACCGCAACTGTCCCGGCTCCAGCCGTCTTGTCAGTCAAGGTCTTCCTGACACAACTTCCTGTGTACGCGGACCAATCAGGAGAAGGCTTATAGAATGGGCATTTGTCCCGCCCCATGTGTCAAAACACATTTTGATCCGCGCGAGGAAAACGTCACCGCGAGGGCAGAGACGCTGGCGAGAGCGCAGCCATCCTCGAACGGGGGCGGCATGACAGAAACGCGCGCGCGTCTGATCCAGCTTCGCGCGCTCGGAACGTAAAATGCGCGCGCGAGGCCTTCCACACGCGTGCGGGAGTTGGTCGTCTGTCACGCGAGAGGATCTTTTGTCCTCTCGGTAAATGAATTTCTGCGCGATGGTAGTGTAATCTGCGCGCGAGCATGTTTATTTTGCTCTCCCTGGTTTTGACAAAAATTTGACGCGATACTTCTCCCTTGCAACTTGAAGATGTTGCTGAGTTAAATAGTTACCTCATGAGCCGTGTCATTGATGGAGAAGATGAACCCTTGGAGTGGTGGAAAGTGCACAAAATCAATTTTCCACAATTGTGCAAGATGGCCCGCAAGTATCTCTGTGTCCCTGCCACGAGTGCTCCCTCAGAGCGTCTTTTTAGTGCTGAGGGGAACATAGTAACTTGCACTCGCTCATCTTTGAAACCAGCACAAGTTGACATGCTGGTTTTCCTCACTAAAAATCTGTGAGCTACTTAGAACTACACAGAAGAATCTTTCTGGCTGACTGTGCCACTCATTTTGCACTCGTGTGTTGTTTGCTGTCGTTACTGAATGAATATAGTATTTTCATTAATGTTACTTATGGTTTAATAAGAACATACACTTGTCTATTTTGGGTTCATTGGGATTTTGATTTATCTAAAAGAAAACGTGTCCAGAACATATTCGCTTAAGAACTTATTTGTTCTCCTCAGTTTTCCTGCACTTAAGTATGTGTGATGTTAATGTTGGATATCGCTAAGCTTTATATATATATATATATATATAATTTATTTATAAACTGACTAATTAAGGTCAGACAGTGTTTAAGAAGTGTAGTTCACATGTTTAAATGTTTCATGAAACATAAAAGTTGGAAATGTTTAAGTGGTAAAGCCACAGCTTTATTTGCATTACTGTTGTAATCTGCTGCCCTTTAGTTTGTGTGACTTATTACACTTATGTTTACACCACACTTGTCTGGCAGAATTTTGTTGATTTGCCATGGTGAATACTTACTTGTTTTTGTGCATTTCCCCTCAAGTTTAGTCATACAAGACATGTACTTGAGCAATGTGCAATTAATATGCAATATAATACACTAAACTAACTTATGGCTTCACTTAATAATGTATGCCGACACAATTTCTGAGCAGTTAGTGCTGCTGAATTGATGGGTCATTTGCAGTTTTCTGTGATTTGCATGCCCATTAGCCAAAGGTCGCTATTCTGACAACGTATGGCAAACTGACAGAACACAAACTATTACAAACACATTTTTCCTGTAGATTTCATGGAAAATTGTGTTAGATATGTGTAGGATTATTTATGGTTTGACATAAATAAAAGTGAGTTGAGATATGTTTGTTTGTTTGGTTACTTGAATTAATGGATATTGAATGGATTTAACAGTATGAAGTAACCACAGAGTGAAGAAAAAAACCTGAATGGGAAAAAAAGGTGCACTGAAAATCCTGATAATCGTTTAATAATCGAATCAAAGCACCCTGAATCATAATCGAATCGAAACATACCCAAGATGGCACACCCCTAGTTTTTAGAGGAAGCACAGCTGTATCTGGTTGCATACATTCTCACTTTCATTTGATGATTAATAGCTTGAATTAAACATCATTGTAATTAGAAACCATTTAAAACATGAAATGATCAGTATAAAGGTTTTGCATCAATGAAAACAGCTTTAGGTTCATTAAGCTGGTTTTGAAAAGCTGCCAAGGGTCACAAAACCTTTTAACCCGTCAGCCTAATCACCAAAAAGCAGAAGCATAACAGAAAAAATCCACATTATTCACTGAATAAACACAGTTTTGCAGAGAAGTGCCTAATTTGAGAAAAAGTTAGATTTTTTATTGTTTGCTAGACAGAAGCAACTGCAACAACAATCAAGACGGGGTTACATAAAGCCCTGGCAGAGAAGAAGGAAGATAGTCATGAACATGTTGCACAGAAAATTTAGAAATAAAGGATCTTCAGGCAGACAAAGACCAGACTCAGTTCTTGCTGACATGTAATCATGCAATGTGGGTTGAGAGGAGATAAAAATGTGTAATTATCCCACAAAAAACTGCTCAATACAAGTCAGACTGACCCAGAGTCCTGCTGATTTTCTGAGACTAAATTCAGTATCTTCTCTAACCTAATACCTGTTTCTACACCGAGAGCCCCTAAAGCGACTGAACTAGCACAACTTAGAAACCAGGCCCAGATTTGAGCTTGTTGGGAAAATCTTCAAAACTTCCCTGAACCTATGTGGATTTGTACCCATCTTATTGATACCTTTCAAACCCTTTGATGCATTATAAGCTCTCTGTGAACCACAGCTTTACTGCAGAGTAAATGTCAGGAAAATCCAAACTTTATTTTTAGATTTATTTGGTATGTTTATTTTAGTAAAATCACCTAGTAAACAGAGGGGGCAATGAAGGTATTCTGCAACTCAGGATATTAGCGCTTGTGAATCTTTGTAAACCAAATCATGTTAACCGGTGGACAGACACAGAAAATGACAGCAAAAATGATCCTATTTCCTGAGCTCAGTTTAAGAGCTTCCAGTTGAATTTCGTCATCCAAATGCAACATCATCACCTACAAAAGTAGCACAAAATTACCCAAACACAGCCAAATCTCAGTGAGGATGAAGAAGAGATGGCCCATAAAATGACAGTATAATCATTTTAATGGGCTAGTGGCTACAGTCCCTCTGCATCATCCACCCTCAGTGCAGAACATGAAGCTTACCATCAGTCAGTTGGGGTGACTTTGAATATAGAAAGGGCAAAAACTTTTATGGATCCAGGCTGTGTAATGGTGGTGCAGCAAGGCTGGCTGGGTGGAAGAGGGAATACATGCAGTAGAGTGGGCTTGCTGGTCCTGGATAAGAGCATCAGTGTGTTAATGCAGTGGCACTAATGCGCTAGATGGCCTAAAGGAGCATTAAGGCAGCTGAATGAGTGTTAAGCCTAAATCAAACAGCTCATCCATTGTAAGCTGGACTCTTATCTGCTGGATATCTATCAGTCTCTGTTGGACTTAATTTTTGTTCTCAGATAACCTCTCTTAAAAAAATAAATGCTAAAGATCCAGCTGAGTTCTTATGCACAAATAGTTGCATAAATAAAGTGGCTTGTTTTTGTAAATCCATATGTTTTTAATCATTTTTCCTTTAAAAAATCTATTTAATGTCAAATAAAGACAAAATAACACAACTATATCTGAACATTACAACTGATTTAGGAAATTAAGTCAACTTACTAGAGCACCAAGGTTGTTTAACCACCATTAAAAGGGGAAATTTAGTTAATATTCTGAAGCAAACCACGTCAGAGGAAATTAAACAAGGGTCTTTATTAGCTCCTTTCACCAAATGAATGAAAGTAAAAAAAAGCACTGGTAGGAAAAAGTACTTTTGTAATAACCCTAAATCTTCAGGTCTGACTGGTCAAGCTTCCAACAGATTTTATTTCCACTTTCCTGTCTCAGCCATGTCATCAGTCACTTACAGCACAGTTCATAAAGTTTGGTAACTTCAAATTATCCTGAATAGCCGTTAATGCGTAAACATTCATGCTCACTTCGTCAGCTCAGAAGATGATGACACAGATGTGAATATGCAGAATCACTCTCTGGTTTAGCTCCTCTGGGTGTCTGCTGTGGCTAATAAGGCATGGGTGAAATCAGAGATCAGAGAATAAGAAAAATAAAATGTTAATGTCTGGTTGCTGCACAACAGTTTGTCTCATCGACCCTGTACCTTCGACCCCAATGGAAAAGCAGAAGATACAGAGCTGAAATTAAATCTTTTTAAATATGCTTTTGGTTGAAATGCAGAAGAACAAGCCAGATAATAAGTGCAACTGGATGTATTCATTAAATACAAAATGACAGCAACCAGCCTCTCAATGTTCTCATTTGCATCAAGGAGCTAAGTAAATTCAGCTCTGAACACATTTGAAAGTATCAATTTAAAAACTTTAGTGTTATAAACTTTTTTAAAATGACTTAGATGTTGAAATTCTCTCACTTACTTCCTTTCTTTTCTCATACTTGTTCTTTACACCGTCCAACCACTGTCACATTTACGATGTCAGCAGACTCTGGCAAATACACAGTCCTGGTGTTGTTAGACCTCTCCTCAGCTTTTGACAGTCACCATAACATCCTGATAAACAGACTAAGGGATCTCACTGGAATGTCTGGCTCCATTCATAATTGGTTCTCCTCTTACTTATCAGATAGGAGTTTCAGTGCTTGTAAATCAGTTAATGTCTAGAGCTGTCATGTGGAGTTCCTCAGGGCTCCATTCTGGGGCTTATTTGTTTTTGTTATGTTTCCCTTAAGTCAGATTATAAAACAGTTCAGTAATAACTCATCTTTATGCCGATGACTTACAACTATACTGCTCATTCAAACCCTACGAACTCCAAAAGCTGTGTTCCTTAGTTAACCCCTTATCAAGCGGGGTCATTTTGGCAAAAACGCCTGTAATATGACCTCTCCAAATTAGAATTACTGCTGTTATTGAACCCTCTGGATTTTAAGTACAGGCTTGGGCTCTTTGTAAAGGTAACACTCTCTAGTTTCACCCACAGCAATCAGAGTCACTGTAAGTATTACTGATAAAAAAGTTATACACTTTAGAACACACAGAAAAAATAATTTTTTTGGTCCTCGCCTAACCTGTACGGACAGAATGAGACCAATCTTGATGGGAAATATTAATGTTTGACCTATAGAGAGCCCTCAAAGGTAAGGAAAGGCAACATTTAAACTTTCTGCTTTTCTGTAAAAAAGGCTTTAGTGTTAGCACTGTGTGTGCGTGTCAAAATGGTTTATATCATCGGAAAGACGAGACTTTGAGCTTTCATTTGATGCGTATATTGTGGGCATTCATGACGGAGGGGCTTGCACACGTGGCTGCAATGTTGTTGATTAGTAGTCATTTACCGGGACCGGTACGTCTGCATCGTAAGGGGTTAACTGTCTGAAGCAATGGCTGAGCAACCACACACCTTCAGCTACATTTAGACAAAACTGAAACTTTAATTATTGCACCGGACAATGCCATCCCTGACATTAAACAGAAACTGGATGATTTAGGAGCCTCACATAAACCCAGTCTTAAAAACCTGGGAGTAATTTATGATGAAAAACTGTCTCTGGAGCAACACGCATCTAATAAAAACATCTAATAAAAACTGCTTTTTCCATTTGAGGAATATCTCAAAACTCAGAACACTGGTGTCAACAAGTGAGCTAGAAATGATGGTCCATGCTTTATCTTATCTAAGACTGCTGCAATAATCTGCTCACTTGTCTTAATAAAAAGGAGCTAGCGCGTCTTCAGGTGGTTCAGGTGGGGACATTTCTGACTTACTAAACAAAGCTCATATAACCCTGGTTTTAAAGACACTTCACTGGTTGCCAGATGATTTTAGAATCAAATTTAAATCTTGGTTTTAATCTTCAGAGCTCTTCACGGTCAGCCTTCCCTTTGCATTGCTGACCTGCTTCAGTCATATACACCCTGTCATAGTCTGAGGTCGTCCAACCAGAATCTTTTAATGGTCCATAGCACTGACTGATCTTTCCGAGCAGTGGCACCCAGACTGGAATAACCATCCCCTAACACTACGTAGCCTGGATTATGTGGATATTTTAAAAAAGCAGCTGAGGACATTTTATTCCAACAAGGTTTTAGTTAAACTGTAGCTCTTATGACTGATTTTACATTTTATACATGTTTCATGTATTTTATTTTGTGTCTAAAAACCCACCACAACTCGTTGAAGCAGATGGCTGCCCTCCTTAAGCCGGGTTCTGCCGGAGGTTCTTCCTTCCTGGTAAAAGGGAGTTTTTCCCTTCCATTGTCGCCTCTTGCATGCTCAGAAATGGGAGATTCGATCGAAGTCAAGATTCAATGCAGTCTGTTAATTACTAAACTTTAATTTGTTATGAATTGGCTTGTGAAGTGGTGCCATACAGATAAAGCTGAACTGAATTGTATTTTATTTAGTTGTGAATTTTATAGACTGCTTTCTCTTTGAAGCACTTTGTGACGACTGTGAAAGGTGCTTACAAGTAAACGTTATTTACTTTTCTTTTTACTTATACACGCCGCTTTTTACATTTCTCTCCTCAGTCAGCTGCACTGTGTTCAGACACTTGGTCACAAACAACATCACACATACTGAAGTAAGCTGGATGTGTGATACGTCATGGGGGAGAGATGGCACTGCCAGGGCAAATAACCAAAATAATTTACTTCAGTCATCACCTGCAAAACTAAAAAAAATCCCCACCAAATATATGAATTTTAAGTATTTAGGGTCTGAGTGTGGAGCTGAAACAGTGACTCATCAGACCAGCAACGTTTCTCCATCTTCTATTGTCCAGTGTTGGTGAGTGTGTGTGAATTGTAGCCTCAGTTTCCTGTTCTTAGCTGACAGGAGGCACCTGGTGTGGTCTTCTGCTGCTGTAGTCCATCTGCTTCAAGGTTGGATGTGTTGTGTGTTCATAGATGCTGTTCTGCAGACCTTGGTTGGAACCAGGGCTTATTTAACTTCCTGTTGTCTTTCTATCATCTCCAACCAGTCTGTCCATTCTCCTCTGACCTCTGACATTAACCAGACATTCTGGTCCAGACAACTGCTGCTCACTGGATATTTTCTCTTCTTCAGACCATTCTCTGTAAACCCTGGAGATGGTTGTGTGTGAAAATCCCAGTAGATCAACAGCTTCTGAAATACTTGGACCAACAACCATGCCACATTCAAAGTCTCTTAAATCCTCTTTCTTCCTCATTCTGATATTCAGATTGAACTTCAGCAAGTCGTCTTCATCATGTCTACATGACTAAATGTGTTGAGTTGCTGCCATGTGATTGGCTGATTAAATATTTGTGTTAACAAGTGATTGAACAGCTGAACCTGATAAAGCAGCCAATGAATGTATAATTCACATTCTACCAAATTTTAATAACTGTGTTTAAATAAACCAGTTCTTACTAAATAATTGCTTATCTTGCTGGAAACTAGCAGATTATTTAATGAGATCTTGTTGAAAAAAATAACATTTGACTACAACCCAAACCGCAGAATAATCAGTGTTATTCACTTCATTATTCACAGAGCAGCAGAAAATTACATCGCTGACCAGCTTAATGTTATCTGAGGCTCTGCATATTTGCACGAGTCATCTGCTGCTTTATCGCAGTTTCACTTAGTGCGTCAGTCTTTTGTGTGTGTGGACGCAGTGTCTTTATTTCAACAAGGCCAAGCCCTTAAATAACAAGGAAAACAAAATCTACATCTAATTTCTTCTAGATCTGTGTGTGTCAGATATTTAATTTTTATTTTTAAAAATTTAATTTATATATATGTGTGTGTGTGTATTAAATATATGTTTTTTAAGAAAGACAAGAAAAATCTTAAATTTAATTTGTGTACAAAAAAGCCCAAGTTTAATGTGAATAATTCAAATTCAGTTACAGTTCAGTTTTTAGATTTTCTATCCATTATAGTTTGGACAGAAATAGCTGAATTGAGTTCTTCCAGCACACACACTCACACACACACACACACACACACACACACACACACACACACACACACACACACAATTACTAATTTGTAGACTTCTGACCTGATTAGACTCAAAATAAGTTCCCTTTTCTCTCAAATGCACACACACTTTAAAGCACTTCAAATGTAGATTATCTCCAGCGCATCCATTGGAGTACCACAGAAGGGCACATGCATGAGCATGGCTACACATAACAAACACACACACACACATTCAGACACACAGACACCCATAAACATGGCATCAAATTCACACACTACTGCAGAAACCCACACATTTTCAGCAACAGCAGACACACACGAAGAGAAACACACACTCAGACAAACAAACTGAGTCATCCCAGCAGACAGAGACAGACACACACACCCTGGAGTCTTGTTGAGTGACAGCCGAGCTTTCCCAGTGACGAGGGGGGGGGCAGCCGAGCATGAAATTAAAGCCCTAACTGTCAAGCTGAGGACAGTCAGGACAATGACTGGCAGGTGTGTGCGTGAGACAGTGAGTACAGATGTCAGCTGAGTTACGTTCCTCTCTGTCCACATGATGTGTGATCCACCCGGGGGCCTGGACCTGGACCTGGAGGGGTTGTAATGCTACAAGGCAGCAAATACAAAACTGTGGAAGGAAAACCTGAATTTACTGACTCCTGCTGGATCGCTGATCAATAATTCTGTGAGGGCTTAAAAAGTGTGGATGCGAAGTTTAAAGGCTTTAAGTCTGGTGCTAATAATCCTGCAGCACCAAGGAAACCCATCCAGGCCACTGCATCTTCCACCTTCCCGTCTTTTTCCACTACAACCACTCTGCCATTTGCTTCTCCACCTTCACAGCTGTGTACTAACACACTCCTGTAAAATACCTTGAAATCTCCCACATTCTTTAATTACATCTGCCATATAAATCCAGCTTAATTCTTTTTTTCCTTCTAGGAACGAGAAGCGTCAGCGAATTCACTACATTAAAGCTGAATGGGGCCACAGGCAGCTAAATGAAGCATCCTTGTGCTGACATTCAGCGGAATTCTCCTTTATTGAAGGTTAACAACCTCCATTTCCTAATTAATAAAATTCCCTCTCAGTAAATCCTGAAAACGCTGCCAGAGGCTTCCGTGCTGGCCTGGAGGAGGAGAAGGGAATACAGGACGGGAGAGACTGAGGGGAAAGTGAAGCGCTGCGCTGCCCCCTGCTGGTCTATTAGAGGAAAGGACGATGGACCGCATCCAGAAAGAGAGGAATCCTCCTCTTCACACAGCATGTCATTTTATTAATTAAATAAATAAAAAGAAGAAAAATGAAACGGGGGGGGGAAGGCGTCTTTGTTTCAAATTCCTAAAACAAACAAAACCGAGGACTGGACTCCAAAGACCAGACTTTTCCTGTTATATGTTTTAGTTTGAGTGAATGCTACATTATATCTTGTATACAAGAACACATATTGCTGTTTAATAAAGAAAAATATAATTAGATGTAACAAACATTTAATCAGTTGTTGCTATTTAACAGTTTGGTGTAATAAACCATCGAACTTTTTAGTAATGGGTGAAACTAAACCTTTAAACTGTTAAAGTGATGCTGTAATTAACCTTTAAAACTGTTGTTAGAAGAGACTTTTAGCTTTATTAGAATCAAAAATATTGATCCCCAGAAAGAAATTCTTTAGGTAGGAGCTCCATGTTTACGTTCTTATTCAAATGGAATACAACTTTTAAAATTTTTACTTCTAATAAAGCTTTAAAAATGTAATTTAGGACTAAAAGTGGTATTTGGGTTGATAAACTAGTTGCAGTTTCATCTTTCAGTAGGTGCCACTGTTGCAAGTAAGTGTGGGTATGAATCTGTGCTTCTCCAGGTCTACAGAGAAATACTACAGGGTTAAAACAATAAACTATGAAATCAATCATTACCGATTACCAACTTATAGTCTTCAACATCACAGAAATTAGCTTCTAACATGGACGTCTTTATGCACGATGTGTGGCTGAAACCCAAGAAGCAACCTCAGTGTGCTTCTGAAGTCTCCTTTCTACCTCAGCCTTAACACTCTCCATGTAAGTACACTTACAGGCGACACGAGCAGGTTTCTAGAAACAAGTGTGTGTGTTTTATAGTACTTCATGTGTGACGGTGGTGTAGTACCAAGGACAGGTCAAAGCTCTAAGGGGCTGGCAGGCCCTCAGCTAATCTGCCAGCACAGAGAAGAGCAACTCATAAGACCAACACTGCCAGACGTGTGCGTGTGCAGCATTTAAAATCACATTTATAACGGGATTGTGTTGAAACAAGAGCGGGGGAAATTACAGCCTCGACTCTAAGTAGTGGATAGAGTGATGCCGGGAGGACAGGAGAATGAAACTGTAATCAATAAGGACTCCATCCCTCCCACACACGGACAGAAAATGTAGGGCAGCGTGAGCAGAGGCAGGGCTGAGAGTGGAATTACAGCTGGGGGGGTCAGGTGATTCACCACACGGCAGCGGTCATGTAGCCGAGCCGCCACACCTCCACACGCTGAGGAGTACGAGGTCAAAGCCCAAAACGAACGCATCGATCAGAGCAGACGTAGGCCTCCAGGTGGGCGGTGCTTGTTTTGAAAAATCAATTGAAGCTAATTTACTGCCTCGGTTGTGTGTGAGGTGTGTGAGGTGATTGTGAAGATGTCCATGTTGAAAATCCCAAAGGAAGATTTTAGAAGTTGAACAAAACAAACAAGTCCAGGTCTGGAAAAATCAATCATTTCATTCTATGATGTTAAAACAGTGGTAATAATTTTACTTTAAATTACACACGTCGACCTTTTAAAGAAAATGAAAGTCACTTTTCATACAGTTAAATTTCCCTCATCGGCATTTTTACCGCTGTGGTCCCTCTCTTTAAGTTTTAGTTGCTAATGTTAAAATTCTGTGAAAAAACTCTGGCTGAACGTTCCGGTCTATTATTTTAAATCTGAAATAATAAATAAAATAATAAACTGAAATCATTTCAAAACTGAAATAATAGATTTTGGAGCCAAAGAAGAAAGATTAAAAGTCAGTACTCAGCTTCAAACAGCTAAGTTAAAAACTAACAAGTCCTGGACTCAGACCTGAACTTTAGCCGTTATATTAAGACAGTTGATGTCTTAATATAACTACAATGAATTGGACTGTGTGTAAAAAGTTCCTTCAGGTGACTTAGTTGTGAATTGGTGCCGTACAAGACCAAGACCACGGAAAGGTTTTTGTCTTGACTTAAAAATCTGAATTTTTATTTTTCCTCTTTTTCTTTTGGCTTTTCCAGGGTAAGGCATGCTACGGCACATTTCACTGGGCTGGGCAGTATGTCCAGTTTTTTCTGCAGGATGGTAGATCTCGAGGACGAGCTGGTGACCACTGGATTGGACAATATCATTTATCTCAATGTAGTGTTGCATTAGAATTATATCGGATTAAAAGCTGAAGATAAGGAGAACAGTAAGAAGTGTGTCTTCCAACCTAAACAACGGGGAAACAATGGAACTCAAAGACTTCTCAAATTTAGATGCAAATTATCCTAAAAAAAAAAGTCTAAAAATGTCCAAAAAACTTTCCAATTTTTCATGTAACGTTGGCTTGAATTCAGATGGATTATCATACAAAAGTTTCATAAAAAAGAAAATTCCAGTTCTGAAGAAAACAATGCAAATCAGCATCTGGTCCAGACTCAAAGACATTTTATTGCATTTTTCACTCAGCTTCCTACTGACTACATGCAGCTTGAAGATATTTCCAGAGCAGCTGAGCATTTGTCTGGTTTCCAATTCAGTCAAGCTCATGTCAAACAAAATCTCTGAGCCTAATTTAAGAAAACGTTTTAGAAAATTTAAAATGGATTTATAATTATGTCCTTTTTTCCTGTAACTGTGTTGGTTACCTCAGTTAAAAACCTACATGACTGCAGCCTCATTGCTTAAGGGGCCAACAACTTTACAAGAAGACATCTGGATTTTTATTTATTTATTTATTTACAAAGAAGTGAAGAACAATATAAAAGTAAAGCCATGTAAGATGATGGTAAAATAGAGAGAAAGCACCATAAATATCACAGTCTAGATATACGCACCACAGCAGAATGCTGGGAAATGACCAAACAATAATCCACATCCTAACTAAGGATGTCACATTCATTTAATCTCACAATTAATCATTAATTAATAATTATTAAAATATATACATATATTATTTATTAATAATTAATTGATTGTGAAGATCCCTCAGGAGTTACAACATCCTCGTGTTGACGCTTGTGTGAGGAAAAGTGGGAATGTTTGGCACAGGAAGAGTTATTCCGTAAACAAGCAGATTCAATCCTTGTTTTTGGATTTCTGTGGTTATAGAAAAAAAAACATGTAATTGTGGAAGACGACTTGCCAGCCTGGAAAATATGACATTAACAAGTTGCAGAGAGAAAAAACTTTCACCACCTGCAGGATAACCACCAACATTGCGCCCTAAAGTGAAGGTGAATGTTCAGAAACTGAGTTACAGATCATTTAAATAAAACTTTATCATGTTATTTTCAGTTTTGTAATGGTGTACGGGTCAGGTTGGACTTACGTGACGAGTTCATTCGGATGGAAAAACTGAAAAGTCTCAAACTTTTTTGATGAATAGCTTCACTTGTCAAACATGCCTTTAGTCGGGTTGTAGAAGAAATCATATTAATGTCACATACATGCTCTTTCTTCTGTCTTTATTTCTACCGTTCCAGTATCATTTATGTGTTAAACAGCAGCTATTCTGCTAAAGGACAGCTGGAAGTCAAAGCTAGCTAAATGGTTTTCCTTTGTTTCTAAATTATCTATTTAGTGTGAAAAGAAATGTTGAAAACCATTTTTATAATGTCGTTTAGGCCTAGGTAGAGGACCTGTAGCCTTTTCATCTGTTTTCCAGAGTTAATATGTAGGATTTATTGGTTGTTTACAGAGCAGAGGGGATTTAGTTGGAATGAGACTTCTTGGTTACTTTACTTTGTTTCTATAATATTTTGTTATGTTGGTATTAAAAGATGGAAATAAATTAAATTTAAAGGACTTTTCGGAGTCTTCATGTGATTTTGCACATTTATAATAAAAATGATGATAATCGTAATATTGTGATTATTTCTCTGACAATAACTGACAATCTATAACCATGACATCCCAAATCCAGTTACACCTTAACTTCAAGTTACTTTATCACAGAAAAGATTGAATGTGCATTCGGCTGTTTTGCTTACACTCTCAATTTAAGTCCCCACGCTGCTCCTAAATTTTGGGCCGTTAGCCAGTTTCTTAGCTGAGTAATAGTTTGAGTTTTCTCATTGATTGCTGCGACAATTATAACAGAAAAGAGTAACTACTTGACTGCTATTGTTAATAACATCAGTTATATGTAAATTTCAGGGTACCAGACATAAACAAAAATGGGCCCAAGAGGAAATTAGAAAGTAGCAGCATCACAGCAGAATGTGGTAAACCATGACTATGATGCATTCACTGACTGGGGGAGGTCTGCTTCTACTGATTATAAATGCCAGATTGTGATGTAAGCACGGTGATGACGCAAAAGAAATTTAATCTGAACCATAGGCAACCTCAACATGAGGCGTTCAAACTCATCTGGTAGGCTGGGAACTTAATGTTTCCTCATATAATCATCTATATACACACTTTACTAATAAGTTGCAGCAGCACTTAACATAATCGGTTCAGTCTGCATGTGCAAAACATTGTTACATTAAAAAATGTCGGCTTTTTTGTTTATATTAAGTGGATCCTTGTTTATGTAAATCTGACTGACATGCTTTACTCTTGTTGTATTGAATATATGCCGAATTGAGGGGACGTCCGCGAGGTTTTAGAAGACCTCTTTGGTTAAAAAGCATCTTTGAATATGCTGAAGAAAATGATCAACTTTCCCTTTTTGTTAATGGAGTTCGGGGAGGGTTTTGTCCGGCACCTGACGGCAACTGATAGGCCGGCCAGAGGCAAGGTGGCCGATAGCTGCAGCCGACACACAGAAGCAGATGCTACCATGTTCTTCTCCACAGGCCGTGAACGAGCACAGGACACCGCAAACTCAGGGTTGACTACGCAGGACACGCACGTTTTCCGTTCATAAATAAAACAGTCAAGGACATGACATCGATACTATCGAGAGAAAACTGCTTGAAGTTACCTACATGTAAGCAATTTCTGACCGGAAGTAAGAGTAGGTCCCTTTCAAAATACAAGCACAGCCGAGAAAAATAAAATAAATATTTATTCTAAACTGGCCCTTGAATGGGTAAATTTAAAATGTATTTCTATATGAGGTTCTTCATAATCACTGCCATGTTCTTGATCGTAATACAGCACTTATACAACATCATCTCACCAAATGTCTTGTCAATAATATTCCTCCAGAGGGTGTAAAACTCATGTTGTTGTTTGTTTTTGTAAAACAATCCATTAACTTCAGAAAAAGAACTTTATCCCATGCCTCCATAGGTTTGTATTCGCTTTTTAATGCCACTATCCAGAATGTTACATTCTCATGAAAAAATGCAGGCGTTTAACGAGGATTTAACTTTCGAAAATTTCACCGGAAATACTTTATTTTATAGTTACCTTGGCAAATGCCGCTCAACATTATTCATTTACACTTAATTCTACCTGGAGAAAAATACTAACGTAACCCGTTTACAATCTAAAATTAACACGTGGTTAAGAAATACATTTTAGCCAGAATTAGTCGCTTGTTGCTATGCAACCAGTCTGATGTATGGATGTGAGCACTGCTATAGATGAGTGACTCCCCATCAGAATAACATTACAGCAGGTTGCTAGCTTTGGCAGCCGTTAGCTGCCAACTTCTCTCATCGTTTCATTTTTCATTGACAGATTAGTGACTTGGGAGGTTTTAAAATCAACAGGGTCGGTCTTACCTTTCGCCTCACAGTCAGCACAGTACTTGTTATCTTCCTCTCTCAGCAGTTTAGACAGAATGGCCTGATGCTGCTCATTCAGTTTCTGGGCTTTTTCTCTCTCTGACCGCGTCGTCATGTCGCTTTTCTTAGTTTGGAAGTTAGTCCTTCTTATGAAGAGTCGTCAGAAAAACCGCGGAGTCCTCAGCTTGCGTTAAGGGTGGGACATCCCCGTGTAGCTGCGCTGCACTGCCTCTAGTCAATTAGCTTGCAACCTGCTAGCAGGTAACATGGATCTGAAGCATCATCATCATCATCATCCCTGCTGCTTTCATGACTGTCGGAATTTTGCAGCGGCATCTGGTTCAGAACCAGAGAAGCACTGTAGACACAAAAACATTTTCATTTCCCTCTGTTCTCTAATGGATCTCACGTGCATCAATCCCAAAACCTAAATGTGTACAGGAAGATTAGATTATCATTTGTTTGTTTGTATGTTTGTTTGTTATTGCTTTTAATTTCATCCTGAAACCTGGTTTTAGTTTAGCTTGAATTTCAGATTTCTTTTAGCTATTTGTGGTTAGAAGAAACCAATAAATTACATTTTATACAAATATATGTATAATAGTAATTATATATTATACATATCCTATTACATTTTACCTAGATATATATATAATTTTAAATAAAAAAGAATGTCTCTTCTGGCTGTTTCTAAAAAAATTCCTTTAATTAAGAACCTTCCACCATTCCTTAAAGTCTGCCTAATTTCCCAGGATGGGCAGATGTGGAGTGAATCTGGGATATGATGCTGCCGTTGTTGTGCTAAGCCATGGAAGTGGTTTTCTAAAGTTTCCTAAATGACCTAAAGATTTGGTTTAGTGTCATCAGAATGCCATCTTCCTCTTTTCTGGGGATCCACCAAGGCCTTTAGGCAAACTCTACTTATGTTTTGTGTTGATCTTGCTGCTTTCTTTCTTTCTTTCTTTCTTTCTTTCTTTCTTTCTTTCTTTCTTTCTTTCTTTCTTTCTTTCTTTCTTTCTTTCTTTCTTTCTTATTAAATGGCTTCTTTTATCAAAGACTATTTCTCCTGCTGAAATCGGTCCTACAAACAGATGATCCAGATGAGCTTCGATTGGATGCTGTAGAGTTCTGCAGCTCCTTAAGAGTCTAGCTTTGTCTTTTAGTTTTAGAGGTCTGCTCATCCTTGTCAGGTTTGTTGTGGTGCCATCATTCTATAAAAAATAAATAAATAAAAGAATGATGGTCTTCTAAAGGGCCATTTTTCTTCTACCCATCCGTAATTTAAATTCCCTTAATCTAAAAAAGTTGTGCATGGATGCACTTGATTAAACTAATGATTATTTTTTAGGGAAAACTCGTGGAAATGTGCCCAAACCCCCAGGGGATGAAAAATGTGATAGTTTATGAGTCTAAGACTGAATTTGAGACTGCACCAACTGATGTGACAAAGAGAATAATGACACAGCGTGGAGTGCCTCTCGCTCCATTCACAATGCTAACATTCAGCAGGCTTGGTTCAGGGGGCAAATCCCTCCTGTAAAATGACTCCATCAGCAGCTCTTTCATGTTTGAGCAAAGGTGAGGATGAGTCACCCATCCACAGGTGCTGTCAGAATTTATACTTCCATCTAATATGTGTTTGGGGTTGTTTGACCTGAAGGGTATTTGCCTGACTAAGCAGCGCCCAGGTAGTCATGTGGATATGCAATGATTGCTTAACTGTAAGATCATATCTGAAGTCTAGCCTGGACTGTTTGCTTTTTGTCTAGTGCCTAAGCCCAGTGATTAGTTTGTCTCGGTTTCTGAGGGAACTAAAAACGTAAAAGAACAGGTGTGATCTGCTATTAAAAGTCCTACTTCATGAGACAAGGTTGGTCATTTCTACCAAGTGATAAAATGCATTTATATAATGTCAGCTAGAAACTTGGATACGGTTTTGCATTCATTTTGATTTTGTGCCATTTTTCTTACAAAATGCAGTATTTATATACTCCTCCCTCCAATCCTACAACACCTACACTACCCTTTTTATTGTTATTATTATCTAATTTTATTACTTTCACATATTGGGTTTTCATAAGAGTCAAGGTAATAGCTAACAATAAACCTAAAATATTTAGAAAAATGTCGGTGAGTCTGTGTGAATTGTAGCCTCAGTTTCCTGTTCTTAGCTGACAGGAGGCACCCGGTGTGGTCTTCTGCTGCTGTAGCCCATCTGCTTTGAGGTCGGACGTGTTGTGTGTTCAGAGATGCTGTTCTGCAGACCTTGGTAGGAACCAGTGCTTATTTAACTTCCTGTTGCCTTTCTATCATCTCCAACCAGTCTGCCTATTCTGCTCTGACCTCTGACATCAACAAGACATTCTGGTCCAAACAACTGTTCCTTGGGCTTCTGATGGTGCAGAGGATATTTTCTTGACACGATTTGGACCACTTAGTACCAACGTGGCCTGGTTTAAGCAGCACAGCCTATTGTTGCTGACAATGTCCATCCCTTTATGACCACAGTGTAGCATCGTGTTTACTACTACTTCTTGAACATGACAATGAGTTCACTGGACTCCAACGGCCTCCACAGCCACCAGATCTCAGTCCAGCAGAGCAGCTTTGGGATGTGGTGGAACGGGAGATTCTCATCATGGATGCAGCCGACAAACCTGCAGCAACTGTGTGATGTTGTCATGTCAATATGGAGCAAAACCTCTGAGGAAGGTTTCCATCACCTTGTTGAATCTATGATGCCAAGAATTAAGGTAGTGTTTTTTGAGAAAAAGGAGGTTCAACCTGGTACTAGCAAGGTGGACCTGATAAAGTGGTCAGTAAGTACAGGCGCCTTGTTTATAGAACAGAATATCTTTACTGTCATTTTAACAAGTACAAATAGATTTTAAAATGACATCCAGTCAGATTCTTAATATGTAATAATTGTATAAAATGTACTAATAAAAGGGCAGCCGACAATCTTTTGAGCCATTTTGATGACCCTCTGGAGCGCTTTCCTCTGAGCTACTGTGCAGCTGCTGTACCACACACAAATAAGATGCTCTCAGTGGAGCACAGATAGAAGGATACCAGCAGCCTCTGTGAAATTCTGCTCTTCCTTAATACCCTTCAGAAAGTGTAGTCTCTGCTGTGCCTTTTTCAGCAGCTCAGCAGTGTTCACGCTCCAGGTCAGGTCCTTCTCAACGTGGACCACCAGAACGTGTAAGTCTGGCACCGTCTCCACACATTCCCCACTGATGTTCAGTGGCATTATGTCCTGTTTTTTCCTCCAGAAGTCAATAATGACCTCCTTGGTTTTGGAGGTGTTGAGCAATAGTTTGTTGTTCTCACACCACATAGTCAGTTGCTCCACTTCGTCCTTGTAGGCGGTCTCATCCCCCTTCTAGATGAGTCCCACCACTGTGGTATCATCCACAAATTTGATAATGGTGCTACTGTGGTGGTTGGGAGTACAGTTGTGGGTGTAGAACAGGGGGCTCAGCAAACAGCCCTGTGGGGAGTCGGTGCTGAAGCTGAGGGTTGTGGATGTGTGTGGTCCTGATCCACATGCAGGTAGCATGTCAATGACCCAGATCAACCAGTTTGTCCACCAGTCTGTGGGGAAGGATGGTGTTAAACGCAAAGCTGTAGTCCACAAAAAGCAGCATGTAGCTTCCCTGCTACTCCGGATGCAGCACGAAGAGCCGTTGCAAAGGCCTCTTCCGTGGATCTGTTCACTCTGTATGCAAACTGGTGTGGGTCAAAGGTTGGTGGGAGGAATGATGTGATATGACCCCGTACCAGTTTTTTGACTTTATCAGTTCTGGGGTGAGTGTGACTGGCCGGTAGTTACTGAGACTGGTGATGTGGGGTTTCTTGGGCAGTGGAACTATGGTGGATTTCCAGCAGGGATGGACCGTGGACAGGGACAGGGACTGGTTAAAGATCCAGCCAGCTGATACTTCAGTACCCATCCAAAGACGCCATCGGTTGCTGTACTCCCTGCCATGCTTGCCTGCTTTTGTTGCTGTCCAGATGGTCCTCAATCCTACTCCTTTAGTCTCCTTGGCATTCCTGATGCCTCTCTTCAGACTGGCTCGGACTGTGCTGTAGAAAGCCCTTTCGCCAGACCTAAAGGCAGAGTTCCTTTTTCTTCAGCAGCTGCTGGACTTCCAGTTAGGGTAGACCCGGATGCATCTGACCACTTTCACAGGGTCAGTGCAGTATTTTATGTAACATAAAACACTGTCAGTGAACACGACGAGATCTGGTTGTTCGAAAATGTTCCAGTTGGTCCTCTTAGAGCAGTCCTTCAGCTGTTGAGAGGCAGCTGGTTTTCAGAGATTTTGTGGTGATAAGGGGAGTTTTCCGAAGGGAGGCATATGCAGAGATTAAAATAAGGGACTAATGGTCAGACTGGCTTAGATGTGGTAGTGGTCTAGCCCTACAGCCCATCTTGACGTTAGAATAGACCTTGTCCAGCATATTAGCTCCTCTCATGGCATTCTTAACATGCTGGTGGAATTTTGGGAGTCCCGTCTTCAAGTCTGAATGATTAAAGTCCCCTGCAATGATGTGCACATCGTCAGGATACATGCTCTACTGTCTGCTAACATTGTCATATAAGAGTCCGGTAGCCGAGTTAGTTTTAGCATCTGGTGGAATGTAAACAGCAGCAATCATGACCACAGTGAATTAGTTTGGAAGGTAAAAGGGTTTGCATTTAACAGTCACATACTCCAGGTCAGGGGAACAGTGACAGTCTACAGTCACTGTATTGGTAAACCAGTTGTTACAGATGTACACACAAAGCATCCCTCCTCTGCTCTTACCGGAGTCTGCTGTCCTGTCATGCCGCTGTGCTGTGTAGCCTGCTAGCTCTATATCTCTATCTCTATATAAAGTTCTGAGGCATCTTATTTTTCTGAATGCCATCCTCAGTGCAGAAATTCAGAAATTGCTGCTTTCTTGAGTTTGGTTCTTGTTCTGTTTGTGGATTTTTTTTTTTTGCTGTTTTTTGCTCATTTGTGCAATGTAAGACTTTTGTTGACATAAAAAGTAAGTGGTTTTGTGTGAGAATAAATGCACAAAAGGAGGCAAATATGAGGCTTCTTGTAAAAATGCTGAACACAAAACGGTTTTCAAAACACAATTCATTCACTTTTGAGAAGTTAAGATAAATTATGGAGCTAAAAAAAAATGCTAAATTAAGAGCCGTTCAGGAGCCCAAAGAGCCAAACATCCCAGCACTATTCAGTGTTGTATGGCACAATACTTAGCACAATACTCTAGATGACTAAAGGATGAAAAGCCTGGAACATCTTGGGTTTTCTTTCTTGTAGACTGTTTATGTGCACAAAACACTTTAATAAGATGACCTGATAATGCAGGATTAAAATAATGTTGTCTTCTCATTTGGGAAGGATAAAAAAATCTACTTTAATGTTGACAAACAGCAGGATTGACAGAAAAGACAAAGCTGCACAATGTTAGACATGGGCAAAATAGCATCTACTATTAAATCCTTAAAGAAAAAAAACATTTAATCAACTAAAGTACATTCTTACAACTATTAAACAGGAACAGTGTCAGAAGAAATTAATTTTTAGAAAGTGAATTGTAGTGGTAAAAACATTTTAAAACCGAGGAAAATGTTAAAATGAGACTACATATAAAACAGAAATGTTTAACAAATTACAATAAATTAATATCAAATATATATGTATATGTATATGTATATAAATTACATGTACCACATTATCAGTAGATACATGTGATTGTACCAGATAAAGTACACATAACAAACCTATTCAGAAAACACAGCTTTAGGTTAAGAGAGCAGGTGTACACTTAGAAAAGTCCTCTGTGATATTTTTCCACAGAGGACCATTACAAATAAGAAATTTTAAAACACGCTACTACTTCACTTCCCTGTTAAAGCAGATAGTTTTACAGAAATCCAAGGCTAAGGCAGCCCCATCATGTCATAATGAGCCTCTCAAACAAAGAGTTACAGCAACATAACTGAGTTCAAAAGAGAAAACATCCCTCATATCTTAGTGGTCATCACATAATACAGAATAACACCACAAGACCAAGCACTTAAGCAGCCTCAACACCAGCTGTTACCTTCTCAGGTTAAATAAAAGATTAAATAAATAGGAAACATAACCATTGATAGACCCAGTATCACACTACTGCCAGTAGAGGGCAGCGCATGCTTTCCTGTTTGTTCAGGGAGACTGAGAATTTGGCACAAGTTCTCTCATCAGTTCCCATGTGGGCAACAGCTATGGCAACTGTTTTTATCCCCCTAAATCAAAGAAAGCACCATGCAGAAATCTGGAAAATGCTGTTCTCTTTAAAGGATGAGCAGCAAAAATGGCAAAAAAGTCTGTTGTAATTTCATCATGCATTTTGGTCCAGTATTTGAGCATAAACATCAGATGGAGCTTAAATCTTTTTGTGTAAATTCCTCATTCATTTGATGTGACTTCTTAAATTCACCATCACGTACCAATGACCTTGTTGACAAACATACTGAAAACCAAATATCTGCCATTTAATAAAAACTGGACCAGAGTGTTTTAACTTCTGTCAAACAAACAAATGTGTCTGCAGAACTTGCTAACTTATGTTTGATTAAGGCCTGGGATGTGCAGTTAGCCGCACGTCAGCGTACGTATCATGGCTGCATTTGTTTGGCACGTAGGCTGCTCACATTGATATCAGGTAACGTGTTATGTGAGCGAGTTGCAATATTGACTTGAACGCTAGAGGCACTCATGCAAACAAGAACATGAGCAGGTCTGAGGTAAACACAATGGTGGATAGTTTTGAAGACCATCTCTCGGACCTTGTCCACAACTACTAACATCTGTAAGATTTTCCTCCCCGTTGCGGTGATAAACAATTGTGGCTTAACAGTTGGCAATAGACTGGAAGCATTTTGGGGGTTGATGCCTTGGGAATACAATGTGACCAGTAGATTGACCTTTTCACTATTTCAAAGTCCAAGTGCTGTATACCCCCCCTAGCGGTGACCTCCAGTATTGAGCGTTTTGGTTGTGCTTCCCTTGTTTGCAGCAAGTAGCAGAAGGTTGACATGTACGCTTGCATTCACAGCAAGTACATCCCAGCTCTAATTATTATATCCTGAAAGGTGTCTTTAGCAGCATGGAAAGCTCTGCAAGATGCCTTAAAACACCACACATGCCGGCAACCATGTTGGAGGTCTTTCAGTCAATATAGGATAGTAATTTAAACAGCTCCTGAATTGCAGCTTCTATATAGTTTATTTAATTTTTATTGCCTTTTTTATTTGAGAATGATTTAAGAAAACATCAATATACTCTCTGTATATTAGAGATTAGCCCAGATGGCTAATTAGTTAACAAACACACTGCTAACATTTAGCTTTCTGCATATACTAGTTAGTTAGCCAACCCGGCTAATTAACTAGCAGCTTCTCTAATCAACTAGCAAACAAATAAACTTATCATTTATGTTTAGTTTGTTACCAATGCAATGTATTTATTATAAGTTAGCTAATCATGACCATCTAAGCAGCTAAGTTAGCCGTGCCAGCTAATTAGCTACCATAGCTAATTAACTAGCATATAAACAAACTAAACTCCATTTTTATTTCTGACATGCTTCACAAAAGCACTTAGCAGTAAAGTTGTCAACCACTTTGTGCTGAAGTACATGCTTAAATAATTAATTAATTCACAGTTTATAGGTATTGCCAGGATCCTAAATTTCAACCTGAAAAATACAAATTTAGAAGATTGACTGAGATTAGGTTCTCAGTGTAGATGTCATAAAGGCAAAGGTATGTCATTAATGCCTTTTAAATATTTGAAAAAACAAAAAATAACTTTGGAGGAGGACAGTAAACATGCAGTTAGCTATATATATATTTTTTTTTCAGTTGTTTTAGATATTTGGAAAACCATTCTTATGTAAATAGCCCAACATTCTGTTTACTCTAGGATGAACAATCACAGGATATTCTAATGGCCTTTCCCACATGAGAACATAATGGCAATGCATTTAACTAAAATGGTCCAGTGTTCAAAATGTTTAACACACTGAGCTAGTGTGTCACCAGTGGGAGGCTTGTCCAAAAAATAGGCCAAATTCCTCACCCATTATTTGAAGAGTTAATGTTTGACATTGTCTGCTAAGGGTCAGCAAACCCAAGCCAACACATCTTCTAACATGACTGTGGATGATGGAAAAATACCAGCTCACACTTCCGCCTAACTTCACTACAAAATACTGAATTTGTTGTTTCCATTCGGTATATGATGTGAAATGATAAATATAATACACGCTTTCCGGCTTAGATCAAGTGATTAAGTGTATGATTTAGTTTTCTGAAATGCTGCCAAGCTTTTGTTAAACTATTGACTTGTCAGCATTGTTTTTTTTTCTCTGAAAATGAATGAAAATGAAAACAAAGAAAATGAACTTAATTGTTACAGAAAAGTGAGGGCCGTCTGTCTCATACACTACATGATCAACAAAACTCCAACATTTATGGGAATGCTTTTAGCTTGTTTTACAGTTAAAATGATGGCAGGTGTTGCCAGCAAAAGGTGTATAATTCTAATGTATTAGCTATTTAAATCAAGTTATTAACTAAGGACAGTTTTATAAAATTAAGAAATTAGTTATGTCCTAATATGAGTTAAAATACTTGGAACATCAGCACTAGGTGCACTGCAGTCTGTCTTTGTATGAATTTATAGTATTTTTTCCTTAACAAGTGAAATCATCAGCGAAGTTCTGTTTTGTTTTGTTTTGTTTTGTTTTTTTTTGTTTGTTTTTTTGTTTTTTTGTTTGTTTTGCTTTGCTTTTTTGTTGTTCTGTTTTAGAGCGATGCCCCATCAGCAGCAATGTCAGATGCAAAACTCAAAATGGTAACGGTGCAAGAAAAAAAAGTCTTGCCAAGTTCACAGAACAGACTCAATGGCTTCAGGTGTGACCTCCAAGGCTTTGGTTTGACGTGTAACAAGTGGCGATGTCTCTTCCTCTGCTTCAACGTTGGCCACTGCCTCCACCTGGACCTCAGCCAGCTCTTCCTCCTGCAGCTGTTGCTTCTTCATCTCCTGCTGATTGATGTGGTGAAGGATTCCTGCACCCAGAGCGTCACCTTCCACGTTCACCACAGTGGTGGTGCGATCCCTGAGCAGAGTGGACGTAGAAGACAAATTAGACTTAAAGTTCAAAATCATTACTAACCCGATGACATAATTTTAAGTGTTGTAGTCCTTTGGTGTAAATGCTCTCAGACTGTTACACAGACTACTTGTGCTTATAGTCTGGTTTGAATTTTATTAAATCAGGGGTGTCAAACATAAGGTCCGGCGGCCATAACCAGCTGGAGTGTGCGGGTTTGCCGTGGAACAGACTGGTCAGCATCACCACTGATGGAGCCCCATGCATGACTGGTAAAAAACACGGACTGGTAGCACTGGAACAAAGGAAGTTGGCGGAGAAAAACACAGATCCAGTGGTTGTTTTGCACGGTATCATACACCAACAGGCACTGTGCTGCAATGTCTGAAATATGAACATGTCATGTCTGTGTGGAAGGCCCAGCATTCTGTGGGGAGGACTACGTGTCTGCTATTGATAAACTGCTGCAGGAGTTTGATCAGCGATTTGTTGACTTTAAGGCACACCATGACACTTTCCAGCTGTTTGCAGACCCCTTCTCAGCTGATGCAGACAGCGTCCCAAGTGTGTTGCAAATGGAACTAACTGACTTGCAGAGCAACAACTGCTAAAGACTAAGTTCAGAGAGGCACAAGGTAAAGCAGTCATGACTGCACAATTTCCATCCTTTCCAGAATTGTCAAAAGTGTTTAGTTGTGTGAAGCGCCTTTTTGGAAGCACATATCTCTGTGAGAAGCTTTTCTCACCATGAACTTTAATAAATGCAAGTATAGGTCCAGGCTGAGTGATAACCATCTTGAAGCTGTACTCAGGGTTTCAGCTGTGAGCTCTATCAGGCCAAATGTAGCTAAACGTCTTGAGGAGAAACGCTGTCAGGTCTCTGGACAGAAAATAGATGCTACGTGTGAACTTGTAGGTTTTCAGTGAAAGATTTTTTGCCAACTTATCAGTTTTATTTAGTGTTAAAGCAAAGAAAAATCACCTGAACTAAATGTTCAGTACAACTATACTTAATAATACTGCGGTTTGCGTTTGATTTAATTAAATATGTGGGAACTGTTACTAAATCAAAATCAAACCAATGTTTGGAAATACTGCATTTTTTTTTTGTTGTTGTTTTTTTTTTAACTTTAATATCAATGTGGCCCTCCTATGAGATGCTGATATTTTCAGTGGTCTTTGAGCAATTTGACTTTGAGACCCCTGCTCTAAACAAAGAGCAATCTGATCACTGTCTACTGCACCGACTACTCATGAGAGGTTAAAACAATCCCACTTAAAAAACTATTATCCTCGCAAATCAGGACAGTTGATTATTTTTGTCTGAAAAATGTGGGAGCCTGCAATCCTAACGTGGGCTTTAGAAACCTCTCTGGTCATTTAGACATGACCTCGTTCATGTTTAACCTATTTTTGTGTGTTTACTCTGAGATGTCAGAGCAATGTTCTTCTCGGTAAACATAGCCAATTGGAGCCACTGGCCTCCAATCAGCTCATGCTGGTCTATATTTGCTCTGTACTGCTGGTGATGTGTGTGCATAGTTGAGCAGATATTGCTGTTTGTTTTTTTTTTTCTAATATGGGGTTTACAAGTTTTACTCACACAATCCAGTCGACGGCCAGCATGAGGGACAGGTCGTTGGTTGGCAGGCCGATGGCCTCCAGGATGATGGCGATGGTGATGATACCGCCGGCTGGGATGCCTGCTGCACCCACACTGGAGGCTGTGGCTGTGACCCTGGAAGAAAAATAATAAAATGTCTAATAAATTGTAGATATTTGCTTAATTCAGATAGATGTTAGGAGAAAGAACTCAAATTGTTGGTGTGTATTATCATCACTGAAAACTTTTTTGTCAGCCAAGACTCACAGGATGGTGAAGATCTGTCCGGCGTTCAGTTCAGTATTGTTGAGCTGAGCGATGAAGACTGCAGCAATGCACTGGAAAATGGCCGCTCCATCCATGTTCACTGTGGCCCCAATGGGCAGGATGAAGCGGCTGATACGCTTGTCCACACCATTGTTTTCTTCTACACACTTAATCATGGAGGGAAGAGTCGCTGAACTGGTGAGATACAAACAGAAATATGCACTGCTAGCTCATTCACCACCCCATCTCCATTAGTAACCCAGCGTGGTAAGTGTGTACCTGGAGCAAGTGGCGAAGGCAGTGGTGAAAGGAGTGATGAGGCCTGACAGGAAACTGAAGGGGTTCTTACGTGTAAAACCAAAGTAGATGAGGGGCAGTACAATGCCTCCATGAATTATGTGGCCCAGGATTGAAGCAAAGATGTATTTTCCCAGACTGGTGACCAGGAGAACCACATCTTCCATCTCCACAATCTTACTGCCCACAAGAAACATGATGCCGAAGGGGACGTACCTGAAAAACACAAAAGGAAAGGAATTATTAGGAAAGAAAATACTGAAGGAGAGATGAGAAGAGTAAATATTTGTACAGACATCCTGCCCCTGATCCACAGTTAATGTTATTGTTTTCCCACAAAATATTACTAAAGTATGAACCTTTAACGGTTACATCACATTCATCCACACTCACCACATGATCCAGGACACCAGCACCATGGTGGCCTCATTGAAGGCATTGAAGAAACGAATGAGCTCCTCTCCCTCTTCTCCCAGTTTCCGCAGTGCCACTCCAAACACCATGGCAAACAGCACCAGACCCAGAATGTTCATGCCATCTGTTTCTGTGCCAATTGGGACCTTAAACACCAAGCAGAGTCACACAGTATGAGACTCACCACAATGAGGAGATGTGGCAACTGAAAACTAACAAGAAGCTTCGCACACAAACAACTGCGTCATGAGCGTAGTTGTTCACATGTTTGTGTACTACACGTGTCACCGAAGGATTCCACCACAGCGTGCTGCAACTCATACCGGATGGACCTCCCAGATTTGTCGGATGTAAACAACCAAAATAACAACGAAAGAGGAGGTTTTGAGATCATGGCCGAAAACACTACAGCAGCAGTATCGTAGATTGTATGTAAGGCCCCTAAACTTCACACTATTGTATTGTTATTATTAAACATCAAGATCCAAAACCACCCAACGACCTGCCACTCTCACTACGACAGTCGCCATTCTTGCAGCAGCAGTTGCCGTTTTCTTTTTCCCCAGTTTCACATTGGTCTTGACCCTGCCACTAGCGGTTATTCACATATTGCAGCGTGCAGATGCATGGCGTTAATTTCTGAAGACCTGCATAAACAATGCTTCAAACAAATGCAAGATACGTGTGACAGCCATGATAATCACATGTAGGCATAATTAAAAGCAAGCATTTTCGCCCAATCAACAGACAAACTTGACAAAGAAAATTGTCCTCCAGCCTAGCTAACTGAATATACTGTTAAGCATCTTCAGTAGATTAAATTGAACATTGGTTTGTAGGAAATTAAAAACATGCAATACTATATAGGAAAAAAAAGCACTTTAGAAGTTTAAAAAAAACAATTGAAGCCATTTTACTATGCAAGGCTTAAGCACAATGATATCTTTTGCCAAATGCTAATAGAATATCAACATTCTGACAATGATAAAGTTAATCTTCATGGTAGCACGTCTAACAGCATTATGTGTTCTAGTTAAGTGTGTTACAGTAGTCACACAGATTTATAGAAATAGTGTTTAGCCATTTTGCTATGCAAGGCTTGATCACAATGGTGTTGAACGTTGTTCTAAACTGAACCTGATCCCCCTTAACTTTAACTTAAAGCCAGTGATATTGTTCATTCCTGGCCACAGGTTGTTCTGCATAACCTTTTCCTGTAGTCATCCTTCTTAATCTTTATTTTAAGGTGGTTAAAAACCTCTGCAGTGCCACCTCTCTTTAGCTTTTCGCTTAGTATCTTATCACAGTCTACTCGTACAGTCTTAAAACAGTGTACAGACACTTAACAATCCGGGATGTGTTCATGCAGCCATGTCTCAGTGTAGCACATAATACAACATTCCCTGTATTCTTTTTGAGACCTTGCCAGCACCTCGGGCTCATCCACTTTGTTAGCTTGTAATCTCACGTTAGCTACTGGTTTGAATTTCCTCCACTTTTCCCTCTGCCTCGATCTTCCCCTACATCTTCTTTGCTTCCTCTTTAACTTGTTTGGGATATGGGATTTTTTCGCTCATTAACATGGTTTTGGTACGATGCTCAACCTTGAACAGGATTCTTAGTTTATTAATTATGTTCACACAACAGCATATGCTCAGTTATGGCTCTAAGCCTGGGCTAGGGCCTCATGTGGACACCTTGATTATGGTAAGGTAACCTTGTCTAATAAGAAATCTTATAGCATCCAAAATGGTTTACATGACGCCTCTTACTAAAGTGTGTATGTGAGTGCAAAGGATTGGGGTGGTAGAAAGATTCAGTGAACTGGATGATGGATAACGAATAAGGACAAGGGTAAATCCTCAGCTCAATCCCCTCCCATTGTATTGAGCTCTCCATCAGCTTGACCAGCTTCATCCCCTGGCTCTGAGGGGGACTATCCACCATGACCCACTGCAGACAAATACCATGGCCCAGTGCCAGTATCGAATCCCCCAACTGTTCCCTCATACTGGATCTGGAGGAAAGTAGTAGGATTGAAAATTTTAATTGCAGGTTCAAAATTTAGCAAATTAGATAATCATATCAAAAACTCTTACTTTTTTTTTTAAAACAAATTTGTGTGCCAGCATATATTGAGCATTTTATGAATTCTCAGAAAGTTCTTGCATACAAACTGGAGCAGTGCTAAGAACCTTAAAAATGGTAACTAACAGGATGTTGCTTTAGTACAAGCCCAAAAAGCCTTTTGTACAGCTATCATCCATCTGTTTCTCTGCTTCCGATCTTCTGTATCTCCTGCTGACAAAATAACAAATTCATCAGACTCTCGCCTTCGATGCAACATCCACATCATGTAACCAGCCCAGCAGCAATCTGGAAGTCTGCAGTCAGCCTTCTGCCAGGCTCTCAATCCTCAGTATAAACTGTCTCAATGTTGTTCTCACAGGCTCAATGGATGTGTGTGGTCAAGATGACCTGTCAAATAGTTAACTCTGATTGACTTGTCACACCACAAGAAAAGTAAAGAAAAAATGAATATATATTCAAACTAACCACACTGGTTTAGTTGTAATGTCTTAACATTTACTCTGTATATGAACATTCAACAGTCTGTGTAAACACAATACAACACCATAACTGTGACTTTATAAAGAATTCATGTTTTGGTAGTTTCTGGAGAGAACTCTTCATTCAAGAGGTGACAGCATCACGTCTCACAAGTCAAACTCACAACAGATAACGTGGAGTTAAAAAAGGAGACTGACACAAACTGTGTTACCAACTTGGCCGTTTTGTCACCAGATCTATTCACTTTTCACTATTCACTTCATTTTTCTTGATCATCGACTAAACACAAATCTAGCACATTTTAGGACCATAATTATAGGTCTCTCCTCAGTACCACGTTGCTTGCTCCTTCAACGCACAATGTGCTTCTTTTAGCAGCGTGTTTGGAGGCTGTTGACTGTGTAAGAAAATGTTTAAGACTTCTACCTTCTCTGGGAGATGGCATTAAGATGAATGTAAATCTGTCTTAGACCATTGTTTTTGTTGCATTTATTTATTTATTTTTATTTTCATTCTGACACAAGATTAGGTTTAGTTATGGAAACTATTTAGCTATGGTTTGGAAAAGATAATGTGCATTAGCCCAAATGCTTAGCACATTCCTGACAAAGCATTAGTATGAGATAAGTTATGAGGTGAAAAACTTTGCAGAGTGTAGGCATTGATCTCACTACCTTCCTCATGCTAAGCAACAATTCCTATGCTACTGAAGCTATTGACAAAAAAGAAGTCATTAAGGACAATATATCACTGGTCTGGTCACTACCATTCTACATGGATTGAATCTGTACTTGGTCTGAAATCATGTCCTTGGATGCCTCCAGCCAGTTGGTTGGTGCCTCCAGACAAGTAGATGCATGAATTAATATCATTTATATTGTGTGACTTTATCACCCTTGGCAAGGGTTGTCATGTGACATACTGTTTACGTCAGCCTCTCTTAAAACCTATGAGATTCTAGAGATCAAGTCAGCTGTACAGTTCCACTTCAGCAGAGAAAATAAAAAACCACAGGATTGCATGGCAACGAACCAGTGTTATTACTGAGTCAGTGTCCCCCATTTTTTTAAGATATGACAACACCCTGTGGTCTATCACTAGGTTTTATTAGAGTGTATACAACCTAGTCATGAACAAAGATTTTACCTTGGATCTTTCAGCAACATTTAGGTACTGATATTCTTCTGTGGGGCCAAAATCTAAAAGACTCCTTTCCAAAAGCAGAACCGGAAACCTAATACTCTATAAACATCTTTAATGACATCTCAGCTGGAGACCTCCCTACAGCTGATTGCTTCCAGCTACAGCACTCAGTGGGCTCTGAGCTTGAGCACACAAACTTAACACGGCTTGATGTGAAGTAGCTATGTTTAGTAACTATCCCGACTCTCTACATTGTTGCTACAACATGTCAAAACAAGCATCTGAAGTATTTAATGATGGCTAATTTACCGCTAGCGCTGCTCCTCATTATCAACACTTTTTTTTATATATAAGCAGCATGTATGTATTTGGTTTAAGAAATTCCATTGTGAAAGCTGTCTTTTCAGCACTGAGAACACTGTATTGCAACATCCTGAGATTAGCGACTCCATGATCATTTTTATTCTATTTCAATTAACCTATTTTAAATAGATGCTATGCAGGTTCTGAGAAGAAGCCACATATTAGTACAACATGATAAGGTAGATGCTAACTTTATGCTAGATTAGCTCAATCTGGTGGATATCCTCCAGAGTTGTAGGAAATATTCAGTTCAGCAAGTCACTCGCTATTCTCTACTTCCCTGTACTGTTACATTAAGTCATTAGCTACTGTTATGTGGACAAATATTTCATCTATCTGATTAAAATCAATCTGATTGGAGATTCCAGCTGACATGTTAACATGGACGCTAGATAAAGTGATCTGATCAGTTGTATTTACATGATGGACAGATTAAATACGATCCTAATATTTTTCACTTGCGCAGTGCCTACTGGTTCAGAAGAAACTTTTGAAATGCTCAATAATCCTTTACTCTTTCAGTTTCTAACAAAAATGCATCCGCCACAGTCCCATTTTGTTTTTCTGCCGCCATTGTTCAAGTCTTCCCTGAAACTCATTATGTCACATAACCCCCACGTGGTTCAAGCCTGCATAGAGACAACATTAACAAACGGGGAAGGGTACCCTTATATCCAATCCGACTTACTTTTTTTGGGACCCTTACATTGGTGTACCAATCTAACCGATCTGACCCAAAAGGCTGGAGATTAACATATCACGATCTGTTAAGTGGTTAAAAAGAAATGTCTCTTCTTCTCTTGCGACCTGGCATAAAAATAAAGCAGATACAGCTTCTCGTTTAGAGCAACAGATTTTCTTTTTGTTGACTAAATCTCTGATTAAAATGGCATTATGATGCACCGTTCCATGGAGATCCAAGAAAGTCTGCACTTTCCTGGTGAGGAAGAGGGCCAGAGAGAACTTGACGGGGCCATCCAAAACTAAATCTTCTAGTTATTCTTTCAGGAAGTCATCATGCTTCATGCTTCATGGCGTCATGCTGTTAGATAGCTGAGGCACCTTCCACTATTTGGTTGATACTCTGCCTCTTGGGTAAGGTTAGGGTTGGCAGATGCAGTTTACAAACCATATCCGCACCCTAACTGTCCTGTCCCAACCCGCACTCGCTGGTGGATCATATCATGTCTTCACCGTCACCATGTTTGAAATTGAAACAGTCATCGGAACTTGAAGGTGATCTCAAAACTCTCCACTGCCCTCTAGTGGATGTATTGCTGAACAACCGTGACAATGTAAAAAAGACGAGGAAGTATGTGGGCAGTAATGTTTGACACTGATGTACGTAGAGTGAGCATAAATGAGGCTTTAGGAGTTAAAAGTGCATGATTAGTTTATATTTCCAATTATGCCACATGAGTACTGCTTTACAAAAATCAACAGCCTGGGTTTACCTTATAATCTGACAATTTAGCTACTATTATAGATTAAGCTTTAATACTTTACTTTAGATAGATGGACAAATGTCAATATAACATGTTGCACTGTGAGAAAGGACTGGGAATGGAAGACATGACTGTGCTTTCACTTTCTCTTTGCACTTTTAAACTTGTCAACACTTTTCAGGAACTTAAATATCACATAAAACATCATATATGAAAATGAATTACCTTTTGATTTGAAGTACAAATTAGTCATACTGTCTCATTTAGAATGACTGCACTGTTCAATCACCCAGAAATATCAACATTTCACCATCAACCTTGAACCCATTCTCCCCAAACTAAGTCCTCCATTAGTTTTGCACGTACTGCTTATTCAATGACTTTGCACCCATGGCTGACTCACGTACACACAAAGCGCTCACAGCAAACAGTAGTTTGACCTCCTGGTGTCATTTGACAAAGGTTACTGTCTGATTTCCAGGCACAGATGATAGAATACTTTTCCTTTCCTTTTCTTTTTTACTTTTAATTTCAGAATGACATCAGGCATTTCAAGTAAATTAGATGCGTAAGATAGTTCCTGCTCTTACCTTTTGATAGAGGATTGTCCCATTGGAGCTGTTTCCCACAGCAACCATCTTGTAGTCAGTGGCATACTGCAACATGAAGAGATAAATCTATTAATAATGGCAGGAAGCCAGAATGGATGCAGAGAAAAGTCAACTGCTGCAGGACCAACCGAACCCAAAGACAACCAGAAAGCTGGACATTTGAGTCATTTAAAAGGAAATCTGAGAAGTAAGAACGAGTTCCTGAAAACCTACTTAAAGAAATAATAATCCTAAGCACTTCAAGCTTATTTTCTTGGGTTTTAAAGAGGAACTATAGGAGATTTTCTTAGTGAGGTGGCCCCAATCAATGGCTAACTTAGCATTAATCTCTATCCTACCAGTACTCTGAGCGCTCTCCAGCCAGTAAAAGTCAGTCTGATGTTGACTCGTCTAAACTGTTGCTCTGTTTCTTTCTCTCTTTCTTTTCCACTCCTCTTCTTATGATTCTTTGCAGTACAGCCGGCGTGTTTGCAGCCTGTTGCTAGCATGTTATGCTAAACGCTAAGCAAAACTCAGCGGCAACGTCACACGGTGTCCCGTAAGCAACAGTGGTTTAAAGATCAGAAACTTACATAGAGCCATTTTAAGTTTTACATCCTATCTCAAAAGCTACAGATGGACAGCTTCAGTCTATTCTGTGAGTTGTTGAACAACCCAAAGTAGATGTGTTTGGCCGTAAAGCACAACATAACACAGTGGCGGAAGGGTGATGATTTGGGCTTGTTTTACAGCCTCAGGGCCTGGGAACCTTGCAGTTATTAAGTAAAACTATGAACTGCTTTGTACACTAAAGTAATCCCAACTAGCCGTTAACCAGAGAGTTAAAGAAGATGCCATCTGTCCAACGGCTAAAGCTTAGTTATACCTGGATCATGTAACAAGATAATGATCCCAAACACAGCAGCAAATCTACAACACTGAGGAAGAAAAGAACAAGGTGTTGACATGATCCAGTCAAAGTTCAGACCCCAGTCTGATTGATATGCTGTAGTGAGACATTAATCCTTAAAACCCTGGGCCATTGTTTGCTTGTTTTGTTCCGCTGGGTTTTTATTGTTTTGTAAAAATGCATGTTAAAGCTCAACCCTTAAAATCCCAGTCAACATGCAGCCATTTTTTCAAGACACCCTCAGTTGTCAGATAATGAGATTAAAATTATGTAAAATTAATGTATCAATAGATACAGCACCATAAAAGCCAACCAAAAAAAAAAAAGAAAAAAAAAGAATTTATTTATTTATTTTCATTAGTACTTTCTAGAAATAACACACAGATCAACAGTGACCAAGCATTTTCTCATCTGCATATCATTCTCACAAGTCTTGGCTTTCAGGGGGAAAATTAATGGCTTTGAGACAAACACAACAGAAATTATTTACATATTTACACTTTTTCATGTAGCTTTTTATTTTTTTATTTATGCTACTGTTTACCTTCTATCCCCACAAAACCATCTCCAACTCAACTCACTTTTTGCACCACTGTGCATGAAAACCATCTTCTTAGCTTTATTCCAGCCATTGAAGACCATCGTTTTTGTTCTTTTCAGACACACACAGAACTTTCTGCTCACTTGTTGATCTTTGGCTGCTCCCGATTGGACATTATCATCAATTTAAGCTCTCTGATTGGTGGGAAGTTTGACAGGAAGCAGCTTCATCATTATTTCCAGGTCAAAACAGAGGTCTTTTAGCAGCAAAGTAGTCATAGCAACTTTTCTTTTATAATGGAAATGTGAAAAATAATGGTGTTATTATGGAGCACTCATCTTGGATTTAATGAGAAAAATTCCTCAGAGAATGTGATAAAGAGACTAATCCATAAAATTATAACTTTAAGGTACTTCTGCTAAATGTGCTTTTAAAAAGTCTTGAATCACAGCTTGTGCTTAGATTTTTTTTTACACTGATTCTGGATCTTAACTTAATTTTTGGTTAAATAAATTACATGAAGTAATGTGATGTTTTATTCCACATGTAAAGAAAAAAAACGGTTTTTGCTCAAGTGAAAGCTAAAAGAGTGAAATGGTGATGAAACGTGTAAAATCTTATTAACAGCATTTATTCAGATAAAGTTACAATAAGTGTTTTCTGGTAGGATTTACATCAAAGCAAACTTTAAAGAGTAATTTTTTCTATGAGTAATGCAGTCTGTGAACGTATTTCAGGGCCAGTCCCTGCCTACTAAAATTCAATCTGTTTAATAATCAGCATTATATTGATACAGACTAATAACCTTTTAAAAGAAACAGAATCTTGATTATTAAATATTCTTTGACAGTTCAGAGATGAATGAGGTTTCAGATGAGCGCAGTTTCAAAGCTAACAAGTCAACCCCCAAATCTCACACCTCATTTGTTTTCTGTTTAAACATCATGCTGCTTGTCATTTTGTGTAAATCTCCCCTCTCCTCTGCTTTCTTGGTTTAATCCACCGTTGGACTCTTTCCACCGGGACTCTACCACAATATCCACAGCGTGAGTGTGTGTTGGGATTTACTGAACTCTATGAACCGACCACACTTTAAAACACCACTACTCTCTCAGTGAGAAGTAACTGACTAGTTGGTGAGTTTATATTCACAGGGTCAGTTTCAGGTAAATGGCTTGGTTACTTGAGTGTGCATGAAAGTGTGTGTGTGTGTACTGTATGTGTGTGTTCCCAAATATTGAATTTTCCTTGTTCCTATTCTACCTTTAATAGATCATAACTCTAAGAAGTGAAGCGGGTTGTGCTTCTAGTTTAGCAAAGCGAGATGGGTTGCTAGGTTTGCTGGAATGGATAGTTTCACCATGGCAACGGCTGTTAAGGGAACAAGGAAAAAAGGCATTGGAGCGAGCGGGGGGAGCGGCGGCCTCTGTGCTGAGCGTGAGCAGGCATTATGTGGCTCTCAGTGCAGCAGCCAGGATTTAATGCCACTGTAAATGAGCGTGGAGCGTTGTCCGTGTGGTTGGTGAAATAAATTCTGAGGAACAATCTGCACAAGACGCAGGCAATGAGAGGGAAACAAGAAAGTAGGAGAGGAAAGAAGAGTTGTGTTGTGTGGTAAAGTGAGGGGATGGTACTCACAGAGCGGAAAGCAGCAGCCACCAAGTTAGCTGGAAACAGATTCCTGAGAAAAGAAGAGGAAATACAAATTAGAGCCACAGTTTTATCGCTGGTGCTCTTCTACAAACTTTTCAAGCTGTTCCAAACTGGTGCAAAAGCAGAACATTTGCATCAGAATTGGAGAAGTCTTTCTAAATTATCCTCTAGCTGACCCATTTAAAACACTGCTTCCACTTTGGCTGTTATCCCAATGTCTTCCACGAAATCTAGTATTTTAAACATAGCAGCTGTTCTAACACTCACCTACTGTCTTCAACGTTTATCATATTACATTAAGACATTCTTTGATGGGATTAGGATTAAAATCCTGGATTTCATTTAATTTGGAGTTGATCAGTCACATGTCATGAGATGCAACCATGTCAGTAAGCTTTAAGAAGCTGAAATGATAGTTACAGTGAAGCATAGAAACTATTTTGTGGACATTCACAACCATTAATGCTCAAATGAATCAGTTTTAATCCATACCCACTTAAATCTAGCCTATAGTATTATGAAACTGTAAAACAATCAAAAGTATTTTAATATCTTATTAATTGTGTTTGACTTCATAAACAAGAGAACAAATGCTAAGGAAATATTTGGAATTTCCACCTGAGATAAGGGCTAAAGTGGTGCTAAGTGCTAAATGCTAATGACAGGCAGACTGTGTGGACAGGGTGTAAGGAGTTGACAAAAAGTTTGTTTTTTTTTCTTCAACCATAAAATTTTGGGTTCACAAAATACAAGAAATAAGAAAAACTAAGTAGATGGGTAAAGCATTCATGGCATTCACTAAATCCAGGCATACATTCCTGTTGGGATCATTCTGTTTAGAGCTTCTTCCAGTTTCATCAATGCTCATTTAGCCAACATGATAAGTGCTTCTATGACCTTCCTGATTATTACAATCCATCTCTGGGAGTAATGAACAGAATGAAGAGAAACAAGAGATAGCTGCAGCTGCAAGAAGAAAACTGCAGGAACACCAGATTATAAATCCAACATTGCAGAAGTTTGTAACAGAGGACCCTCTGTCTTCCAGTCGCTACGTAGAGTCCTCTATTCCAGTCGTTCCCAACCAATGTTTCCTGAAGACCCCCTTAATGCCAATAAGAAGCCTGGACCCCCTGTGCCGAAACCATGTTTGGCTTTATTTTATTTATTTATTTATTCTGTACGCACAAACTAGGAATTTGACTCCAGGGAATTCTTGCTCTCATTGTACTTTCAGCACAAAAAATAAAAGTATAATTAAAAGCAAATAAATAAATAAATAAACACAAACTCATTTTTTCACTTTGGGACCCTGCTTAGAAAAATAAACGTTTCAGGGCTCCTGAAATGTTCAGTGTGACGTAAACATCTAAATGATAAAAACTTCAAGCAGAGTTGAACCTCAACTTGTATCCATGTGTACATGGCCTTAATTTTAACAATCACACAGGCTCTATAGAGTGGTCTTTGGAGATCCCCGAGGGGGGACAGGGACCCAGGTTAGGAGCCACTGCTCTATTCAGTGGCAATGACTCATTTTTTGTTAATCATGCATCATCTATGTAAACTGCATGTTTGTTCACATTTTAAACACCTATGGACACATAGGTCATTCTCACTGTTTAATTTATGGATTTGTTTACAAAAAAATCAATATTTAGAGGTTCATGATTCAGGAAATTTGTTAATAAAAACAGCCACAAACACAATTTCTGGGATATGATGTGCAATATTTGGTTATCTGTGTCATGCAAACTGCAAACAAGCAGGGTTTTATTTCAGTTTCAGTTTTCCTTCACAGAAATGTCAAAGTTTGCTGTGAAACCTGGTTAGTCAGGTCAGGTCAGACCTGCTTATCGCTACAGTCAAGTTGTAGCCTACACTTTAGAAATTTTGCATTAATTTTGTGCTTTGATACGTCTAAATTACTTTTAATACAACTAAACATAAACTAGACAAATTGGCTTTAATGTTTACGCTGTAAGTGCCTTATTTAACATGTTTACAGTATGTTTACAGACATTTACTAGTTATCTCTTCAGTTTTCTCTAAACACTTGAAATGTCAACTTGATGGTGATGCTGAATTCACATCGAGTCTTAAAAGTGTTGATGTGTCACTCTAATGTTAGCCTAGCCTCTCATTAGCATCATAAAACTAGCCAGTAGCCACTTTGGTTCAATTTAATGTCCATACCTGTTCATTACAATAAAAACTGATGCAAACAGTTTTAGTTTCTATAAAATTATCTGAATTAGATAAATTACATCATACTTCTCATCTAAGTTTTTGCTATTCATGTAGCTTCCAGTTGTGCATTAGCAACAACATGCTAGCATGTTTGTAGTAATCTAACTAGCTGGAGATTCTTTAATTTAAAAGAGAAAGTTGGGAAATTTGTGCAGCTTGGCTGCCAACAATCACAATATTATGTCTATACAAAACAACATATATAGTGTTTCAATAAATGTGAGCTGCTTCTTTCAAAAATGACATTAGCATGGATCATTTAAGTTTGATTTTGTTAGCAAAATGGATATTAGCATAAAAATGAAGGAAACTTGTGTTTAGCTGATTATCATTGGCACAGCTCACGTACTCAACTCTGCTGCTCATCCTTAAATGCATTTTCCTTATAAATGTACCACAATTTAATAGAGAAATAAATGGACTTTCCAACTTTATAAGATTTATTTCCAAGAAGCATTTTTACAATAAAGAAATAATTTATCAAACACATAATTCCTTATTTTTAGAGTTATCATATAACTCTTCTTTTTAATTTGGTGTCTGAATTAGGATATCATTTGTGTCATTTGTATTTATCCTTCATTATTTATAGACACGGATAAATACAATAATTTAGTAAATTCCAAATTGAGTACATAACGCTGCATTCATTTTGGTTTGGAGTTATTTCAAATTTCCATGAAATGTAGAACTGTCCTTTTTACTGCTGATAGAAATCTCCAATCAAAACATTTATTGTTACCAGGCTGACTATACTGGCTGCACGCTGAGTTTGTTTTTGGTACTGCAGGATAATCATACAGGGATTACTGGAAGGCTACAGGCCTTTTTCCATGTATCACTGTGTTTGTTGTAACTTCATCCTCCAGGGTTTGCCCTGCATTGTGCAAAGAAACACAGACTTTGCTCTCATTTATTCCCATGACCAGACTACAGCCAAGCAATTCAGCTGATATCCCAATGACCCCCATCAACTCTGCCCTCAGTCCAGGCCCAAATGTATGTCATCTCCCTCGCTGAAGCTGGCAGCGAGCCACAAAATCTTCCTTTATTCATCTCTTTTCTTTCCTAAAGCTACAAGACGCAAATATATGCAAAGATTCCTGCAGCAACACAAAGTGTCTGGAGTTCCTCTCCATGAAGGCAGTCATGCTTTTTCCAATCACATGACTAAGGTGAGGCTCTGGATTTACCCAGAAACCAGAGCTGGGAACCGGCATGCTTTTCCCACAGAGCCTCCTTTCTGAGGACAGAGTTTTAAAACTGTTACTGATTTCCTAATTAATCAAACCTAAAGCTTCTATTAAAACCTGCAGAAACAAAAGCTACAGTGATGTCATGGGAGGTGTTATGTCTATTTATAGCGTTTGCAGCAACAACTTTCTTAATTGATTGAACATGTTTCCAAATACAGATTCAGTCACTGCAGAGAAAAATAAGTGAGTAAAACTCTAGTATCTGTTTATTTTTTAATAAAAAACTGCTTTAATTTAACTTTATAATTACCTGTGCAAGTCTGAGGAAAAGAGAAATTATTATTACTTCCAGTTTTTCAGATGAGCAGAACAGCGCTGGGAAACTAAAGTAAATTGTGTTTTGTAAAGACCTTTAGAAAAATACCCTTTTCTGTCATTTAATTGAAAAATAATAAAGACAGAATACTTGTCTATGACCAATTTTTATAAAATGATGCTATTTACAGAAGAAATATACAGTCTGAAGCTTTCATACGAATAAATGTAATATTGTTTTCTGTTTTTATTCAACCTTCCAAGAGTTCAAATAGCTGTGCACACACACACACACACACACACATTGTTTAGCCCAATAACGATGTTAGATGAACAGTCAATCAAGGTATTTAGTTTAAAATAACAAATAAAAATTAAAACAAATGTAAAATATACATGCATATTATTGTTTTTACTAATGCGTCTCTAAGTCTTGAATTGCTAATGGAGGGCTTGCTCAGCTTTGACTGTTGTCCTATCAACGTTTGATTTGAATGGATGAAAATTAATTATAGAGACTTTCTACTTTCTTGCTGATTTTTAGTGTCATTTAAACATTTGCAATGCATCACTGTAAAATTTAATAACTGAATAAACATAAAAAGTTTATGCATAAGTTTTTTTTTGTTTGTTTGTTTGTTGTTGTTTTTTTTACTTTAAATGCAATATGTAAATAAGTGTTCATGGTTTATGCAGATTTTCTCTTACATGTACAAATTAACACTTTAACATGGACAGAACATCTTTTTTATATATTTTTTTTATCTGTGTTTGTCCCTTTTAGAAAATGTAAAATGAATAATATATAAAAAATATTTTACTGTGTGGTGTCAGAATTATAGTTTTAAAAGTATCCACCAGGGGTCAGAAGACAAGCACCAGATTGTATACAAAAAGGGTTTTGAGCAAAGTTTTTGCCATATGGGGATGCAATATGTCTTAGAAACTGTTAACCCTGTCTAATGGTTAAATAAATATCAAGTTTATGCAAAAGTTTGCATTTATTCGTTACAATCAATCTGAGTCACATTTATTCCATGTTGTAAAAACATTTAGTTAAATGTGACCATTGACACTGAATGCATTTAATAAAATCTGATGGAAAATTTACATGTAATTTTCAACATTTTGGAGAAAATCTTATTTATTTATCTTATTTATTTATTTTCTTTTTTCATTCTTTGCATCTGTAGTAAAAAGAAAACCATGTCGCCTTCAGCAAGGAGCATGAGAATAAGTTGAGGATTATTAAAGTTACCAGGATTCGTCCTCTGGGGACATTTTACTTGTTTTTCCTACATGATAGAAACCAAAGTCAGACTGCACACCACAGGGGCTTTCTGTGAATGGGGGGACAGCAGTTTTGATCCCATGGGGACAAAGTGATTTTTGGGAGTAAAGACCTGCATGGTTTGAATCAGGTTATGGTTAGGCTGGTCATTCGGTTGGGTAAGGGGCATAGTGTCAATGGAGAGTCCTCATGGTAAATAGGAACTTAACTGCAGTTAAGTTAAGGTTAGTGTTAGGGTAAAGGTTTGTGGGGTGCGGTATTTAGTTGTAGGGGTGGGTACAGGGTAAGGAGCATGGATATGCATCATGTCTTTGGCAGCCTAGACGAAAATATGAGTAAACTTCAGGACAATCTGTTCTAATAAGTGATCAGGACAATATTTGGACACATTTTGTGAAGGAAGCTCTAAAAACCCAAACATTTTTTCCCTTAAGTTCACTTAACATAAACTGTCAGCTGCAGTCCTAAAATGTAATTCCAAGAGAAAAACAAAAAAAAAAACATGACTGAGAATTTGAAGCAGACTGCACCTGCTATTGTGATAAGGAAGAAGTGCTGACTAGCAGTGTTCAGTTCATACAGTGCTGAAACTCATCCCTCCACCTCTTTCCCTCCCTCAAAATACACTCTACTCTTTCAACAGCTGTCAGTTTCTCCTAACACTGTGGGAACTTATTATTAGGACCATCGAAGGCCATGCTGATATTTATATCCTGAGACTATCAGCATGGAAAAAAAGTAAAACATTTTTTAAAAAAATGTTAAGTAAACTTGCACCACTTGCAAATATTTTTCTTCAAAGACACTGAATTCAGAGACATAGATTAGAAACGGACTTGGGGTGGGAATGATTTAGACATGGTTTGCAAGGCGGAAATGATAAGGCTCTTAGCTGCTCATAAAAGTGGATGCAAAAAAATTCTGATTGCTGTAAAAGTTCCTTAAACTAGAAACTAAAAATTTTTTAAATCTTATTACCAGAATAAAAACATTTACTTAACTTCTTGCAAGAGTGAATTATGAAGTGGAGCAAAGTGAAACTTTTACCCAAGCAACCTGTTTAAAAGTTGCATCATCCTCCACTTGATGAGTTCTACATACAGTCAGAGGACAGGATGCATCTTTCCAGGAAGCGGGGGCTGGACAAGTAGTCAACTATTCATGCAAAAATAACCATTTAGTAAAACATGGTACTTGAAACAAGAATGAGCCTCTCCAGCAGGGAGGAGCAGCGAGCACTCTCTCCTCTGAATTGCAAATCAGATGTTTTTTAAGGGTTACACAACCCTGTTGGGTGATTTTTATTTATTTTTTAAGGAATGTTACAGTCACACACATCCTGGCAGCTGGAGATCATATTCTGTCAGACAACCTGACTTAGACAAACAGATAAACTGCAGGGTAAACTGACCTGAGCTGAGGGGTCAGCTCAGAATGACACTGATCAACTTTGGCTTTAAAATCAGCTCCTCCTTCATTCCTCTGCAGAACCTGTGCCATCACTGTGTTCATTTACAGACCAAAATACTGTAATGTTTTCACAAGTGACTGCAGGACTTTGATGGTTCATTAAAGAAAGTGTGCGCGCGTGCGTGGCTTTACGCGTCACCCTTTCCTTGTACTGTAGTTAGTGTGTGGAGTTAGAATGAGTGAAGACTACCTGGCCAGATCCAGGAAAGAGTCGGTGGTCTCTTTGTTGCTGCTCACGCTCTCCAGCCCCAGGTTGTTGGTGTTCAGGGCTCCTGCGCCGACTCCCGGTTTGATGATGAAGGCCAGGGCCACCCCGATCCCCGAGGCGATCAGGGTTGTCACCAGAAAGTAGGCGACCGCGATGCCCCCCAGCTTGCCCAGGGAGCGGGTGTCCAGGCTGGCGGCGCCGGATATAAGGCTGCACACGACCAGCGGCAGGATGATCATCTTCAGCATCCGGAGGAGCATCTCTCCGGGGAAGGCGAAGTAGGTCATCTGCGCTTTGGTTAGGTTCATGTTGCGGACCATCATCCCGAGCCCGACGCCCACCAGAACCCCGGATACGGTCAGGATCACTAGGAGGTTCCTTCTCAGGAACTCCATCAGCCTCTCTCTGAAGCTCCACGCGCTTTTCTCCATGATCCGATCTGTGGATTCCGAGTTGGGAATGGCGTGTCCGTTGATTTCACTCTTTTTCTCCATCTTTTGTTAATTATTATTCTTATTATTTGTCCAGTTCGGAGCAACGTGGGAAGAAGCAGAGACCGGTTCCAGGCAGCGTGGGCTGAATGCACACACTCACACGTTTTGCGCACACTCAGCTGTGATGGGGGGCTGGTCTGAAGTAAAGACGGATCGCAGGGCTGCGCGGGGAGCCAATGGAGAAGAAGAGACCACTGGAAAAGCCAGGGAACATGCGCACAAGGGCCGCCGTTTGTAGCGTGAACAAATGATGCAAGAGCACAGAAGATTGCCGTGGTCTCAAACAACTCAGGACAATGTGGTCCACTTTTTACAGCTATTTAAAATCAGATTCTGGTTTAAAAGTAGTTTCTTTCCATCTTTTCTGCAAAACGCACGTTTGAAACATTATATAGTCTCTGTGCTCGGAAAAACAAAGATTATATCACAGCAAATGGAACAGTTAGGTTATCTAGTCTCCTTCGTGTCTATTAGATGGGGAGAACCCCTCATCTCGCCTCTATTTTACATAAACATTAGGAAAAGTACCCAGCAGACCTTTTCTTTAGAGTCTTATTTCATGATTGCATCAGTCTGTTTCAGCTGATGTCATCCACGATTTCACATTTTTAAATATCTAGATATTCCAGTAAGTCTGGCTCTTCCTCTGTCAGACCTACTTATTGTAACTGGTCAGCTGTGGTGATTTCTGTGCTGGTTCGATGCTGGAGAATTATGGAAATAACCTACGGGAGAAATTTGCTCAAAATAATTTATTATCCAATAAAGAAATTTTTATTCTGTTTAGTCTGACACATATTTAATAGCAAAAATGGCATGATATTCTGTTTTCAAACAAGCCTATAAATTACATCTTATCCTCCCAGAAGTACAGATTGTACAGGAGCTGTCAGGACCATGGTCAGCGCTGTGCGCCACCTAGAGGCGCTGATTGTGCGTCATTTTTTTCTGTTCTCTTTAATGAAGCTCGTTTGAATAAAGCAGCACCAAAACGACAATAATGACGTATAATTTCATTTAGAAAGCAGAAGGGATCAAAAAGATGATTTCGTCCTCAGAGGGAAGCCGATGAGCTTCAGGTGCACCAGCTGGACTGGAGTCCACGTGGCACTGCTGGTGTGTGAACACAAGATGGCGCCATGGTAAAGGATAGAACATGAACTCCCAGGTTAAAGTTGCAAGTTATAGATTAATTTATTTGTAGACAGAATAAACCAATGGTATTTCATGTCTCGTCTACTACTTCTGTTACTGGGATTTTCAGATGCAACCATCTGGTTTAAGCTGTAAATTGCAAGACTGTGATTAATTTTTTTTTCACTTTCTATCATAAAAACAAACAGAAACAGAAGGATGGACAGAGTCATATCTATGACTGAAGCTAACATCTGTTGATCCAGATATCAGAAGACTGTGTTATCAGAAGTAGGAGGACTTTTCCTATCATCATTAGTAACAGTTTCTCATTAACTTGCAAATCAACTTTAACAGGATTTTAAATAACCAGATATTTTCAAATAAATGAGTTTGTGTCCATAACGTTCTTGTAGATGATAGACCATAGAAAACCTGAGATGTGATCATTTGAATTTCATAATACAGTAATATTTATCTGAGTGTAAAACTGAGATGAACGGGTGTTGTGTTTATTTTGATATAGTCATCATTTTACTAAATGAAAAACTGGTTTGTGGGGTTTTATTGTAACAAATGCTCGAAAATTTGTGTGTTTTTGAGACCAACATGTTAACAAAATAAGTTAAAGTGAAAAAAAGTGAGATGTAGTATTATGTAGTACCACACAACAATATGAGTTTTATTGATGTGGGATGTGGTGTGATGAGGATGAGGTGGGACATCTGGTGTCCGGGTGGAGGACACTCAGGGTGGGGGTGACGTCTCGGTTATGTGGGAGGTAGACAGACAAAAGCCAGACAGAGAGAGGGTAAAAGGAGAGAAGAGGAAGAAGAGATGAGGGAGGGTGGACAAACGTAAGATGGAAGGCTGCATGGATGAGAGCAGGGGTGGGGCTGAGAGAACAAGGGTTACCTTCAAGCTGTGAGACAGAGTTTAAATGTCAGTGCTGGTGATGAAACTTTTACAACGATAGCTGCCACCACTCATTAAGCTGCCTCCGTCTGAAGTCTGGTGGTAAAGGGTCAGTCTCTGCTACTGTATTTGGATTCCAGTCATAAATGGGACATAGAGAGCCTGACATCGTGATATGTGACCAATCACCTGCAAGCTACTTCAAAATATAATCCCTGACACTGAACTTTGAAGTTCATTTGAACATAATGACAAAATATGAAAACCAAAAAAAGGGGGTGTAAGGAAGCATAAACTTATCTAATCCCACCACAGTAAATTACAGTTTACACAATCACATTTCAGTCATTAAACTATAGTCACATTAATTATTAATAACCACTTGGCATTACATCTTATAATGAAACAATGGAGATAATAATAACAATACTCGGTATATACACCAATATCTCCTTAAAGAACACATAAGATAAGATAAGATAAGATAAGATAAGATAAAATCCTTTATTAGTCCCAAATACTTGTCATAAAGCTATATATTAAAAAAAATTGTACTAACAACAATAACAGTAAATTTATAAGTTAATCTATAAGCTTAGAAAAATTAATTACAATGATGGAGATATGATACCCCCAGTCTCTCTGTATGATAAAGGTTTGTATATTGTATAGTATTAGGTTCTTGCTAGCATTAAACAATCTGTGCTGTGCGATAATTAACCAAGTTTTGGAGTTTTAGTAACAGAGTTAGTTTGATCCACATAACTGACTTTATGTATAATACAAACTGCCCTCTTTAGTGAGATTAATAATGATTATAGTGTATTTTTATAATTGTTGCCCCGAACATTACGTTAATGACCAAAAATGAATATAAATTTGTTTTTCAAGACCTGCTTACATTATTATGATTGCATCATTTTTTGTCTGATGTGGGGCTTATTATCTAGTATCACACCCAGGAAGTGTCTCTCTGGGTTGATGTCCACATGTTGATGTAATTTATCTTATTTAACTTTGATTGAAAGACTCATCTAACAGAGCTAAACTCAATTAATCTGTTATGTAAGTATATTTCTACTCAGTCGTACACGCACCATAGTTCGTTGTGAGAGGGAGCCTTCTGTTTCACTGCCTCCATTACTGACTTGTCTGCGTTGTCCTCACTGACCTTCGCTCTGCTGTTGCTAAGTGGAGTAAAACTTTGCCTCCCTCCAACAACAGAGACAGACTGTCCCTTTCCCTCACAGCTGTGTGGCCTGAATGCTGGAAATAACCACCGGCCCGCGGAGCAGGAGTCATGGTTGTTTAGCAGTGGCTAATGTTGGTATTGTGCCGCTGTGAACTGGAGGAAAAAATGAAAACAGAGAGACACAGGCTGCGTTTTGTCGTGGAGATGGATGAATTGTTGCTCAGAGACATGAAGAAGGGAACAGCATGTGCAGCCTGACAAAAACAAGGGAAAAGGTTTGGTTCATTCTGTGATAAATACTGCATTTTGCAACCTTTGTAAGGAAAAGTTAATTTGATGTTTTTGCTTTTCTGTTTGCATTCACTGACTGATCCATTTGTCTTCAAGTGTATTTTTATTATCACCAATTAATTTAGATTTTTTTTTAATTCCCAATAACTCATCTTGGTCATTAAAATCCTGGAGTAACCTTGTTCACTTTAACCAATTTAAAGATTATAACCCAAAACAAAGGAAACATAAAGCATTTTCCATCAATAAAGAACAAACTGGCCATTCACTCTCCTGTGGTTTATGGGGTTAGGTTAAGCAATAAAAACAATAGACCACATCTAACTTTTTCCTTTAAATTCATTTAAAGTTCTCAGTACATAAAGTGTATTATGAGTCTGGTAAGACATGGACGTGAACGGCAGTCCAGTCTTTTCTTTTGGGGGGTTTTTAGTTTGGAACAACCATTTCACACATACACTGAGCCAGAACCACTTTGGCTGTGTTTTTCTTCTTCTGCCGCTCTGGCGTTGATGCTGCATCACGGTCCAGGTAGATGAAAAGATTTTAAGTCATTTCCAAAAACAGGAGCAGATAAACTGAATCAGAATGTGAGATTTTATTGTTGCATCGATTAAGTAAATGCAGGTTAAATACAACCCAAATTTTTACTCAAAAGACAGCAGGTACAAACTGGGATGTGTCCAGATTCTCTGAATCTTTTGGAGATATTCTGAGCTGGCCACTTTATTAGGTCCACCTTGCTAGTACTGGGTTGAACCCTTTTTTCTACCAGAACTGCCTTAATTCTTGGTGACATAGATTCAATAAGGTGTTGGAAACCTTCCTCAGAGGTTTTCTCCATATTGACATGACAGCATCACACAGTTGCTGCAGGTTTGTCGGCTGCATCCATGATGAGAATCTCTCGTTCCACCACATCCCAAAGCTGCTCTACTGGACTGAGATCTGGTGACTGTGGAGGCCGTTGGAGTCCAGTGAACTCATTTTCATGTTCAAGAAAGCAGTTGGAGATGATCTGAGCTTTGTGACATGGTGCATTATCCTGCTAGAAGTAGCATCAGAAGATGCTCCACTGTGGTCATAAAGGGATGGACATGGTCAGCAAATATACTCAGGTAGGCTGTGGTGGTTAAAATCCCTCCACCATTACACCACCAGCAGCCTGAACCAAGGCAGGATGGATCCATGTTTTCATCATGTTTCCACCAAATTCTGAGCCTAGCATCTGAATGTGGAGCTGAAATGGAGACTCATCAGACCAGCAACGTTTCTCCATCTTCTATTGTCCAGTTGTGTGTGTGAAAATCCCAGTAGATCCCAGCAGTTTCTGAAATTCTCAGACCAACAACCATGCTCAAAACCCCCTTTTGTCCTCATTCTGACATACAGTTTGATCTTCAGACCATGTCTACATAACTAAATGCTTTGGGTTGCTGCCTTGTGATTGATTGATTAGATATTTGCATTGAACAGGTGGACCTAATTAAGTGGCCGGTAAGAATGGATGATGAAATATTAAATCTTTGTAATATTACACTAAGGAACATTTCTCTGAAAATTCATAATTTGTAGACGCAGCTTTCAACAGATTCAGATTCATCAGTTTATCTTTTACTTCTGGAAGACTCTACCTCTGTAAGGTGCTCTTTTTACACCAATAAACTTCATTATTTGTGGTATGTTCCTGCAGATTCTACTTTAGTTTTCACTCCACCAGCTTTTCATTGACTTGATAAACTAATGTTCTTCATAAAGTAGAAGTTGATGCTTTCTATCCAACATTGTGAACAAAATAGTTCGTGATAATTTTTATTTAAATTGAATACAGCATCCTGATTGTTGGTATATGAGTAAACATAAGAGTCAGTATGAAGAAAAAGAGAAGACGAGGCAAAACACTTTTTACAGTTTATTGTATATATATATTTATATTTATATATATATTTATAAAACTACAAAAGTAAGACTGTTTCAAATTCATAAACAGCTGTTCATTTATATATATTTTTATATATGTAGACAGTTTCAGCCAAAATTTGGACACCTGTCATTCGTTTCAAAGAATTAGTGGCCAAACTTTTCACTGGAAGTGTTTACACTTACAAATTATCTGCAGACCCAATACAGTGATCAGATGATCATTTCTCTCTGTACGTTTGTGTTCTGTTGCATAGAAAAAGGCACAGCTCTGAGGTCTGTGTAAAATACAGCCTTCGTAGAGGAAGTCAGCCTCGACTGTGGTCAGTCCGCCTACACAAGCTCAGACAGCGCTAAAACCGATCCGGTGACAAACACTGATTGAGAAGTCCCAGGAGCTCCAATGTTGTCAAGCTATGTACATTACTTTTGGCATTGAAGCATGTGTGACAGGCTTTGGAGTCTTGACATCCGAAGGGTTGGAGATGGGATTTTTTTTTTTTTTAAGTATTGCTGCAACTGTTTTCCTTCAACTGGAAAAAAAAAACAAGTACAAAAGATTTTTCTAAAAAGCTGTGGCCACCACCCCACAAACAGATCAATAACAAAGCATCAAACAAACAGATAAAACATGATAATATAATTACCTATGTATATTTTTCTTTTAAAATTGGCTTCAACCCAGTATTCCACACTCGGATACATTCCTATCTAAAATACATTCCTACCACACATTCTGTACACACTTTTACAATCCATATGTTCATTTCACAACAAAAATAAATATATTTACACAGAAAAGACAAAACAATATGAATAAATAACTTCAATGGGGAAAAAAAACACTCCAAAAATTCAAACAGTGAAAGAAACAAAGACTCTACAAACAGTATGAACTGGTATGTGCTTGACTTACAATTAAACCTTCCAACGAACACCAGAAAGCGAATGAAAAGGGATTCACGGAGACCCACTAAGAACCCACCCACCCCCACAGAAATGCCACTGACGTATTCACTGGGTTTGTTTCATTGAACGCTTTGCTACCAGTAATGTTTTCTCTCTCTATGGACCGCTGCTACAAACTGATCAGAAATGCTTGTCATACACTGTCAATAACTAGACAATAACTAGTAGAAGATATGTAAATGATACGGCAAATTATCGTGTGTTATTTGTAGTGATGAACCAGGAGTTTTGTGGTTTGGTGGCCTGTGTCAGGGGTTAGTGTTCTGAAACAGCAGCCATCAGGTTAACACTGTGGTTTCGGTTTCCTACTTCTGTAAAAATCTGTGTTCAAATCATTTATGACTGGAAACAGTACATAAATGAACACAGCTACAGGGAGAAGTAAATATACTATGCAGAAAATTCTCAGTAATACTGCTCGCCCTGCTTTGATTCAAACCCGAAGGAACCGCTGCACTGGCTGCACTTTCCAGCTCACCTACACCAGCCACTTTTCTTCCAATGTAAACATGCTTTTCCATGGGTGTAGCTCATTTGAATTCCCCTGCAAGTGGATCGCGATAACCAGCTCATATGACTGACCTCATGCAAAGTAGCAAGCAGCACAGTTAGATGTGACTACCAATAAGACGGGGAAAGACGAAAGGAGGAAAAAATAACACAAAATCTGAAGGAAATTAGCAGAACTGATGTGCACAAGAGCAAACAACCTGTTGAATGTTTTTTGGAGCTACTCCCACAGCAAAGCTAATATGTTAAAACAAAAATGCTCGCATTACAATTAAAACAAAGCATCTCCAATATAATAACGATTAAATAATTAGCATTTGATCATGTAAAATTACCTTTCTTAATAATACAATAAATTAAAAAACGAGGAGTGACCTCAATTGGTTGTTAAAGTGAGAAAAACTAAAAAATACTGTAAAAACAGGAATAGAATAAGTGGTCATTTGAAAGGCACTCGTCTGCTAAAAGCCATAATTACAGTGTGTGTGTGTGTGTGGGTTTACTTGTATTTCTGTACCTGTGAGGCGAATATCTCCCCACAATGATGGCTTAATAGAAGCAGAAAAACACTATTTACAGTTAGTTTTGGGGTTAAGGCTTAGATCCGGGGTAAAGAATAGAAAGAGGATTCGGGATTAGGAAATGAGGGGCGTTGATGAAAGTCCTCACAAGTATAGATATACAAATATATGTGTCTATTGTTTCCCAGTTACTTTATTTCCATGTCTGGAAAGGCGAGCACAGTGCATGCACAGTGTTGTGTAGAAGTAGTAGTTGATAGTAGTACTAACCGACATCACCTTCGATGTTTACAATTACCGACCTTTAAAAAAAAACAAAAAACTCACGACATAAAAACAACAACCAGAAAACAAAACAAAGAAAAGGAAAATCGATCCCAAATGTTTCATTCCAGTCTGTTTTCCAGGTTAAAGAGTCTCAGTTTCCTCGAGTCATGACCCCACCAGCACCTCCATGATGTGGTCCAGTTCTGTCAGGTCAATTTTGAAAGGCTGATTGGCTGAAACCTGGGGGGCGGGGCCGCTGTACGGCGACGCCAGTGATTTGAGGAGGTCGTCTGCAGTCACCACCGGCGGCAGCTTGGTGAGGCCGCTGCCTGCCGTTACGCCCACGGCCCCCGTCGTTGTGCAGGGGTCAAAGTCATACATGGACGTGTCAATGTCGGCGAACAGGACGTCGTCCAGCGCCAAGTCTGAGAGGAACCCCGAGGGCGAGGAAGAGGAGGGGGGGAATGAAGGAGAGGAGGAAATGTCTACGAGGCCACCAGGGGGCAGCGTTGGCTGAGGGTCCGTTTGTCGGAGCTCAGCGGAACGGCTCTCCGCCAGGAAAATGGCGGCTGCCTCTGGTTTAGCACCCGTGGTCCTGCAGTCTCTGGCTGAGCCTGGGGGTGGCGGGGACAGGGTCGCTAGCTGGGAGGGCTGGGTGGTTGGTGTGGGAGCTGGGGAGGTAGTCATGGTCGTAGTATTAGCTGCTACTGTCCTAGTTATGGCTGCAGGAGGACCCAATTCCATGTTGCTCAGAGAGGAGACAGCCATGGGGCTCATAGGTGCCGAGGGAGGGGGCACAGGGGGTGGTGACAGAGGAGGAGTGGGAGGGGAGGGTGAACAAAAGGCTGAATCTCCTCCATCCTCCTCTAGTAAAGAGGCTGGAGTTAGGCAGACCTCCAACCGATGGGAGTCGGCTGGGGACGCCTGGAAGCTGGGAGGCACCATTGGGTGGGGGGAAGGCGGGGGAGCGATCGCCGGCATCAACAGTGCAGATGGCTGGGACGCCTGCGTGACCGCTGCCGGTGACAAAACACCAAAAGATGGCGGAGCCTCGCGGAATCCCTCATCCATGGGGTCGTCGGGCGGTGGTGAGGGCGGGAGGAGCAGCGGCCGCAGGGAGCCTTCCTGCTTCAGCTCGTCCTGGATGCGGCGCAGCATGTTGTTGATGAGGACCCGCCGCTCCAGGCTGGGCTCGCCGAGCGGCCGCTGGCTGTACAGCTTCATCAGGGAGATGTTGAAGATGGTCTGTCTCTGCAGGGTGTACGACACTTTAGAGAGACCCTCAGGAGCGACACCTAGCCCCCCTCCCGCCAGCGACGCCTCCGCCGTTTTGCCTTCCAGCCCCTCTTCATCCTCGTCCAGCTTCCGCTTCGCACCTTTACCGAACATATATCTGAAAACACAAAACCAAAGAGAGAGGACGCAAGTTTATTTAAAGACCAGAGATGCAAATTTGCAACAAACTTTGTTTTATTTTTATTGATCAAAGTAGTTTATTTAATAACACGTTCCAGGGTTTCTGCTACGTGTAAATGATGGTGGTGCACTGCTACGGCAAAATAAAAGCCGCCATGCTTTTCAGAATTATGGGTGTTTTCTTTTTCTCCTGATGTTACAGACATAAATTATATTGTATGAACGGATCCATATGAGCATAAAGTTTATATTTGTGCACATTTACAGATCATAGTAAGAGTGTGAAATTGTACTCAGGAAATGTGACACTGCTTTGTGACACACGGGAGGCGACAGCGACAGGCAAAACTCATCGCAACCTTCGTGAAACCAAACACATGGGACGCGACAAACAGCAGCGACGGCAGCAGTGCCGTGCATCGCGCTCTAAGATCGCTCTCTCCAAGAAATTTGATTGGTTATGATGTTGGTGGGGATTTTGGCATTTTCAAACCAGTCCCTGACGTGACAAAGTATGACAGATGGAGAGTCAGAAGATTTTGCACGAATTGACAGAAATCTTGCTGTTTACTGTATAAAAGAAAGACAACCCTGGGTTCATCCGAGTTTACAAAGCATCGTGAATATCATCATTTGATGGGCGTCAAGGCTGATTGAGATAAACCCAGAACCTATGTTTGGACTAACTCACTCTGGCACCACGCGGCTGCCTTTTATTAAGCTAAAATGATCTATTCTTCCATGTTCATGTGCAGACTGCACTGTCTAGCCTGCTCTCATTGGTCAGTCCACGAAGCCCCTCGCTGGTTGGCTGTAGTGCCAGGTGACAGCGACAAAAATAGAACATTTTTCTACTTTCTTGTGTCACGTCTACATGAACGAGCGCAACATTTCACATACATGAATGTCGCCTGTCGCTTGACTGGAGGACAGCGATTTTTGCCTCATCACGCAGGTTCCATAGGAAACGAATGGAGAAGTAGCGACGTCGCCTTCCGTGTGTCGAGCCCATTAATCATTTCATTTTAAAAGACAAACACAGGAGTCTCAACTTCCTGTCCGGTTCAACTGCGACCTGCTCAAGAGTGGCGGTAAAGAGGTGGTAGAGCAGAGTAAAGAATTACATACTTCACAAGAAGTAAGAACTTTGTCCTTGTACTTGTCGTTCTTGTTCTAAATGTTCCCACGTTAACTGTGCCACATTAGTGATGTAAAAGACTATAAAACTTGCTGTACAGCTCTTAAAAAAAAACTAAACAAGTAACATCAAGTACTCTCAGCTTGGCTGCAAACTGTGCTATTAGATAAAGCCACACTATGTTTGTCTAAAATAAATTATTTATAAAAAATTATGTTGCAAAGCCCTGCCCCAAAACATTAAAAAAAAAATCCTGAAGGAAACCCTGCATTCCCCAGTCAAGTTTTCAGACTGAAAACTAACAGATTAAAGCAGCTAAAACACAATGAGGACATTACAACAGGATTTAACTTAAGAAAAAAACATACATGGAGACCCTGAGCAGCTGCAGTGGGAGCCTCACCACTGCATACTGTATTTCATTACAAACACACACACACACTAAGTTATGTAATCGCAGCGTTCTCGGCTGTACTACTGGATCATAGGCCAGATTTCACCCAGAGTACCACACTGAGCACAGAGTGAAGGAGAAAAAGTAAATCTATTCCAGCAGTTTGATTTCTGCATGAAAAAGGAGAAAAAAAAGAGAAAAGTGAGGCACTGCTGCAGTGTGTTTGACTTTAATCCAGGCTGACATGCTCATGCAGCCAGTCGCTGTCTACTCTCTGACACACTGCGCATGCGTCTGATCACACACACACACACACACACACACACACACACACACACACACACACACACACACACACACACACACACACACACACACACACAATCATCTGAACACACACACAGGAAGTGTAAGCTGCAGGCCCAGTCACCACAACTGGTTGGTTGCCATGACAGTCAGCTGGGAATTCACCCAAAGAGATGACAAAGAACTGGATCGGGGTGGGAGGAGGAGGAGCTGGTGTGGGGGTGGTGCTGGGGGTCAGGAAGGAAGGGAGGAGGAAGAGGAGGAGGAGAACAAGCAAGAAGAGGAAGTAGAGGAGTAGGTGAGAGCTTCATCTGGGAGGTGAGAGGGAAATGAAGATCAGTCTCCTCCCTGAGACTAATATTCATTCTGAAACTCTGATCCATTTGATTTCTGTCCAATCAAATTTACTCAACACAGGAAACACCAATTGCACAAATTGCAATTGTACTTTGTCGAGTTTTAGAAACAGCGCTTTTATTTTGTGAAAAACTGGAATGGAAACGCAGCTTGTGTCTGACTGACTTCAATTTTTTAAACACGTAAACCCACATTCTAGATTTACTAGGCTAGATGTCTATACATCCAGCTGTAGTAGTGTGTAACGGGGGTCTGGAGCCTAACCCAAATGCTATGAGCTGAGAGCTACACTCTGGACAGGATGCCAGTCCATCACAGGGTCGGTTAGGACTCACATATCCAATGCAGATGACTGACAGGCATTTGTAGGAAAACAGAAGAGAAACAAAACAGGAATAAACTCTGAACCACGAAGGAGTCAAAATGAACTCACACAGAGCTGCAGAATAAAGAGACTTGAGCTTGTTACATACTACATGAGAGGCTCGAGGCTGCAAGAACAACGAAAAAGTTTGCACTGGTCCGATCAATTCATACTCCACGAGAAGCTTCGTCTGCGATGGGGCGGGTAGAACTGCAGGAGGGATGTCTTTGTTTTTATATGTAATGAACTGGGTTATTTCATATTTACGAGAAACTTCGTCCGTGGCAGCGTGGGATTGTGCACGCGGCGGTATCTGTGTCTTTCACATTATTATATAAAAGTGACTTCATCGCATTTCAGTGTGAACTGTACACGGCCCTAAAGTGACCTGCGTGCGTAAAGGAAGATGTGACGTCACACTCAGCACGCCGAATTTACGTAAGTAAATATGGACAATATATATTTTAGCATGTGTGTATCAGTTTTAAAGTTGTTGCGCAATCAGAGCAGGAAAAAACGATGATATAACATTGTTACGTTCACTGTTTCCATTCAGTCTTGCCATAAACCTTTGGCACAGATTTGTGACGTCTGTCTCACTTTAATGATGTAAAAGTCAGATGAAATGCAACAGAACTGTTCAGACTGAGGTTGCTTTGAAAAGGACTGGATATGAATCCAATTTAGTACCACTTGTGAAAATCGCCTGGACTGGGTTTGAAAAAAAAAATCGTATTTGTGCTTGTCAAACTGTAAAATAAAATAAAAAAAAATCAGATAAAAAATCAGATTGGAGTAACTTTTGCTTGCAGTGTGAACGCTGTGTGATTGAAAGCTGAGGCAGCTGCGCATGTCTGACTCTGAGTCACGGCCGACATACCAGAGGTGCCCCACCCCTTACATTCCACTTCATTATTTTCCTCTCCTCTCTCCTTCCCTATCTCCTCTCCTCTCACACTTTCTTTTACCTCCTTTTCATCCTTTTATTTCTCCCTTCTTAATTAATTTAATTCTCCCTTAATTAATTAATGTGATTGTTTTACTTTACTAAAAAAAAAAAAAAAAAAAAAAAAAAAAAAGATTACTACTACTACAATATTGAATTTCCCTTTGGGATTAATAAAGTATTTTTCATTCATTCATTCATTCTTGTAGTCTTCACCTCCCACCCTTTCTGCCCTTTTCACTGACTGTCAAGAGTTCACAGGCCCAGCTTCATCCTTCACTCTATGAGCCATGTCTAGATATGAGCACACCAAGACAAGAAAAGCAGGTCATAAATGAGTGGAAGACATAACACACAGAAACGGAGGAGTAACTGCTCTTCAAAAATGGAGCCAAGGTCATTCTGACTTCACATATATTGCTGTCGTCAAATTCTACAAAAGGCTCCAAAAAGTACAATTTCTAAAAAAAAACTTTCTATGAAGGAAACATAGTAAAAAGAACGAATAAACCAGCTATGACAGGATTTTCTGAAGGTCAAAACTTTTAATGCATATGACCCCACAATTAGTCATTACTTCTAAATTTGACTAAAAGTTGTAGGAAATGACGAGTATTCAGTGGTAGAGTCCCTTAGAGTCATATTGAAAACTGAGGATGATTCACTTTGACCCGTTATTTTACAAGCCGCTATGAGGCTTTTGGTCATATATGCTCCTTTTTGCACATTTTGACATAAAAAAAAGATTGTAAAATTATGCAAAATTTCCTAAACAGCATGACTGGATCAATGTGAGGAAAGCACTTCTTTAATTTAGCCATAAAGCATAACTGAGGTTAGTCCTCTTCAGCTGAGAATTTGCAGCAATAAAAAGAAGACAGTATGATAAAATTATATCAAAATGTTAAGTTTAACATAAAAAAAGACGTGAACGCTTGCGGCTAACTGGGAGGAAATGAGCTTCTGTAGGGAAAAAAAAGGAAGAAAACGTATGGAATTAAAAAAAAAATTAAAAGAAGAATGTTTTAGACATTTTAACTTGAAATCATGTGTGTGCAATCATGGGAGTGTGTGTTAGTCTGCCAACTGTGCCTGAAAACAGGCATTAGCCACGTGGGTCGAGGATATCATTCCTGGAGCTGGCTGTAGTGAGTACAAGTGTGTGTGTTGTGCAGCAGTGCAGAGCTAGTGGATGGACTGCAGTGATATTATGATCCTGTAACCGGATACGCTGGTTTCCATTCCTGAGCTGCACATCCACCCCTCCCCCCTCGCCTCCACGTCAGGCTATTTCAGGTTCTGTACATGCACAAAGTATGGACACATGCTACCACGCTGCAGGTAGACGAACGTTGCCCCGTACTGCATGCTTGGTGCATTAATCGCTCCGTTCACGTGTGTGAAGGCGAACGGTAACACACTTGCAGTGCGCAGTCCTGACTGCCTTCCCACTGTTCCCTTGCATTGTAATGCATCCAGCTCTGCACATGAGGACGACACTGTCTAACTTAACCCTGTGTGAGTATTTGTGTGTGCACTTGTCCCTCTCTCGTGCACGCACATACACACAATATCAAACTAGTGAACACATTCCAGCAAAAACCCAGAGGAAGAGATAGTGCATTGTAGTGTTTGCTTAACCAGATCCAATATGCTCAATAACAGCTACACTTCCACACACAACTTAAGATACAGTTACACAACGACCGGAGCTACAACGTACTGCTACTACTGCTACTACAACCCTGCTGGCAAATACTGGTTTTGTGACATTTCTGAGCACTTGTGCATGTATTAAGGCGTGACCAAATCAGAATTATTCATGCAGTTAACTCTTTGCAAGCATTTTGAGTGTCATTTCCTAGCAAACGGCAGTACTCAAAAACCTCAAACCCGGGGTGACACTACTGAACCACTCAAGAAATGCTGAAAGAAAAACATGAAATTGTGAATTGTTGTGGATTACACACGAGTGGTTGTTCAATTTGTCAGTCAGGGGTTTAATATATGACATTATCCAGAATGTGAGCTATATTATGACTTAAGGGCGAACAAGTAAACATACAAGAACGTGCAAGAGTCAGAATAAGAAAACTCCAACTTCATGCATCACATGATGTACAGTCATGAGCATATCAAAGATCATCAACATAATGGTGACCTATGTCTGAAATACAGAATGCTGTCATCTGAAGCCATTAATGTGATGTAGCTCATGACTGAAAAGGGCTTCTGTTTCTGTGGAACATAAAGAAGGGAGGGAAGATGGTGGAAAAGAGTCCAAACTAAAAAAAACTAAGCCAATCACACAGCTGGAAATAATGTCTGCATGTGTGCTACAAACATGAGCTTTTTCCCTCATACTGAACATCATAAACACTCACATGACAGAGGTCAACTGGCTATCAGAGAGAGAATCTACTACAACCTCTTATGCAATGACACACCTGGTTACAAAACAGTACAGTTCTGCTGCACAATACGCAGCATTGCACATTAAAACAGCAACGGTATGCAAGCTCAGCTCTCTGGAAGAGATGCTGCTTTCCATTATAAATAAGCTGATAATAAAAGAAAAGAATAATAGAGAAAGAATATAAGAGAAAAAAATACATAAATGAAATAAAATAAATTAAATTTAAAAAGGTGTTGAGGGATTAAAGGCATTACAGATGTTTTTTAACTAAATGAATGGCCTACGCTCTGATTCTCCATGCACTCCAGTCCAGATCAACAGTACACGCAGAGCAAAGCTTAGTGATAAAAGAGTGTAAAGGTCAGAAACAAAGCGTAAAAAATAGTCACTGAAGTGACTGTTTTCTTTCCTAACTCATGATGAAACTAGACTCAGTTTATTAGATATGTGTAGCTTGTTCTGGGAATAATATTAGACACAGTTGAATAGCAGGGAGGACTTCTAGGATTCGTAATACAGCTAAACGTAACCAGCAACCATGAAGCAAACATCTACACAGACAGACCTGACAGGTGACTTACAGTTTGCTATTCTTACTATGAATCACTCTGAGTAAACTGCACGGTAACTCAGTGTTACACATGCACAATAAGTGTGCATCTGAAATTTCTGGTCATTACTGCCTTCACACCAACTCGCTCTCCCTCATATGCACCCGCTCTTAAGTCTATAAATAAAAGGCAGAAGAAGAGAGCAGATTTAGGTCAGCAGACGTGTCTGCATGCTGCTCATCAGCACTCCACTCTTTCTGCCGAACCACCGAGGGAGAAAACAGCCTGGCACTTCAGCGTGACAAAGCCTCAGAAAGCTACAGACATCTATGGCATCAATACATCTGGTCGCCGGGTGATCTGTAATACCCGCCTTATTACTGCAGCATGTGCCTTATTACTGCAGCATACACTGTATCACGGCAGATTTGGCCCTATTACCACAGCGCCGGCTTTCTGCACTGCAAGTGTCATCATTTTCATGGCAGGGGACACCTTTATTACTTGATTATAATCCTAACAATTCTGATACAACCCTTACTGGGGCATGCAAAGCCATGCTGCTGCAACGACTTTTACTACTGCAGCTTACATTTACAGCAACTGAAGGTATAAAACAAGTAGCATCCAACTTTATGCAGCCCTCATAAGCAAGTTAATACCACAGGTTATCCTTTAAAGACTCATAAGCTCTTATAAAGGCTGAAAAATTACAGATATGATTACCTAGTTTTAAAATAAATAAATACAAAAGATAATGATCATTTTCAACTTTTGCTTTAGATCAATATTAGCTAAACACGGCTGAGTATGTATTTTAGGAGGAAAAAATAATGTTTGAAAATTATTTTGCTGCTGAAGGTGATCAATGGTGATCAAAAAGTCTGTGTGACTGGAATCAATGTTGAAATATTGTTATCCCTTGTAGAATTAGAGGAAAAATTGTTTGAGAAAAGAAATTTCACATTTCTCCTTGGTTTTATTGTGATTTGCTCAGGTATACCATGTATATCTATATATATATATATATGTCTGTAAATACAAACAACATCAATATGAACCTTATTATTGCTGAGAAATTCTGAATTTGGTCTGAGTACATTGGCTTTTCAGTCATATCTTCTAAGAACATGGCCAGGAATTAAAGCCTTATAGGTTATCAAAAGATAAATCTTATCAAGGAGCTCCAAAAGTTATTCTGAAAAACGCCTTGAAAAATATGTTTTTCTCCAAAAATGGAAATGAAGATTGATGCTAATAGATCACTTAATTTAAGCATCTATTTTAATACTATTGCTTCTCCATGGGAACCCTTCTGTTTGGTAAAGAGTACTATTTAACTCCATTGTTTTTCAAATGGTTTCTGCACCTCACATAGAGTTTAAATATAATAAATAAATAAAAAACAACAAAAACTAGACTTTTCTCCAGCCTCTGTGGTTAACTCCTCGTTTACAGTTGTATAACTCAGTATCGCATATTCTTTTTACACCTCAACTTCAATCAAACAGCATTTAGTGGTTTGAGGTGAGACTTTACTGTGGGTGCTGGTCCAGAGGGTAGAAAGTAGGAAACCTTGAGGTGACCTACATGCAGCCTGTGGGTCATCAGAAAGTGAGGAAGTGCTGTCATTTAGGTGCAGGCTGCTGTGTTGTGGTGTGTTACGAAACGGGGGCTTTTTCCACTACAACAGCTGAGAGAGTACCTCTAAAGACCAAATGATTTCATTCCACGGGCAGTGTCACGAGCCTCCGGTAACTTATTTCACAAAAGGCATTAACTGTTAAATAAGCTGTTCAGTTTCGGTTATTGCAAACGAAACAAATGCAACTCCATTTTAAAGATAAGGACTTTCAGATAAATGCTCATATTTGGGTTTATTTGTGCTGTTTTGTCATTTAAGTAGCATCGTTTATGTTTTTTTTTTATTATTATTAAGGAAGTAATTAAGGTGAAATTGTTCATTTGCGTGTTATTGGTCTTAACAGTGAGCTCCAGTTGAGTGTGTTTAAGAAAGTCCTCCATGTAATTTTGCTTGTGAAAAGTTTGTCAGACTTTTGTCCGCAAACATCAACTCAGAAGCGGCGACAACTGCCTCGTCCTAGTAAACCACGAATGCTTTTCCTCAGATTAGAGCTCACATTTTAAGAGACACATTCTGACTTATGTTACCAATTTAATACGAAAACTTCTTCAACAAGACCCTGCTGCCTAACAGCTCCACAAACACCAGCAGCCACCGTCTCTTAATTCATTATAAATAGGTTATGCCACCGCGCCGGTAGGTACTTCATCGGTGAGTTTTACTTTGCTTCTCTAAAGGTACAAACGGTGTCTTACCACATCCAGGTCTGCCGGGGGTCTACAGAGAAACATTGGGGTATTTAAACAATTCCAGTCGGTTATAGAAGAAAAAAAAAAAAAAAAAAAAAAAAAAAAAAACAATCGGTCCTCGCTCCTCGCTCCCGGAGACTCTGCCATACAATGGCGCTGATAGGAGGAGAAACCAGCCTCTGCTCGCAGAAACGCTGCTGCGTTCACAAACGGTCGGATTTTACTTGGAACGTAAACTGCGCGCGTGCTTATATGTTTTTTAAATACAGAAATCTAGCTAGAATACAGTATTACTAAATCAATTATGTTATGTTACACAAAGTGATACACAGCTAACATTTGAGTTCAATATTTTATTTATTTTATTTTTTAAAAGTCTGTGAATAACTCAAAACTCTATACAGAAGCCTCTTTTAAAAGTTGGCCGTCCGAATACACAAAGACAAAATTTGCATCCATGATTTAACTAACTTAACTAATGTAATTATAAGTCTTTTATAAATCTGATTTTTGACATTTAAGTTATTTTTAGTTTATACTGCGCTACCGACATCGTTGTCAATGTAACGACTGTATTGTTACTGCCAGTTCTAAACTAAGCTTCGTACAGGTTTGGAAGTTTACAAGGAGCCCGTGAATGCAGCAGTAGAAGCTGAAACCGAGCAGCTGCCCTGAGAATCAGTCGCTCCGCCCACAGTTCCACTCGCGTCCATGCGCGCATGCACTCACGCGCCACCACATACACTGTTCTGTAATACAATGTTTCTTTCTATTTTATTTCCTCCTTAATTAACATTATAATATTAAATTATTCTAAAATCGCACACAGACAGCACAAGTTTATGAGACAAGACTTCATCTAGACTGTATAAGCCTTTTCTTTTTGATCATTTCTAGTTGCTTCTTTTAAATCAAATGGAATCTTAAAATAATTCATTTATAGTTTTATTGACATATCACAGAAGTGAGAAGCAGCACAGCTTGGCCGACAAGTGATGTCAGTCAGTCCTGCCCTGTGGCAGATGGCAGGGTGATGTCCAGTAACTCAAACAAAACCCAGCAGTCTGCTCCACACAGACAAAAACACAAGTTCACCACAGCACTAGGGGCACAGAACGGGCATCTTAAACCGTTTGTGGCCCCAATGCCCCCTGTTGCCCTCTCCTCCACCTGTGTACTGAAATGTTCATCTTCGTATTTTTCCGTCAAGTATTCCATAATTCCTGGAGTCTGCTGTTTACCGAGCTCTAACAGTGGCACTAAATTATTCAGCTTCTACTTAGAGAGGGAAACAGAATTAAGATCTTCATTGTGCCCCTAAACCAGAACAGCTTGGTCAAACATCAAAGTGGTATGACAACAGTCATCCTCTCATCTTCATTAAATATTTGGCTCCAGCTTTTTGCCGTTAACAGTAGGAGCTGAACTGGCGCTCACTGGTAACAACAGCCCTGCAAACTTTTTTCTCTGCTCTGTTCTGGGGAGAAAAGCTCTTTGTAAATTAGCTAATTATGAGATCACAGCCCATGCACACATTTCAGTTTACAACAATCCAAGCAAAAACCGTTTATACAAGTTCTGTTGCTCTTGTATACTTAACTCATTTGCCATTTCTTGTTAGAAACCATTCTTTAAATAAGAGGTTCAAGTAAATACTGTATGTGCTGTAATGTAGGGCTGCCTGCTAAAGGCCAGTCGGAGTGCAGAGTTAATGGAGACAGCTGCTCAGACAATAACGCACAAGGATATTATGTTATTCTTAACAAACAGAAATGAACATTTGAAAGTACCTGGGTCATGCAAACAGTTCGGTCTGTGTGAAACCTCAGCTGCAGTGTGGCTGACAGGCAGGTTAGCCAGGCCTGTTCTGTGCACGCTTGCATACGTAGCATCTGAGGTGAATGAAGGTCTGATTTTAGTTCTGTGTTCATCTCTCTGGACTCTAAGTTGACTCATGAATGCCGAGCAGCGAGGAGGGATGGCTCTAAATAAAGATTTCAGGTCAAAAACAGGAAATGGCTCAGCGAGCAGGGAGGGCAGGACCATAGCAACACCAACTGGAGAGCTGCTCCAACAACATCCCTCCCTCCTTCCATCTATCTTTATTTATTTCTTCATTGCTCTTCTTTTAATTCCCTCTTTCTGTGGAGGCTTCGTTCCTATTTTGCTGTTTTATTTTCTACCACTGATTCTTATTTTTCTTCCTTTTTTCTGGTGTCTTGATTGCCTGACCTATCAGAAAGGGAACTTTACGTAATTATCACATATAAATGAGAGTATGTTCAAAACCCTGTAAAAACTTATCTTCTTCTCCAGTTTGAGTGTGCATTCCACTATCAGTGTGAACCTGACTCATGGTGAGTTCACTGGTCCCACTCATCACTCCGTACATGAAGCTACATGTGTTCTCCACCCATCCCCATATTGCACCTTTGAGTGATAATGCGTGGGATTATAGCCAGAATTAGATCACCAACCGTTGTGTTCCATTTATACTCACTGTGGCAACAGGCAGCTTTTTTTGTGTGTCTATCAATTCATGCAGACAAATGGGCTGATAAATACCACAAGCCTGGAAGTTGATTCCTTCTCACGGCTGCTCATGTCCTCTATTACATATTTACAGGAATGTATATACACTTAAAACTAGCCTGTTTAAATGTAAAACACCATAGCAAAAAGTTGCATACTTTTCAGTTGCACTTCTGCTTTGCAGAGTCAAGACAACTAACATTTTAAAAAAAAACTCCCAGCCTTTCGTACCAACCTGATAAAGCTAAAGTCATTACAGGTCCCGGCTCCTTGTAGGTTACTATAAGTTACAGGCCTTAAGTTTGAAGGTAACATCGGGGCAACATGAACTGAACGATAATTAGTTTGCAGTTTTACTTCAGGAAGCTTCTCAGAGTTTTATAACAACTCCTACAGAACCTGTCTGGTAACACTGGGGGGAAATACATTTTATTGAGTGGCCATGGATTATTGCCACATGGGAACAAGATAATTATGTTGTGAGCACACATTACTAATCCATCCACAACGTGCCCAATATTATATAAAGAGTTCGCCTTAGGGCCCATTTATGCTCGATGCAGAAGTTGGATACGCAGACGGACGGACAATCTGTCCATCTCCAGCATTGGTTACGCACGTAATTTGGTCTGTTTTTTAGGGAGCTTAGCTATCCGTCGCTTGATGCAGAAAGCAGAGCAATACCACCGGAAACCACCGGGGGGAGTGCTGAGAAGAATAGCTGACCTTCAAAAAGAAACAAACCAGAGAAAAAAGGAATAGGAAAAAAAAAGAAAGAAAAAAAGCAGAAGACGAATGAAGACAAGGACAACAACTACAGAAATTGCGTAAGTTTTTGAATAAAGGATATGAGAGTGTTTAGGGTGTGTTGATTCGAAACAACTTTATAGTGACGCATTACTGCCGCCAAACTGATGTCAGAGTGAACTGAAAACTCAGCATTGCCTACTAGTGGAGGAACTGACTTAACAACCATGGCAACACAGGGGACACATGAAAGTTTGAGGACAGCGATGTATGATAACCTTTGGAACGGATGCCTTTATTTACGTTTGTAAGAGAGCATAACTGGGCCTTTTCCATAGACAACCAGGTCCGTTGTGAGTAAAATTGTTCACATACTGGCTTGTGTACTATGCTTGTTACTGGAGGATCTCCGTAGGGGGCGCATTAGAGAAATCGAATGCATAGAATTTCTGAATTTGTATGAGAGAAGCAAAATGATAAAAAAAATATTAACAACAGAGGAGGTTAGTATTTAGGTAATTTTAAGAATATGGCAGAAACAAATATGGCAGCCATATTGTAGATGGTTTGTAATGTCCCTTGAACAAAGATGTTGTTTTTATTTAGCAAAATAAATAAAAGAAAACTATTTAATTTCAAGAATAGAGGAAAATTATAAGAGGAAATGCAGGAATAAGAGAAAAAAGGATAAATAAACTAATCATAGCTGATTAAGGTAATAAAATTAAAATTTAACGTCAAAGTAAATATATACATGCATTAACAGAAAGTTAAATCGGCAAAATATCAGTTTATTTAACATTTTATAGAGTAAATATTGCATAAATTAATTTTATGGCCCTGCAATGGACTGGGACTGTGACTTGTCCAGGGTGTAGCCCACCTCTTGTTTGATAGCAGCTGGGATAGGTCCATCCCTTTTCTATACTATGATCAACAAGGTATAGAAAAGGGATGAATTAACGTTATGCAATAATAACTGAAAAAACTATAATACATATATATATATATATATATATATATATATATATATATATATATATATATATATATATATATATATATATATGTGTGTGTGTGTGTGTGTGTGTATTTTTTTTTTTAATTGATAGGGCTGCACGGTGGTGTGGTGGTTAGCATCGCAGCCTTATAGCCAGAAGGTTGCTGGTTCGAATCTCAGCTGGGGGGAGGTTCGAACCTTGAGTGTCGTGGTCTTTCTGTGTGGAGTTTGCATGTTCTCCCAATGTATGCGTGGGTTCGCTCTGGGTACTCCGGCTTCCTCCTACTGTCCAAAGACATGCATGTTAGGTTAACTGATTACTCTAAATTCTCCCTAGGAGTGAGTAAGAGTGTGAATAGTTGTTTTTCCCCCTATGTGTTGGCCCTGCGATGGACTGGTGGCCTGTCCAGGGTGAACCCTGCCTCTCACCTGTTAATGCTGGGATAGGCCCCAGCTTACCCGCGACCCGTAACGAACCAAGTGGTACAGAGAATAAATAAATGAGTACATATATATATATATATATATATAGAGAGAGAGAGAGAGAGAGAGAGCTATAGCACATGTGCTAAAAAGAAGTAAGTGCAGATATAATAAATAATGTACATCGCATGTGGGTAATTTACTAGTAATTTACAGACTGGGTACAAGGAACATATTATACAGACAGTATGTGCCTTGTAGCAGACTATAGGTGAGAACTATAGTCATATTTTACAAGAGGAAATGTACAGATGATAAGTTATGCTATTCAGAAATACAAGTGAATGAACATTTAATAGTCCAATAGTAAATTGGTGTCACTTTTGCCTGTCGTAGGAACAGAGCCAATGACATGTTGTCTTGTAAATCAGAATGAATAGTAGCCTATTAATCAGTTTATTTTTAATAATCAAAGGAGAAACGATAAACCTGTTATAAAGGGAATGGAACCTTAAATTACTTCTGTTGTGATATGGGACAAAATTTGAAAAACTAAAATAATGACTGAAATTAAGAAATTTACCATAAAAACTGTAAAATAATAATTGAGTAATGATAGAAGACAAAATTAACTTGATCTTCTAGAGGTAGCAGGGGGTGCTGTTTGGGGTTTGGGCACCTCCTTAAAATAATGTTAGAGCAAACACTGGTTTTCATTAAAATTTATAAGTGCAGAGATTACAGAGTAAACAGAGTTTACTTAAATCCTACTGGTGTCTTTTGTGCATCATAATGTTATATTCAACATTTACTGTGTTTTATATGAGATTTTAAAACATCAAGTTATACGTTGTGTATTAAGATAAAGCTAAAATATACTGCAATACAGTTTAAGGCCCTATCAGCCCTAGTTCTGAATTTAAGTGTTTGTTTTGTTAGAAATTTGAATAAACCAGGCACGGATGACACTTGTTTACCTCCGTTTCCAACCAAAAAGCTTTGCATTTGTTAGGGTACTTGGCTGAAAACTGTTTGAGAAACACTGTTTTAGTGAATATAACAGCTCTGACAGCAAGGCGAGGAGATTTTCTCCTCCAGTCTTCATGAGATCAATCTATTGCTAAAGCGTGTGAGAGAAACTTTAGTTGCATCATACATGGAAGCCCATGGGAGGTGGACAGGCAGGGCAGGCTCACCTTTGATTATACATATTTTTTTTTCCCTCAGTGTGATTTAAGATTAAACTGAAAAGGTAAAGAGTGAAACCAGAGGGGAACATCCATGTATGCTGGCAGATTTTAGGGGTGTGTGTGATGAGAATATTAACATGGGTGAGGTACATAGGCCCAACATGGAGAGAGAGAGACAGGGAGAGAGACACGGAGGGAGGGGAAGGGCTCCACATCAAAAAATACCCATCTGCTTTCTTTCACATTCTCTCTCCCTCTCTCTTTGTCTCTACCTCCTTCTATTGTCTCCCTTTGTCTCTTTACCAGCCTCTTCCTCCATGTCCATCGTCTCTGCCCCACGAGCAGCTGTTGCCTCAGTCACACCCTCACAGGATGGCTTAGCCTTCCTACAAAATATCCTCCACACAGACGCACAAAACTGGACAAAGCATGTGTGTGTATGAACAGGAATCTCTCCTCTTATCGTCCCCGCCCCGTCCACCATCTTCCCTTTTTCTCATTACACAGACTTCAAACACTTGTTAAGTGCCTTGACTCGCACTTCAGGAGGGGAAATATAAGTAAGCAAAGCAACCAGTCTCCGACGGTGCTGAGATTTTTAGTCAAATCTGCTTTGTAAGTGTGGTTACGCCAAACATCAGGGATCCAAAACAGTGCTGCATGTCTCGGTGTGACACTGAATGGCAGCTGATATGTATTTATGTAAATGAAGAAGAAGAAAATAATTGAGACCTTTTCCTCGATCAGTACTTTGGTTTAAATGAGCTAATGTACCTGCTGTTCTTGTCTACTTACATCAACCTGTTATTGTATTTCTTATGTTACCGTATTACACTATTTGGCACATTCTTGTATATTTGGTATTGTCCAATGTACATCTTGTACTTTGTTCTTGTATGCGGCACACTTCATTTCTCCTTTGAACTGCTGCTCCTGTAAAGGATCAATAAAGCCTTTTTCTTATTGTATCATGTCATATCGTATCAGAAGTTTTGCAGGAAAATGACCAACATTACGGAGCAAAAGTCTTGATCTATTCCGTTTTCTTTTATTTGCTTCCAGGGAGCCAAACTTTCTTCTACTTTTTTTTTTTTTGGTCCTTCAAAGTTTAACTGTAGACATTAGTTACCATGTTTTCAGCACAGTTCTCATACCAAACCATTTTCAGTTCTTTAAGGCAATTTGTCCAGTTAAAATCCTGCAATTGTTGCCTAAACGAGGTTTTATGCATAAAAGAGTTGTTATGGATCAACTACCTTACTGGACCACTTCCACTGGACCCTTGCTGATGTAATTGGACTATTTTGTTGGAGTATCATTTGCTACTGGAGTACAGTTTTAAAGGTAAATTGCATTTGTGACTGGTAAGAAATAAGTATTTAATGAATCTACACTTATGATTGTAGCCTGGAAAGGTATACATCACTCACATCTCAAGAATCTTAGCTTTCCACTGGTGTATAACATGTGCAGGTACTTGGAAGGTAGACGGAGTCGTGTCTGGTACCAGCGGGTCAATGCTGAATCATTCAAGTATAAAACGGCATCTAACTCAAGGGATGAACCAGCAATGTGCTTTTTCATAACGGACAGATGTTTACAGATGCTTTGTTCACATTTCTTTAGCTGCGTCTTTGACAAATGGAGTTACCATGGTAACATTGCAACAAGGAGGTTCCCAAAGATCTGCAAGCTGAAAACGTGGAACATTTCAGCATGATGTGCAGTGTTTCCTTAAATAATATGAGTAAAGTGGAGAAGTGGACGACAAAAGTGGAAATGGCAGGCCTAGAAAACTATCTAGAGCAGATGAGTAACATCTGAAAGTGATGGAGGAAATAGAAAAAAAGGGGGGAAAGCAAACCAGACACTACAACCTCATCAGAAATGTTCTTTATGAATAGCGGCTGTCAAGAAGTCATTCTTAACCCTCTGATGGATAAAAAACATGAAACACTATTTTTCACATGCAGTACTTCTACAGAGATGTATGGTGATGCTTTTCTATATTTTCAATATCAATTGGCTTTTTATTTATATTTATATATCCTATTAAAACACAGCTGTTTCATTTTCTTTTCGTATTTATTACTGAGGCAAACTTGGTAATTACGATGTCTGGTATTCAGGAAATTAAGTAATGTATTTATTTATTCTTCAGTGAGTGGTAAAATTTTGGATGACTCACTAATTTCCACTGTAGTGGCAAATTTGCAGATATTCCATCCACACCCACGCATATCAGAAAACAGCCTTTATGTAGACGTCCACTGTAGTGGACACTATGGATGAAAGGATGACAGAAGGGAAACTGAAAGTCCTTTAAAAAGTCTAAAGAAATATTCCCGAAGAATATTTTAAACTAAGACAAAGTTTGTGTAGCTGAATAATAAAGATGTTCATTATAATTGTACAAACAGTTTTTCTGGTTTATTATATTTCCACTAATGTTTGTTGTTTCAATAAATCACTTTTTTCCATTTTCCTGTGAACATATTAAAAAAGGGTCAAGACTTTTGCACAGTATTTTTATTTATTTACCTTCCTCAGCTTATTAAAAACATTATGACATTTTTTGTGTAGTTGTCATGATCTAATTACTTTTTCAAAATAAAAAATGGGTATTTGTAGTCTTTCCTTTAGGCCTAAAGCCTGAACCACATTTGCTGCAGTGCTGCTGCTTCATAATAAAACCTTTTTGTCAATGTATACGTCTTTATCTTGAATCTCCAGTCATTCACTGATGAATTCCTACTCCCCTTGATGGTTAATAATGCCCCAAAAAATGAGCAATTAAGAATTGATTTAAAGAATTTGAGATAATTTATTAAGTTTGTATAACTTACCTGAACAAACATAGATCCTTCATGTTTTAGAGAAAAGCTGAATACAAGAGCTAACCTCGCGGATTATGCACGCTTCAGGGTTTACTGATTGGGGCTAAGCTGTATGAGCAGTATTCTCCTCTCCTAGTACAAACTTAAGTCAGATGTTTTCAGTCAGCTTTCTGCTTTGGAAAGGCTCAAGGTGTGGACTCTATCTGAATCTTATACAAAAAACTGCCAGTACCAGGTTGGACCCATTTTCCCTCCAGAACTACCTTAATTCCTGGTATCATGGATTCAACAAGGTGTTAGAAACGTTCCTCAGAGATGTTGCTCCATATTGACATGACAGCATCACACAGTGGCTGCATCCTTGATGAAAATTTCCCGTTCCACCACATCCCAAAGCTGCTCTACTGGACTGAGATCTGGTGACCGTGGAGGCCGTTGGAGTCCAGTGAACTCATTGTCATGTTCAAGAAAACATCCCCCACTCCATTACACCACTAGTATGAGCCTGAACAGGATGGATCCATGTTTTCATGGTTTTTCCACTGAACTCTGACTCTATAGGATCTGAATGTGGAGCTGAAATAGAGACTCCTCATACCAGTAACGTTTCTCCATCTTCTGTTGTCCAGTGTTGGTGTTCAGAGATGCTGTTCTGCAGACCTTGGTAGGAACCAGTGCTTATTTAACTTCCTGTTACCTTTCTATCATCTCCAACCAGTCTGTCCATTCTCCTCTGGCCTCTGATATCAACAAGACGTTCTGGTCCAGACAACTGCTGCTCACTGGATATTTTCTCCTCTTCAGACCATTCTCTGTAAACCCTAGAGATGGTTGTGTGTGAAAATCCCAGCAGATTAGCAGCTTCTGAAATATTCAGACCAACAACCACGTTCAAAGTCACTTAAATCCTCTTTCTTCCTCATTCTGATGCTCAGGTTGAACTTCATGAAGTCATCTTCACCACGTCTACATGCCTACATGCATCGAGTTGCTGCCATGTGATTGGCTGATTACAAATTTGCATTAATAAGCAGCAGAAGAGATGTACCTAATAAAGTGGCCTATGAGTGTTTGTTAAAGAATCTTTCATATCTGCATCAGACTACGTCAAATATCAATAAAAAACTCCAGAATAATATTTTACATTATATACAAATACAGATCAAATGACACTTCTTATTACAACACTGACTTATTGCCAGTGTTGGATAGTCAACGAGCTACTTTTGTCAGTAACTGATACTCTATAGCAGGGCTACTCAATTCGGTCCTACGAGGGCCGCAATCCAGCAGGTTTTCCATGTATCCCTGCACCAACACACCTGAGTCAAATTAGGTGGCTCTAACAACCAATCAGGTTCTACACAATGACTCATTAATTTGACTCAGGTGTGTTGGTGCAGGGATACATGGAAAACCTGCTGGATTGTGGCCCTCGTAGGACCGAATTGAGTAGCCCTGCTCTATAGCATTTCTCTTTAAATAAAATAACCCTATTACCGTTACCACATGATCCGTTACTCTGTTACTAGCTCTATTAATACATTTAGGCCAGCAGCTCTGAGCGCCTTCCTGTTTACAGTGGTGATGCAGCACGACATGGAGTGTAGCAAAGTTCGCTTTTTGGGCTTGTTTTTCTGTGAGGTCACTTGTAAAGATCGTCACTCACGGGTTGCAGCTTCCTCTGCTCCCTTTGCAAGTCCCTCCTGATTCTCTCACAGCTGTCCACAAAGCAATAACCCTTGGATGCAGAACGGAAACGTGAACACAACAGTCCAGGAACTAGTTTCCACAGTCCTGTTTCCCTGGTTACCGTGGGCGTCCGAAACGGCACGCCGCTACCCACACACGTGCACAACTTCACCTGATAGACAGTGACAGAGCCTGCAATCAAGTAAGGAAATATGCAAATAAAAATATGTTTTATAAAGAGTAGAAGAAAGATGCTGCGTTGGAGGGCTCAACACGTAGCACAAATTTAATTTTTGAGCAGCTTTTTTATATTATTCTATTTATTTATTTAAAAAATGTTAATAATCTGCTGGCCTGACTTAAAAACAATACTTTGTGTTTGTATTATCTTTGTTACAACACTGTAATTAAGTTATAAAGATATTAATGGGAGAATTTTTAAGAATGTACTTTCACATGAGTAATTAAAAAGTTACTTTTAACATTAACAGTAACACATTACATTATAGTTACTTTTTGAATGAAGTAACTAGTAACTGTAGCTAGTTACTTTTTTCAGTAACTAGAACAGCACAGCGTTTATTATGATGTAAAAACACACTGACATGTTGTAGATTTATCTGCACACAGTCTGATCCGGAGCTGTAAATATTTCCCACTTCCTCTGGTTAGATTAACATTAAAATATAAACTATTAAATCCGTAGAGCTGTATGCATGTTTACAAATCTACAAGCCACATGCAGAGTACGAGTATGACTTCCTTTCTTAATCTTCATGGACCAAATGTAAGAAACTGAACGGCACCTGTCTAAAAACCCCCGCTGAGGGACTCATGGATACAATTGTAGGAGACAGGTCTATAAATAGAACAAGAGTTATTGCACTGCATATAAAACTTTTCATCTTGCAGGAGAATGTGTGTGTATCTGTGTGTGTGTGTGTATGGGTGTGCCAGACAGTAAGAGCAAAAAAGAGAGGGAGATGTGTTTATTCATGGTTGGTGTGACGCCTCCAGTGTCAGGTGACTTACAGGAAAGAAGTTGTTGTTCTCTTTCTTTCTCTCTCTCTGCTTGCTTGGTCTTTCTTTCACTTGTGTCCTTCTCTCTCTTTCCCTTGTTTCACAACTTTGGAGATTAATTGTTTTTTTCTCTGATGTTTATAACCAAAGTTCAGCAGATCAGTAAAAAAAGAAAAAAAAACATCTCAGATATAACGTTTCCTGCAGGATGTTTGGCTCAAAACTGTGAAAAGGTTTACTGTAACCCTTTAAAAGTGTGTGCGTAGCCATCCATAGCAAACTGGTGAGTGTGACACATTCCAGTGCAACAACTCACCACTAGCCCTAGGAGTAGATGGGACAGAGATACCTCTGTCCGCTGGGGGAAAAACTCAACAAAAACACATTGACAGTGAGGAATTCAGCCTCCAGTTAAATCCATGCTGAGTGGTGAAGCACAAATGCTTGTGAGAAAAAGTAAGACTAGAAGTGATAGTAGGAGCAGCAGCAGAGGTGTTAGTCATAGTAGTAATCCAGTGTTATTTAACAGACTCACTCCAGTACCAGTATCATTTCATGTGTGTGCATTCCTCCCCCCACGCACACCTCTGATGTCTTGCCTCCAAATATAAATTCTGCTGTTTTTTCTCTTTTTTTCAAAATGCACAAGTCAAAGCAAACTGCAGCGAAAACTCTGTGGAGGGAGATATTGCAGCCGAAAACAGGAAGGTCATTAATCTTCGACAGAAAGGCACGGCACACAAGGAAGCAGCCACGAGCAGCCTGCAACTACGGCTGAACTGGTTATCTCTTTCTTTTCTCACTTTCTGACTCTGCAGCTGCTTTGGTTTAAAACCTTTGTTTTTTCCTCTGTAAAACACAGTCGATGTGAGGAAATGACAGAAAACTTTTAACCACAAAGTCCTGACACAGCAGTCTTTAGGGACTTTTTTTTTTGTAAATTTTTGCTGAATTTGTGTGATTAATTAATAATTCATTCATTCATATTTTCTGCTTTTATTAATTTATTTTTTATTTAGACTGCTCATTAAACTTCATTCCAAATAAAAATACCAAATATGTAATTTTCCAAATTATTTTAACTTTTATGAAGTTATTTTCCACATAATACATGTTAGGGTGATGGGACTTTCCTAATTCTTATTACATTAAAGCCTTGGGAAAAAAAAAAATCTGGCAAAATAACTCATTTTGTTTTAGTTTTGTTTTATTATTATTCTTTTTTTTTTATTAAAACAGTGACATGTTTTTAAATGGGAATTTAAAAGGGTTAACATAGTTTGAAGAATTAAACATTTGGTAGCTTTGATTAGGGATGAAGTTCATTAAATGATCTGAGGGAAAAAAAATCTGTAATGTTCTCATAGCAGATGTTTGAGAGGACTTTTTTGTCCTCTAGTGACCTGTAAGGGTAGTAAATTGAAATGAATCAAAATGGTTAAAACTATTTTTCTAGCTTGACTGAAATATTTTTCCCAACTCTTTTCTACCAATCTTATTTTGATTTTATATCATAACTGCAGCTCAAAGTTATTCCTCCTGTCCTGTCATTAACTCATGAAACCATTATTTTCTCTTTGACTCTGTGACGAGTCATAATGAAACACCGCTGGCCTTCCACCAAACGGTTTTCACAGTCCCAGACTAAAAACTGAAAGTCTTTAGTAAATCTTAGGAGTTTTACTGGAGTCACAGCGCGCTCCTGTCATCTTGGTCGTTAGGTGTAAGCAGGTCATCTGTGCTGTTTAACATCTTTCTTAAGTTTGATCAGTCATTAGCTGTAAGCTATGAGACTGTGCTATAAATAAAAATAAAAAGTTATTGTTCTTTCAGTTCTTTCTTACCTTATGCGAACACTTTAAAGCTCAATATATGCTGAATGTGGTATTTTATATTTTAAAAGAACAGCTTTTCCTTCATTTAAATGTCTGTTTGAGCTCAGGAATAAGAACGTCAAATTATATTTTAGTTGCTTTTTGTGGTTTGATATGAATGGAAATGATGTGTTAAATCAGTATGACATCATCTCGTTTCAATCGATTAATCCTGGATCAAACCAAACTGAAATCAGGTAACTGCAAAGTTTGTGACATTGAATAGAAATTGGACTGAATTGGAGACTTGATGCAATTTGTTAGTTTCCTTGTCAAGGTGATAATTTTTATGAATTGTTATATGTGAATACAGTTAATATAAACTGGACTAATGTGGATCATGCACTATGATGGATTTAATTATAACTGGACAACTATTAATTGAACAGTAGCTGTAAAAGTGTCTTGGGATGACTGTCGTGAATTGGTTAAACTGAACTGAAGAAATCAAAGCTTAATGTCTAATTTCCAGCTGAATCTGTAAACTGGCCAGAATCAGACTCCTGGACACAGTGAAAGAGTTAGCTAACTTTCATTTAGATCTTGTTAAAGTTTATCTATTTTTAGTCTATTTTATGTATTTAGATTATTTCTTTCTTGTGATAATTATTATTTTTGTTATGCCCCTTTTTTTCCTTTAAAACTGAAAAATAAAATAATAGAGTTAGCTAACTCTAAAATGGCAAACTTTGGATAGAAAACAAGCAGTTGATATGTTTGCTGACTTTTAGACCCTTCCTTGTCATTTAACCCCACTATGTTTTATCATTCATCATTACTTGCTGTCGTCATATTAATATGTATGGTAATAAAATCTAGTTACCATCATTCATGCTTATCAGATCAGAAACTTTATTTAGCTATGATCATATAAATGCACCACACTGCAACCAGACTACGTTAATATAATGAATATTTAAAGAAAACAGGCGAACACAGTTATAATTTTTATCCATCTGATCCTCACAGAGACAAATGTTTGTTATATTGATGAAACAGGTAATCTGATTAGTGTATTGTAGTTGCATGCACAGTAATCCGTCACATCCCCTCTTGCTGCTGCCCTCCTACACCAGGCCAGACTGGCTGAGTCAGCTCCGCTGCTCTATCACGATTCAGTCTGACACACTTTCCCTCCCTCCCTCCCTCCCCCCAAATTTCCTTCACCAATCTTTTCAGTCACTCTCAGCTTGGCTGAAACTACTTTTATCGCCTCTTTTTTTTGTTTCGTCTGATTTCAGTCGCTCTATATCTATTTCTTTGTGATGACACAACAACACCCCCCTCTCTGCTTTTCTTCATGCTTTTCTCCTTTATTTCATTCTTTCAACCCCCTCTAGCTTTCTGTCTCTGTCTCTCTCTCTTCCTCCCTCACTGCTGGCTGCCTTCAGGGTAGCAGAAGGGAAGTGAATGGCTTCAACCCTCCCAGCTGGTCCCATCACCCAGCAACCCAGTGCAAACAAAAGAACACACACACACAGAAACCCACAAACAGGCATGCAGTGCAGACACACACACACATCAGTTCAGCAGCAGATGAGTGTATGCATGCTCTTAGACACATACAGACAGATATGCAGATATATGCACACGCGCGTGCATGCATACACCCGTACCCCCACCTTTGCCCTCCCAAACTCACATCCAGCCAGCCAGCCGTCCCTTGCAGACTCCCACCCATCATCTTCTCCTCAAGCCCCCCACCCATCATCCCCTTCGACCCTCCCCAGCACCCTCTATCCAGACACCCAGCCCTTTGTCCCACACTCTGCTCTGCACACAGAAAAGACATATTTGGGGGAAAAACAGATGAACATGTGTTGATTCAGAAACAGAAGTCAACACAAAACACAGTAAATGCACCGTTTGTGTTTGTGGTGCACACACACACACACATAAAAAGTGCAACTAAACACCAAAACAGAGCTCAATCATTTATACTCCTATACAGAGTCTGTAGCAAAGCAGCACATGTTGACGTCTTCATATCATCACAGTTTGTGCTGGTCAGTGCATTTCTGGAACATTTTAACTGTAACTGTCTTTTCTAAACGTTCAGAAGATGATCTTTGAAAAATAATTAAAGAAAAAGAATAACTTGCTGTAGTTTATATGGATAGATGTGTTCCAACTTTTCCAGCCGGAGTAATCTACTGAAACAAAGGGAAGTGAAGCAGCTGTTTTTATTCTTAATGTATTTGTCCCTGTAGTAATGTTTGGCCAGTTGGATGTTAACACCTGGGTAAAACTGTGTGTTGGCCCCAATTTCCTCACCTGCTTTGCATCCCAAGCTAGAAATGACTCTATAGTACTACCGAATTTTTTTCCTTGGTCATCGAACCCCCACGTGGTTCAAGCATGTGCAGAAAGAACACACACCTCAGAAACTATCAGAAGTGTATACATGATCATGAAAAGGTTAAAACCATCTATGTGGATCAGATTGAAAATTCTTTCAGATTGAGGCCAATCGAATCAGCTGAGGTGTTCACATGATGCAATTTTATTCTGACTGGATGGTCGATTGGATCAAAAATGCTCAATATATATAATAATATAAATGAATGATAAAAAAAGTCAAAGTCAGAGAAGGGGTGGGTCTTCTTCTCTGATTGGCTCTGATCCACAGTTGTACACCGTGTTGTGTTTGAATGTGCAACCCGTGCACATTGGACATCCAGTGCATCAGAGAACGACACAAACAACAATCCTGGAATTTGACAATAAAACCTGAATAGATTCTAAATTTGGTGGAATTTGCCAACATGTGGGTGTTGTCTGTTATCTCCACTAATTTAGGAGTTTTTCATGATGTCTGAGCCAAATAAACAAGAAAAACTAGATGACAGTTCAAAGAATATTGACCGCTGCAGCACATGCCAGAGACATTAGGTACTCAACTGTAAAATGCATATTGCTGGCAACCTTGTGAATGTACTGAACACTGAGACTAAGAGAAAAGCAACGACCTGTTTACATTAGGTTACGCTTACATGTCATCCTGAACGTCCCTTGAATACCTTAAAAAGACGATATGTTGCAGACATTTCTACCACCATGTCAGTGGTTATTCCTACTGTTTCCCGTTTTTATTTTCTTGGGTTGTTATACAAGACACGAGATTTCAGATTCACAGCAGGGATTTCAGCAAGTCAAGTGTATCTTTATACATTCAGAGGGAAGGCAGTCACAGGAAAGCAATGACTAGAGGGGAAAAAACTAAATATTTATTTTAACTTTTCTTCTTTGGTACAATGATTGTGAGCCAAACCAAACCTGTGAGAAAGATGCTTTGCTTCCAAGCCTTTTCCGCCCAAACCATTCACACAAACAAATACAAGAGACTGAAATGAAGCAAAATTTTTTGGGAAACAGCACAACATGGAAAAACCTGAGAATGAGAGCCACCTCTGCAGGCTCCTGGAACATAACAGTAAGTACAATGGAAAATGATGAAAAATAATCTGAACTGAATCCAGACCAGGCTCATCGGGCTCGATCTTGTCTAAACACGTTCCTCTGACAGGCTGCAGCGTGAGACCCAGTTCGATCCACTTGGAAAAAGCCCATTACGAGCTGGTAAAGTTCGGTTTGGTTAAATGCTTCAGTGCTGGACCAGTTCAACCCACTGGTGGGATCTGGCTAAGCAGCAGTCCGAGCAAACACACGCACAAAATAAAAAAAAAAAAAAAACACAATACATACACAAACACTTCAAACACACACATATTGCAAAGGGATCTGTTTGCTGTTCTTGCCATTAATTATTAATCAGAAATCCACACAAGAGCCAAGAATAAAAACTGGCTTCAGCTACAGACAACTCCATGCTAGTCCCGCATTACACTCACTGCAGCATCTAGCAGGACTAATTTAACTCTATTTAACTCCACTAGTACCAACACTGATACTAAGGGCCCAAAGAAAACACCCCTCACACCATTACACCAGCAGCAGTCTGAAGCATTGATGCTACGCAGGATGGATCCAAGTTTTCATGATGTTTTCACCAAATTCTGCCCAAATGTAGCAGCTTAAATGGAGACTCATCATACCAGGCAACATTTTTCCATCTTCTACTGTCCAGTTTTGGTGAATCTGCGTGAATTGTAGACAAAGTCACTTCGATCTTCTTTCTTTCTCATTCTGATGCTCAGTTTGAACTTCATCAAGTTCTCTTGACCATGCCTACATGTGTGAATGCTGAGTTGCTGCCATGTGATTGGCTGATTAAAGGGTGGTGAAAACAATGAGGAAAATCACTGGAACTGGTGGTCTCCTGGAGATAAGTCACATCTACACAACCCGCTGTCTACATTGTGTGCATAACATCTTACGTGATTAGCACCACCCTGCACATCACTTGTTCCACCTGCTGCCTTCTGCAAGAAGACCGGTCTGTGGCAGAACCACCAGATTAGCCCACAGCCTCTATCCTCAGGCAGTGAGGATACAGAATGATCAGTCCTCCCTCTCAGCCCCTCGCATCATCGCACTCCACAGGTTCAGACAATTACTGTGTTATTCTGACAACGACCAGAAAATGTGAGATCTTAAATCTAGATATTTGTGCTAAACAACTGAACCAATGTCGCTCACCTCAATATTTGCTCCAGACAGGGAATCCAACCAAAGAGTCAATACAATCCACTGCTCCACTTGAATGAGGCAGCTTTTTATGAAGGGGTATACAATTATAACACTTATAATTAATTGGATTGTAACAGGATTAAAATGAATTGGACTGTACCCGACTGAATTAACTTATTTTACTTTCTCTTTAAAAATAATTGAGTCAGCCATTTGTGAATTGGTGCTATACAAATAAATCAAATTGAGCTACACAAATAAGAGGCATGTATGAAGGAAAATGTTATGATAAGATAGATCATTAGTCATTGTAGTTTGGCCTGCTCACCAACAGCAGCTGGTGTGTCTGCAGCAGCAGCTGTGACACACAACTCAGTAAAAGACACTAAAATAATAAATACCAGTAATTAATCATTGGTTCTAAACCTGGAGACACATTATCTCTGATATTCATTGCAAAACAAAAAAGTTAAGTATTTCTGTAGCTGAGAAGTTTTTTCACCAACTGCCAACTTTCTCACTTTAGCAGCGATTCGCTGCACTTCACCTTTTTCATTTAAGCTTGAAAACTGCATGCATGACCGGCTGTGTGGGTGTGCAAACCAGAGGGCACATAACTTGGTTCCACACAGAAGCCAAAATTATGGTGTCACACATATGATCATTTCACTCAGAAACCCAAACAGTAATCTCCCCAAATGCTACTCTGCAGCACTGACAGAGATATCGGCCTCTTGAAAGGACGCCAAGCTGACACAGCGCCGTATAACAAACTATATAATCATTAGGACATAATCATACAGAGGCTGGAGGCCAAATATCCCAATATCAGGCTTGGCCTGTTATCACTCTCTCATTCATTCAACATTTGCCATGGCTGAGTCCTCTCAGAGGGAGCTCTGAAGCTGATAATGCAACACTGAATGTAAGCGGCTGCAAAAAGGAGAGCAGAATATCCAGATTATAGACTTTGTATTCACTTTCATATACAGTATGTAAATTGTATGTATGTATACTGTCTGCTATTTAAGCAGTTAAATATCTATTAATAACATCAAATACAATACCTATTACTATCCAGTAAACATTTTCAATACACAAATAAAATCTTAAAGAAAAACAAAGTCTGCGAGTTAGAAATAAACTCATTGCAGTACAGTGATTGTGGACAGATGACAAATGAATAAATAGTCCAGATCAGTAGGTATATTATTTTTACCAGAATGATGCAAACTCCCCAGAAAATGTACAAAGCCCTAAACTGAAGGTCTAAGAGGTGGATTGGGGATGTCCAGATCTTTTTTTTTTTTTTTTTTTTGACTGTTTCCCACAGATCAAAGTCATTTAAGATTTTCTGCAAATACAGTCTCAGTGCGATACCAATGTGCCATGTATAAAACCAGAGCATTAAATAAACATTTTTGATCACCAGCCAGTATGGCTAGTAGATTTGTAAAGTTACTAAACAATCAGAATTTCTATCAGCCAAATTTTGTTTTCGGGGAGAAAAATCCAGATTACATAATATGGGGTTGAAACACTGCCAGGTCATACGGAAAATAATATCTGCCTTTAAAAAAATAATAAACTTGAAATTAAAACAGAAACACTGACATTGAATTATTATTACTGAAAATTTTAATTTCACTCATTGATGACAAAGTGACATTGATTTTGTACATTCCTGGTGTTGTCTTTGCCCAGCAGTGGTCCGAGGCTGAAAACTTCACAACTTTTTTCCAGCCTGGAGCATCACGTGACAGCTGTGTTTTGCTTTTCAGCACTGCTTCCCACTCCAGTAACTGGATATCAACACACTGGCCGTTTTAAACACGCGCCATGGCAGGTTTAGCAAAGAAACCCAAAGGGACATTATCAGTGTAAACAATGAAAAGAAAAAGAAAAAAGCGACAGAATAACAGATATAAAAAGAGTCACAATCAAACTGACTTTACTAACTGGAAACAGCTCAGAGAAGAGACAGTATTCAAGATGGATGCAGAATCATCCGTCGTTAGCCTGAGTGAGAAAATCTGCCTAAGTTCAGTAGTGTTACTTCAAAGCTGACAAAACAGTGTAAACGTTCCATAAAAATAAGATAAAAGATCTTCTGGTTTAATTTCAGGTCAAAGTTTAAATGAGCCCAGTACTTTGACGATACTTAAATGTAGGGCTGGACGATATATCGAGTATACTCTGTATCCTGAGAAGTTTTACGTGCAATATGAAAAAGCTCACTCCCCCGCCCATTCACAAAACTCCTGTGGACATGTTGTTTCAGGAGAGACAGCAAAAAGCATGCACCTAGTTAGCTAGCAAGCTAGTTTACAAGCCTAAGATAGAAGCAAAGATGTCCATTTTAAGCAGTAATACACCTCAGACATTACCTCAATGACGAGGAGACTGTTTTTAGTACATTGGAGCAGGAAACTCCTCCTCCTGCTTCTCCTCTTCCACATGCTCTTATTATTAAATAAGACCTGACATTATTATTAAAGCAGATGAATTCTGTCTGAATCCACATCTGAAATTGTTCAATATTTACACAGTGTTTTAGAGGAGGTTTCAAAACATTGAGATTTGTGTATCGGGATAAAGTCACAAAATATCTGAATATCAGTTTTAGGCCATGTCGCCCAGCCCTAGCTTGATGTTAACTTACTGTCGCCATAAACCCTAAAGAGCTGCTTCTGAGTCAAAATAACTGATAATCTGCTTTCAGCTAACTCCAGCAACAAGCAGAAATCTTAATATCCTAAAACTGCTGTAAAAAAAAAAACAATCCTCCTGCCTCTATCACATAAAATTACAGAGCAGATTTATTCTCTTTGTAAAAAAAGATTCAGTTAAGCTATTTTTTTACACTGTCAAGATCATTCATTGATTTTCTTTTTCAAATGCACCCTTTTTTGACTTAGAAAGCCAAAAAATACAATGAAAACTTGACTAAATGTTTTTTAAAACAGGTATTAAGTCAGATTTCAGGAACAATTAGCTAAAAAGAGTTTTCAAAGATCCATCTGACAACATCATGCCTGATATCTTCCTGCTCTTTACTTTTTACACGCAAATACTGCAAGACGGTTGTAATGAGTACAAATTTACAGCATTTTGTTTTACACCCAGATGCACATTTTCACTGTCTGGTAGGAGGAAGAGTGTGTGGGAGGGGGTATTCCAGCAGAGTGCATGATGTAACAGGCTACTATACAGGTAGTGCAGCAGTGAGTCACTGTGCCGAGAGACGCAACGCGATAATATCCACACCATTCAATTTCTCTATGTGTGGCCTCTTTACGTGCAAAATGTTCAGTTTTTCCTTTCCTCAACATGCAAAACTGATCATTTAGGGTCAAAATGAATCATTTTGTGATGACATATATATAAAACACTACAGCAAACTGACAATGGATTAATAGAAATGTCACTGAGTTCAATTATCCATCGATAATATAGTTGGAATCTATCTTTTTATCTAAGTAGAGCCTCATCCATTATTAACGCTTAATGTTTTTTGGCTCCTACTAAGAGGCCTGCTCTGCAAATGATGCTTTTCTGACATCTGATCCATGTGTGCCCATGCATTTGTGTTCTGCATGTATAGTAAATGTGCCTCGAATTTCAGCTCGTTTCCTCTTGTCTCTTCTGGATCTCTGAATGCAGCATAATACTTCCTCAGACACTGGACACTAAGTGCACTGTGATCATGTCATTAACATGTTCCAACTACAGCACAAAACAACACCTATAATAGATCTATGTTATGGTGCAATGCACTTAAATCAAGAGGCCTGACCTGTGAGAGAATGGTTGCCTCCAATAACGGAATTTAAACATCTTATGTTTCAGGGCATCTATTTAAAATTGCATGGAAAATATTTATTTAAATTAGATAAATAATAAATATTCAGAAATTCTAGGTAAATAATTAAAAGTAAAATTTTTATGTGGGATAATGAGCATTGCTTTCTAAACAACCTCCATCTGATTATGAAGATAATGATATACTATGAGAAAACCCTGAATAAAGCTAGTGAGCAAAACATGAATAAATGTTCATGGCTGATTTTAAACACTGTAAAATCAGTATAAAATTATTAGGATTATATACATTTTTATTATTTCTAACTCTCTGGGGTCTACGGTATAATTTCCAGTGTTTTATTACTTTTGATAATAAAAGCCTTTATATTTCATCTTTAAAACAGTAAACCTAGCCTTGTAAGGTGTCATTCTTTTCAGCACAACCTCATGTGAGTTTATGGTGTGTTTGTTTTTTTGTTTTTTTTTATTTAGACAAACTGTATTAACACACAGGGCCTATATATTAAATACAAGTTTACAAAAAGATTTTTTGGGTGAAACCACAAACCTGTTAAACCACGGGTGTCAAACTCCGGGCCGGTATCCTGCAAGTTTTCATTGTTTCCCTGATCCAATACACCTGACTGAATTAATAGGTTGTTGTGAAGAAGTTGACAAGAAGCTGCTGGATCCATTTGATTTTATTCAGGTGTGTTACATCAGGAAAACAATGAAAACCTGCAGGATACCGGCCCTTGAGGATGCAAATATAAACAGTTGATTTTAAAAACTAATATAAACATTTAGTTTAAAAACTTTCATTCATTCTCTGTACCGCTTAGTCCTTTAAGGGTCGCGGGTAAGCTGGAGCCTATCCCAGCATTAACAGGTGAGAGGCAGGGTTCACCCTGGACAGGCCACCAGTCCATCGCAGCGCCAACACATAGGGGGACAAACAACTATTCACACTCTTACTCACTCCTAGAGAGAATTTAGAGTCATCAATTAACCTAACATACATGTCTTTGGACGCGGTGCTAACGTAGTAAAATGCAGCAATGTCTCAGGCAGTTTTTCTACAACTATTTATCAACAAGTAAGTCAACTATAGCTATCACTATAAGATGCCACATAAATTATTTGTTTCACTCCAAAAACAGTTTTTGTCTACCACAAGACAGAGCGAATATCCTGGATCTGACGTTTCCAGGCTGTGTTAGTCCTCCTGTCCACCAGGAGGCAGCACTTCATTCTGTTTTGGTGGATTTTGGTCAATCCCACAACTTCTCTTTTTCCTCAGCAACCAAATGTGTCAGGTTGTCATATCTTTCTCTGATTGGCTGATGTGGTGCATTTTTCCACCAATAGAAAATAGGGTGTTAGGGTTTTATTGCTTGGTTTTTTTTAGGCTTATCTTTACTCGCTTGTGAGCACTTTCCTTAGAATCGGTGGTTTTTACCATTTCGTGCACCAGACATAACGGTAATATACACAAAAGAAAGCATGCTGTAGCTACATTTTTATAACTTTTGTTTTAATTAGCTTATCTATTTAATTTAAAGAGACATTGTGTATGAGTTACTGCCATCTAACAGAATTGTGTGCATTGTAACGTCTGACTTTCCCAAATGCGTATTGCAACAACGGTAGATGCCGTATCGCAAAAAGCCTCGACAACACCGATGAAAGGATTTCATCCGATAGTGAACAGAGTGTTCACTCTGTTACACACAAAGAAGTCAGTTTTGGTTAAACGTTGATTTTATTCACCGCCATCATATTCGCAACAACGCAGTTTGCCTACTTCCATTTACTTTACAACACCAGCAACCGGACCGCCACTCCCTTCACAATAACAGTATACAAATGTGACCACCAAGAAACAAATAACCAGTAACACAGTTACTGTATTTCAAACTTAACACACTCGAGTAAAGAAGTTCCCTCTGGATTGTGTTGAGGGGGAAAACATCTGTTGGACGGAAATTCACTGTCAGATATCGTTCCTCTGTTTAGAAGGAAGAATAGTTCTCACAGGGGGAACGGATCCCGACAGGGAACCTGGCCTCGACACAGTACCGGCTTTTTAGTCACAGTAAAAGCAAGCTTATAAAGCCTTCCCACTGGCTTTTAGTCCGGCTTTACTATGAAAGCGACTGAAACCATGTAAAGATACATTTCTGTACCAACGAAGCTGGTGTATTTTAGTAGGATCTACTGTTATGCTGCCCATGGTAACAAGCAACACTGTCTAACAAAACCGAATGAAAAAAGTTAGCTTTAGGCTAATTTAGCTAGCACTGCTGAGTTACTTGTTGAGTAGAAAGCTGGCAACGTCAGCATCCCTTTTAAAATATTTCTTCTTCATGAGCTTTACCGGATTACTCGTCATATGTATGAACAAATCTAAAATTCTTCACTTACGAAAATGTGTCAGATAATTTGCAAAGGCTATAATACAGCAATGATAACACATATATACATGCAGACATCGATTTTGGCCCTGTGAACAACAGAAAATGTTACACAGTGTCCCTTTAACACTGATAAATTGTTTGAAGTCCGTACTGTTGACAGAAGTTGAAATTATGACTCTGTGTGGCTGTGTCTTGCTGCTAGGTCATCTTAAAGGGTTAAAATGCCTTTTTTTCTTGTTTGTTTGTTGTTTTTGTTTTTTTTGTTGTTTTTGGGGGGGGTTAGAAATCATGTTTAGTCAAACATATTGTCAAACAAATTAATCATAATGATTTCTAATAATAAGAAAAAAATATACATAGAAAAGGAATGTCTGAAGAAAGTACTAAAAAAATATAATTATAAATTCCAAAAATTTTAAAACAGATGTCTTTTTTTATTATGTACCATTTTTATTAGTAACTGCAAGTAAAACCCTAATTTTCCTGTTGTATTCTATTTTATTTTAGGGATTAAAAATCATGAGTAGTCTAAGAATTTGCCAAACTAATTAGACATAAATTGTGATAATTTCAATAAAATTTCTAAAATTGTCATTTCTCATACATATTTATATTTATATAGGAAATTACCAATTTCCTAAAACTTCTAAAACAGATTTCCAAATATTTAAAAAGATCTAAAAAAAAATGAGCTTTTATTTGGTACACTTAGAACAAACACAAGTGTTTTCTACATCAACCTATTGATTCATTGAACCTATTAATGGACAAAGGTGGTCTTTAACATGTGCATTATCAATACCTGATCAATATAATCGTATCTTTGTATCCTGCAGTTTCTTCTCATAATGGCTCTTGGTTGATCTTGTTGAAGCACAGAAGCAAAGAAAAAGGTGCAGCTTGTGTGAATAATGTAAAAGCAGGTCAGTGCCTGAAGGGGTGGGGCGATGGTGAACACTCTGTTCATAGTAGAAGCTCTGAAAAAACACAGCTACTACACACACGAGATTTCCTGTTTTTATGGTAGAATGATGAGCAATGTAGAAAATTAAACATGTATTTCCCCCTCTTATCTGGGAAATTAAAATCAACACTTGGACCCCCAATGCAGCAGCGACAATCTCAAAGTCACGATGGAAATGAAGGATCAGAAGCATGGTTACTTTATGGTAATACATTACAGACTGTTTAATTATTCCTGACAACTCAGTCAAACCAAAGACTGTTTTATCCACAGAGCAGGACTGTGACGTCAGCTGATGTTCACCAATTATATAAATGCATTATCAAGACAAAGCATCCATTTCAGCTTGTCTTTCATAAAATAGACCTGTAAATATCCAGGGGGAAAAAAAGCATGAGACATAATAAACTGCAGCAAGTTTTGCATATATTAGCAAGTAAAACTATTTATTTTACACCTTACAAGATAACAAGATTTATAATGTGGTTACAATAAAATGGAGCAAGAGTAAACATGTCAGCATTTAGAGAGCAGAAACTAACTTTATGGGTTTTTTATTTTTGTTCAAAGCAAATCTGTTCATTTCCTCTATTTTCTGTTTAGAAGGAGGGCTTGTTTTCTCTTAAAGACGACACATGTCTACAAATATGGTGACTACTACCCAGGATGTAATCTGCCATGACATCCTCTATGAGTATATGACCTTTCCTTTTATACATCAACTTGTAGGCAATCCTTCACATCTGATAAATAATCAATGTTCAACTGTTTGTAAAAGAGCTTTAAGGAAGAATTATACTTGTGTATTTGCAGCTTAAAGAGTTGTGTAAATTTTTAAGATTTTCAAAAACCAAATACAGTAAAGCAGAAAAGCAATAAAACGAGGACTTTCAGCAATTGTTAACATTTAGCAGCTAAGCCTCAATTTGAGCGCCATTACCCTACGCAAGCCACTACGCAAGCCAAATGACAATTTACGAATTATATTTCGATATCCTCAAGACAGTGAAGACGCTTCATCGGTCAGGCAGCAAGGTTCTCTAACATCGTTTACATTGTAGAGCCCTGTTAAAAAATTCTCTTGTTTTCCTGATTCCATTCCGTTTTCCTTTTTTTCTCCCCCTCAGTTTGTCCAGGGGGGAGGATTCTAAGTATATGGTGGATGTATAAAACTGCAACAGGCAAGGCAAGGCAGTTTATATATATAACACATTTCATGTACAGGACAATTGAAAGTGTTTTACATAAAATAAATACATTACAGATGTTTAGAAATAGTAAAAAGCAGCAACACATAATCACAATAAAATAATAAATTACATTAAAATGATTAAAAGCAAGATAAGTAAAGGAGCTGTAGAAACGGCTGCTGCCTCAGTATGCCTGACCCTGTGGATGGGTTGTACTGGAAACACAATTTCCCTGAGGAATTCCAAAGGGATTAATAAAGTATAATAATAAAGTATTCTGAGTTCAAAAGTTACCGGCCAGATTTCATGCACAGGCGCATGAGAAAAGAAATGTTTTAAACCTGCATTTAAAAATGTCTACATTTGGTGAAAGTTTAATCTCCACTGGCAGTTTGTTCCACTTGTTTGCAGCAAAACAGCTAAATGCTGCTTTTCCATGTTTAGTCTGGACTCTGGTCTGGACTAGTTGACCAGGGTCTTTGGATCTAAGAGCTTTGCTAGGTTTATATTCTCTGAACATATCACAGATGTATTCTGGGCCTAAGCCATTCTGGGATTTGTAAACGATCAGAAGTGTTTTAAAATCTATTCTGTGACTGACTGGAAACCAGTGTAAAGATTTCAAAACTGGTGTGATGTGTTCAGACTTCTTAGACCTGGTTAAAACTCTAGCAGCGTTTTGGTTGAGCTGCAGATGTTTAATGCTCTTTTCAGGAAGCCTTTCTGGGAGACTAAACTTTTAATTCTGTCGATGTTTCTGAGCTGGTAAAAAGCTTCTTAGTGAAGCTTTGATGTGGCTGCTGAAAGTCAGGTCTGAGTCTATCAACACTCCAAGGTTACCAACTTGGTCGGTGGTTTTAAGAGCCTGAGTCTGCAGGTGTTTACCAATGCTGACCCTCTTCTTTTTGCTAGCAAACAGAATAATCTCAGTTTTGTCTTCATTTAATTGTAGAAAATTCTCCCTCATCCAGGTGTTTATTTGTTCCAGACATTGACACAGTAAATCTATTGGACTGCAGTCGTCTGGTGACAGACACATAAAGTTGTGTATCATCTGCATAACTCTGCTAATGTTCTATAATATTTGACCCAAAGGGAGCATATACAAGTTGAACAGAAGAGGTCCAAGGACTGACCCCTGGAGAACTCCACAGGTCATGGCCACTCGTTCGGCTTTATAGCTGCCGATCATAACAAAATAACTCCGGCCTTCTAAATAGGACCTGAACCAGTTAAGGACCGCTCCAGAAAGTCCAACCCAGTTTTCCAGCCTGTGCAACAGGATTCTGTGAACTACAGTATCAAACACAGCACTGAGATCCAGCAGAACCAGGACTGATACTAGACCAGAATCAGTATTCAACCTAATGTCATTTAACACTTTGACCAGAGCTGTTTTGGTGCTGTGATGAGGTCGGAAGCCGGACTGACATTTATCAAGATTTCCACTTTCATTTAAAAAGTCATTAAGCTGGTGAAATACAACTTTCTCAATAATCTTGGAAATAAAAGAGGTTAGAGACAGGTCTATAGTTGTTCATTATTGAGGCGTCTAGAGTCCTTTTCTTTAGCAGTGGCTTAATAGCAGCTATCTTTAGTGACTTGGGAAAAAAGCCTGATGCCAGTGAGCTGTTAACTATCAGTAGGAGATCACTTTCTACTGAGGTAAAAACTGTTTTTAAAAAGTTGGATGGTAAAATGTCCAGAGCGCGTGTTGATTTCAAATACCAAACTGTTTCTTGTAGGATTTTTAAATCAACCATTTTAAATTGTGACATAACATCAGAATTATTTCCGGGTTTTAGACACAGACTAGTTTTCTTGTGTGACTGTGTGGAATTATTATTTTGCCTAATTGTCTTCATTTTTTGGCTAAAAAAGTTGGCAAATTGGTTGCTTTTCTCAGTGGAAAGGAGCTCTGGACTTATCTGTATAGGAGGATTAGTAAGTTTTTCAATCAAAGCAAACAGAGTGCGAGATTTGTTGACATTCTTGTTAATCATTTGAGATAAATGCAGCTCTCTGGCCTTGCACAGCTCATTGTTATAGTTACACAGGCTTTGTTTGTACAGCTCATAGTGAATTTGAAGTTTATTTTTCCACCATTTCCACTCAGTTTCTCTGCTTTCTCTTTTAGGCTGGTGACCACAGTGGTGTTTCTCCATGGTGTTTTCTGTTTGCTCAAGTTGCTCTTGATTCTTATCGGTGCAACAGCATCCATTACATTCAAGACTTTCAGATTGAAATGATCCAGGAGTCCATCAACTGACTCTGCACTGGTTGTTGGTAACAAAGCTATGGCCTCCACAAACTTAGCACTTGTTCTTTCATTAATGTACCTCTTCCTAACCGAGGAGCAGGTTGGTTGGACATTCTGAGTGATCAGTAAATCAAACAAAATACAAAAATGATCAGACAAGGCCAAGTCAGTGACAACAACAGAAGAAATATCAACACCCTTTGAAAAAACCAGGTCCAGAATGTGACCTCGAATGTGGGTCAGTTCTTTTACATGTTGCCACAAACCAAACATCCAATATGGAAGAAAATTCCTTGAAATTACCATCCGTCATGTTATCTATGTGAATGTTAAAATCCCCACTTAAGATGAAATGGTTAAAATCAGTAGAGATAACCGACAATAATTCAGAAAATTCATCAATAAAATTTACACAGTGTCCTGGACGTCTGTAGATGATTAGAAATAGGATTTTAGGAATGCCCCTTAAAATAAAACTAAGATATTCAAAAGAAGTAAAATCACCAAATGACATTTCTTTACACTGGAATGAATCTTTAAATAAGGCAGCTTCTCCTCCACTGGTCTTGTTATACAAGGTATAGTTAACAGATTAGATCGATTCACCCCACAAACTGACCGTGTTCGATTCCTTATTTTACTAACTAACACAGAAATCCTACTGGGTCCAGGCTGGATCTCAGAACAGCTGTCAGTAGTAGCAAAACTACAGCAAGGACCCTGAACGCATCATGGCGTGTTATCTTTGTTGTGAATTTTGCTGCTCTGGGAACCTCCTGCACATCCTCCCGTGCCCTGCTCTGCCAGGACAGATGATCTAAGAGGAGGATGAGGAGGGGGAGGAGGGGGAGTCTTGTATTTCTTGGTAGATGGTGGTCGCTGGGGTCCAGACCGGGATAGAGACATCCTTTGAAGACCTTGGGTGATGTAGAGAAAAGAGTCTGGTGAGGGGGGAGAGCTGGGAGTAGATCGCCTCTCGGCTGTGTCCTTCGCTCTTATCTGTACACTCATGTTTGGGTTTGCCGTCCCAACAGCATGACGCAAGTGTGCACCAAGTAATCTGCATCCAGTTAGATTTGGATGCACACCATCAGGTCTGAATCGCTCCTTACAGTTCCAAAAGATATTGAAGTTATCAATGAACTTTATCCCATGGGTGATACATGCGTTTGATAACCATGTGTTCAGGCCAAGAAGTCTACTGAAAAGTTCAATTTCTTTACCCGCTGTAGGAATGGGTCCTGAAATATGAACATGGTTGGCTCCAAACTGACACAGTCTCTCCAACAGCAGAGAAAAGTCTTTCTTCAGGATCTCGGAGCCAGTTTTCCTCCTCAGAATATCAAAAGACCCTGTGTGGACAATAAACTTCATACCATCTAGATGAAGATCAAAAGGTAAATCTCTTTTTCTTCAATATATTATCATTTAGGTTTAAGAGGCTTTCAAGACAGCTGGGGGTCTTTATTATAGTCAGGGATGCACTGATGCCACATTTTTTCAAACTGAGTGCAAGTACTTACATTTGATTACTTGTCAAGTACCAATATGTACTAGCATAAGTACTAATAAATCCCATTACAGTTCACTGGTAAGGAGGGTGGACCAGAACATCAGAAGCAACAACTGAGTGGTTTATTGTGTAATATATCAAATGGGTCATCCTGCGGACATCCTCTAAATTTAAGGCTGGAAAACTGTCAGAATCTTCATAACTGGAGAATTTAGTTCACCGCTGTGACAAAGCACCTGCATGCATCGACTTCACTTCGGACGGCTCACGCCTCCGCGTTGTCCATTAATTTATGATAATGGACACCTCGTTGGTCATTATCCCTTCATATATATCCCAGAAAATCCAAAAGTGGGCAAAGAGGTGGAGCTGAGAGGGGGACTGGGAAGGTGGGGGTGGATGATTGACACCCATCAAACTCTGAACTAACCAAGCTAACCCGGAGCTAACGGTAGCTAACAGTAGCTAACCAGCTAACGGAGGTAGGCGGGCTAAAGCGAAGGTGCGCTGTTAGCTAGCTAAACACCGCGTTTGTGCTGCACTCTCCATTCTTGCAGCAGATATTGAATAACTGTCAGTCAAAAGGACACGCCCCTAATTATGCCAAATTTCAAGATTAAATAATATTCAAAAGGATGAGTTAGAAAAAAATTCACCCTCGTCACAGTTGTCATGAAGGTAAACTTAACCTTTTAATCCTAAAATGGATTTTTGTACCAGGTTTTAAACATGTTTATTTCTGCTGTGAAGTTGGTCTTTTTAACATGGGAGTCTATGATGGGAGAAAAAGTTGTGGCATGAGCAAAGGGTCAGAACAAGCTCTATGTTTTATTTTTTGTTTGTTCAGTAAATTTTCAAAAAAAAAATATTTAAAGTCACTTAAAGGACAGTGGATACATGAAAAGACCAGGTGATGACACCTTTAACAGCAGCATGTCACATGATGAGAAGGCTATTTTGTCATTATCTCATGTCACATTCCCACTGTAATGCTGTAACATTTAGGTTACCTGTTACAGCTGCAGAGTCCATGAATACATGATTCAGCAGAGCTGATATTAAGGTTAAGATTTACACCCTGTTCATTAAGCCCCGCCTCCCTTAAGAGTGAACTTAAGTGTTTTTGTGGTTACTATTATCTACTCTAAGAACTCCAAATCTATGATGGCTGGGCTAGTTTATGTAGCCTTCATGCCTCCTGGGACTGTTTTCATCCTTGAAGATGGTGTTTTAATTTATATGCCCTGAATGTGGGGCTGAAATGGAGACTCGTCAGACAAGGCAAAAATCTGTAATATTTACAGATCAAGACTAAATTTACAGGTATCAAGTAAAATAATGTGACAGTAAAACCTGTTACTGTGAAAATTCAGAAATTTTCTGTATTTTTTTTTTTTTATAAAATATTTAATTTTACATGAAAACTTGTTTAATATATTTTCAAATTTATCAAAATTTTACTAAAATGAATTTAAAAAATAGTTAAATGGCTAAATTTATCTTCAGGATTTCTATTGTCACAAATCTGTGAAAACCACTTTTGTTCTTTATTTTTTTCTATTTTAATTATTTAATTTGTTTGATTTATTTACTGTTATTTATTAAAAATATTTTTCTATGATCTATTTACATTTTTTCCATTTGTTATTATTGTATTCTGTATTTAATTGTAGGCTATTTTATTCCAGTCTTTCTCTTTTTGTTATTTTTTTCCTTATTTTTCCAGTATTTATTTTGACTTTATATTATTGTAAATAAGGTAATGTGTTAAGGGAATCATTTCAATGCTGTTATTTTGCTCTAAATTTATTACTGATATATAAAGACTGTGTATACCTGTAATATATGTAGTTGTGTGTGTTATACCTGATATCTATTTAGATATTCTTATTTATTCATGGCCTAGAGGTTATGGAGGTGGATTTGGGGCTGGTTCAAGTACCCAAAGTGGTAAAAAAAGGGAACCCTCAGGCAAGGCCTTTAATCTCCAACTGCTACCCAGGCACCAGAATGTTGGGGATCCTCATTTATCCTAGTGATAATTAACGATGGGTTAAAAGCAGAGGACTGGAAACAATAAAATATATTTTAAATACAACGCTGTATTTACAAAATTACATAATAAAACCAGTTAATTTTATTGTATTTTTACAATTTGTGTTTTTCCTTTCATTTCACAATATTTTTCTGGATCCCAGGTGCTGGAATAGTATTGTTAATTTGTCTGTTTTTTACAGTGTACTTAAATGTATAAGAATATCACAGCAGAGTGTCTCTCTGGCTGGTCTAATATAAAACAGCGTCCCGAAAGTTCAGAGCAGGAATACACAACTCAGCAGGCACAACAACAACAATGGCTACATCCCAGTTTACGATCAAAGCTTAGAAATAATTCAGAAGGAACTGCTGAAGATTGTAAGTTATAAAACCATTAACAGATATATAATACTTGGCTGTTGCATGGCAGCTGACGGGAGCAGGACATCCAACAGGCTGCAGGAATCTGCACCTCCAGCTGCTGTCTGGCAGAGCCGTTAGCATCATCCACACTTACACAGTTCTGACCTTAAACTGTTTAAGTGAAACATGCTTCATTTTTCTGTACAGCTATACAACATCACTCAGGTTGACCAGACAGATCTGTGTACTGTATAAGAGACAGTAGAGGGGATGGATACCTGCTCAATGTTCAGGGCTAGCAAAATGCAGCAGTAACGCCAGTCTGACTGAGAGATTATTGTGTGGTGATGCTATCATCACAACCACTCTCCCACTATCTATTTTTAGTTCACAGAGCTCTCCCTCTCTTTTTCTTTCTCTCTCTGTCAGATTCTCCATACTGAATGCCAATTGCATCAAAAGGAGGTCTGAGAAAAATTCAACTGCTAACCAGCAGCTGGTGGTTTGAAAATCAGAAAAAATACGGTCCCTGACCCTCCAAAGAATGCTTTTCACATGTTTGTAAACTTTATATTCAGTATATACTCCTGTATGACACAAATACATGACATTTGTGTCTACAACTTCAAATTAATAGACCAGGGTTTAGTTTCCTCTTTGGGAATATCTTTAAGTATATCTTTAAGAGAGCACCTGCAACATGTGGTTTATTTGATCCCTGAACGGTTAAGGTCAATCTGTTAAAGCAACAGCATGCTGGTTAGTTAGTTTAATGTGGACAATCTACTTTCAAATAGATTGTTGGGGCTTAAATTTAGTCGTGGGGCATTAAACGTATCATCCCAATAACACAGAAAGAGACAGAGTATACTGATTTTGTCTGCCAGCCTTCTTGTCGCGTCTGAGCCACGAGCAGGGAGCAAGGGACGGACCACAGCACCTTAATCTGGATTAGCAGCTAAATTAGAAGCCTGGTTGTTTGTGTAATCCCACTGACAAAGTTCTACCAGCTACTGTCGTCATTTGATGGCGGTGCATTCATTAAGGCCAGGCAGACCCCAGCAGAGCAGAGGTCACTACTGTACAATTTGGTCAAGGTGTCCATCTCCAACTTGTTCTAACTGTTCCAAACTTAGACTTTAGCCACTAAAAGGGTCTTGGTGTGATAAACAGGAAAGGTGAGAAGAAAAAAAGCTGTGAAATAAGATCTGTTTTCATTTATGCAGTCTCTTGTATTATCTTTGACTCAACTTGACCTGATTTAAATGGTTTTAAATGAACCCACATGATAAGAGATGTGTGTCTTTGGTGGGACTTAAAACATCTCAAATGGGCCCTGAAGGGATAATGCACTTTCTATAGTTAAGTCACAATTCAAGGTGCTTGGGTAGCTTTGAATTTGTATGCATAAAGGTTTGAATTTGATCAAAGTTCAGGCACACACACATTAAATACGTAAATCGAGGCCATGTGGGGAATGTTGTGCTGCACTGGAGCAGCTGCTCGTCAGTTTTCGTCTGTCTATCAGTGCATGTAAGAGCTTTAAGACAATTTGGTTACATAATGCAGGCAGCAGCAGTAGATCAGCAATTGTCCTCTGCTTTCTTCTGACCATCAACAGAGTACACCGAAGTCAGTTTATTTTTATAAACACACTTTTAAAGTAGACTCCCTCACATTTATTAGTTTTGCCAAATAGGTGTCCTTTGAAAGTAACGGCTTTTATTTAATAATTTTACTTTAGAATAAAAATTCCAAAATTTTCAGACTTTTCAAACAACTGCAATAGACTTCCTGGCTATTGCAAGAATGGTACTATAGTACAAGGAGTATCGTTACAATTGTGGAAAAGTATACAAATATACAAGTATACAAATCATTTTTCCTTTTTCATACATAAGCCGATTTGAAGGGTGCAATCATCTCACACAAATGATATAGTTATCTACTTGATCTATCATGTAACAGCTCCAAACGACAATAACTTACTAAAAATGCAGTGCTTTCCAGTGGGGTTCGGCGAGACACTGTCCAGGCGAGAGACAGTCAAGCTAAACGGGAATTCCAAGCACCGCTGTTCCGCTTCTGAAAGTATTGGCTGATTAAGTCTTACCTATTCATCTAACAAAAAACCCTTCTGATCATTTTGTGGATGTTTAAACATGTAAGTGGATGACCTTATACAAACAGATATATGTGGAGATACATAACTGACAGTCACAACCAGGAATCCCCGACTGATAGCATCGCAGAAGAGTTCAAGATGCAGTTTGAGACACTCACCCTCGGTGGTAGACACGTCCAGCACGGTGCTAAAGTAGAAAAATAGATGTGAAAGAAATGGCTCTAGACCTTTTGTCACGGGGAGAAGCTCCGTCCGCCACCACTGGGACGTCTGAAGTCTAATTTACCTGGACATATACGGACTGTGGACAACGAATCCGATGCCAGATCTCTGCCAATGCGAAGTAATATACGGTAAAATCAGGCAGACTGGTGCTGCGTTTACGTACCATGCTGTTTAGTAAACATCCAGTCTACCCGCTTACCAACACCCCACGGAACTTTGCTCTTTACGTTTATCGCGGTTGTTTGAGGTTGAAAATGTGAACATATTCCGTTGTTAATGCTATAATTTTATAATGTAATGTTGGCTAAATCAACTTGCTAGCTTACAAATAGGGTTCTCAGAAAGAATTGAGGTTAACAGGTGTGAAATAAAAAGGCTTATTTTGACAGAAAAAAATGTTATAATAAATAGACATGTCACAGCTTGTCCTACTAAAATGTGTTGCCAATTTTGGCATACTTTATAGATCTCATATCGCTAGATTGTGACCTATTTCCCTCCTCATTACATAAAAAAATTATCCCTTTTTCTGTTCAGGATAGAGACTGTGCGAGACGCAGATAACATGTTGACAGGTCACTGATATTTAATTCAGAATCACTAAAAATCACAGTTTTGATCTGTAAAGCACCATATCGCCGTGTCATATCTGTTTATACTCATTTGTAACAATCATCTTCTCCGACTGTCCCTGAATGCATCAGTGGTGACAGACATGTCGTGCGGTGACTTAACAGCTGAGTCAGATCGTGTCCCGCCCACACAGCAGTGGCGCCCAATAGCGCTCGTGCGGAAGCGGGTACAGCAATGAACAGTCACGCAGAGCTCCACAGTTCCTCTGACCCACGCACGGAAATATTTCCTACTGACCATTAAAGGAAAGAGACTGTGACTATATGTTACATGTTCACTTCTGACAAACATGAACAAGTACAACAACTATTAAATATAAAAAATACAGTTTCACATTTCTAAAATAATCACTATATTTTTTAATCTGGCAGTAAAGTAGCAGCTGTGAACACTAATTTGGTTGAATTAGTGTATTACTTCAGTGTGTTCTCTCAGCACTAAACACTATGGAGTAAACAGGAAAAAAGAGGCTGTAACCAGGTAACCATGGCACAACACTTAAATACACTATTTTGTTTACCATAAGCATGCGATATATGTACTTTAATGTCAGATTGCCAAATCTTGTACAGGATTTTGTGGTAACACGCAAGTAAACCTAGTAAATAAGAGTGTAGATTAGGGATCTTTACTTACTTTATTATATTTAGATAATATAAATGCATCAGCCAGCACACTCAAATGGTTGAGAAAGAAGCAAAGAAAGATAGAAAAGTCTGTAGAGTTACAAGCTAGAAGAATCTATCATCACTAGATTAATTGGTTACATGTAAGGGTGTCAGGATTGGGTATAAAAGGAATATCAAACAAAGATTAACTCTTTCCATGTAAAATGGTTGTAACTCACTTTGTGTTAAACCTGGCCAAAAGAGATGATCATTGATTAATAACAAACATAATGTGGAATAATGTGGGAGGATAGAAAAAAAAATCATACTTTATTTATACCAAAATGGTTAAACTACTCAGTACATAGAGACTAAATTTTACACCCTGGACTTTAACTGTTTAGATCCTGATCAATGGGCTACTTTGTCTAATCATTTTTTAAAAAAATCCAATTATTTTATTACCTTTTTTTCTATTATTATTATTATTATAGCCATTATTGTTGACTTTAACTTTCTTCTGTTATTATTCTTATTGTTGTGTTGTGTTGTCCTACCAAGGGACTACAGACAGAAATGAATTTGCTTTAGCTATAATCTCACATATTTATAATTATATCTATATCAATATGTATTTTCTGAAAATAAAAATAAACTCAGACTCAAAATTGAAAACCACAGTCTGATTCCTGCAGTTTTCAAAACCTCACAGAGCATGGCATAAGAAACCATCATGCCAACATGATCAATATAGCCACATGGGTTTAGGAGTACATTAGAAAACCATTTTACAACTTAAAACTGTATTATATGAGGCAGCCATTTACATTTTAAATACATTTTGGGTGCACTACCCCTTTAACTGTGCTGCGTAGAAACAATTCAGAGCTGTCTGGATATATGTGGTGTAATGGGCCAGCCCATGTTTAAGTTACTTTTAGGAAAAACAAACATCCAGATCTTCATGTCAAAGATGACGAAGACCATTTACTGTCTGTGACTGCATGTGGACGCATCAGTGTTTATAGCATAACTGACTCGTCCTTCTGAGTAATACCAGCGCTTCTTTAAAAAGTTAATATCTTGTATAATATTCTTTAATATATTAACACAACCAAAATGACTGTAAGATTAAGAAATAAAAACTAGACCCAATTCACAAAATGCCCATAATAATGCACAAGGTTTAATTATTTTTTAATGTTCTCAAAGTAGAGTTCCAGATACAGATCAATATCAGCAACTGTATCGCCAAATTACTGCAAAATGAGAATCTTAAATTCAAATTAAAGCCCTAGTGTGTAAGGACTACTCCCATCTAGTGGTGCACTAATATAATGCAAGCAACCGAGTAGTGCTCTACTGGAACCTCACCGTTTAAGAGCGTTATTACAACTACGGAAGGCGCGGAAAGTCAAAAATGTGAAAATGTCGACATCTCGCAGACGTTCGAGTGTCCCGTCAGGTGATGAGGTAAAGGACTGTACATAATTCTGTTTTTCTTATGTCCATAAGTTTCAAGCATTCCCTCCATGTATTTGGTACCAAGCTAATGCTAACAGCTAATGTCATCACGTGAAACCGTTTTTTGTGACTTGCAGACTCAGAGATCATCTGATGAAGGCAAAGGAAGAGGAAGCAGGGCAGTGGACCTGAGTTAGAATGCTTGCAGTTCTAGTGATTAAAGCACAACGAGAAACTGGTATTACTTTGGTCTATTTTGTCTGACTAGAAGGAGGTCAACTACCCCCACCCCCATTGACAAATCACCTGAAATAAATTATGAAACACGAGGGAAAGCTCTCGGAAAATACGTCTGAAAGAAGCTCACTGTCGCCTGCTGGTATTGTGCGCACAGTCACCTACTCTTTGGACGAGTAACAACAACTAAAAACTGTTGCAACGGAGATTTTCTAATGTAGGCTAACTAACAAACTAGCCGTTTCTGCAACCTCCGGTTTAGTTTTAAAGTCCCTCCCTTTCATCATTTGCCTCCATCTGGTAAATGCTCCACGGATGTACACTCTTGTTTTCTCCTGGTTATTATTTCTTTTTCTCCGTGTTGTGGGGCAAATTGTATGATTGGTCCTCCATTTCATTGTAAACTTGCAAGCTGAATGATCCATGTAACATGTAAGGCTAACAAGTATGTCCCCTTTCAGCTACCGTATTCAAAGATGGTGATGCAACATGGCAGCCACACAAATTTCTGTCTTAACTTGGCCACCCCATTAAAAATTCCCTGGATATGCCACTGCCTGGGCTGCCACTAGTTTCTGCACTTATTGAGCTGTTCATAAACTCCTCTGTAAACAAAAGTAAATGTTAAGCTGAAACTTGGTTAAAACTGGATCCTGCAACAGGAAAATGGCCCAAAGCACATCTAGAGCAGAATGGCCAAAAAGAAGAATTCAAGTTGCTGTGATGGTCCCGTCAAAGTACAGCTGTCTTTCTATTTCACTCAACTAGTTAGTTGCCTTGTACAAAGTTTGTGTGGATATTTTTTTAAAGGATGCATGGTGGTGTGGTGGTTAGCACCACGGCCTCAAAGCAAGCAGGTTGCTGGACTGATTCTTGGCTGGGGGAGGTTTGAATAGTGACTTCTCTGTATGGAGTTTGCATGTTCTCCTTGTGTAAACGTAAGCTTTCTCTGGGTACTCCGACTTAGTCCCACCATCCAAAGATATACATGTTAGGTTAACTGGGCACTTTAAATTCTCTCTAGGAGTGAGTGTGAGTGGTTGCTCGTCTCTCTATGTTGGTCTTGTGATACACTGATGTCCAGGGTGTACCCCACCTCTCGCCTGCTAATTGCTGGGATAGACTCAGCCCCCTGCAACCCTGAAATGGACTAAGCGGTATAAAAAATGATGATGATGTTTTTTTTAAAGATCACATCGACCACACTAATATAAGATGACATTATCTGAATAGGATATTTCTCCAGAAAAGGAGATCTGACAGCCTGAGGCAGCAGCTCTGAGCCTTTCCTGCTGCAGTCTAAATGCTGCCCTCTGCCTTCTGAAATCCATCTAAGCAGGCCGATATGTGGAGGCACTGCTATGCTGAAACTGCCTCGTACCTGTTTTCCCTCCATCTCTGCACCTGCTTCTTTTCACGCCTCACAGCTCAACCACCGACAGAAGACCAAACTGTGTTTGCTTTGGATCAAATGTGTCATTCAGGGAAGATTAGATAACTTCTGACTTGGATCTGCCACCAGAGGCGATCATAGGGAACTGCAGATTAACATATTAGATCACATCAAAATGCCGCTGATGATATTGATTGTATTAAAACATTTTATGTGTGTGTCTTGTTGAATAAAGAAGGGTGGGGTGTTTTTGCTCCAAAACACAGACAAATAAGCTGTGAAATGCTAGAAATGTGATTTGTCAGCTATGAGGTTAAATGTTATCAAACAGTTACATAACAACACCAGCTTTTTCCATCAGTGAAAACCTTTAAGTGTGGTCAATAAAAGATTACAAACAGAAATAAACAGCTGAAAATACATAAATAGATTTAGTTAAACTATGATAGGAAGAAGTTTAGAGTCATGGCAGGAGACAGAAAATTAAAAGGTGGCACAAAATGTACCAAAAAAGACAGAAAGATTTAAAAAGAAAAATGAAAAAAAAAAAGCACAAAACTGACACCAAATACAACATTTTACATATAATTTTCTAAAAAGATGCTGTTTTTTAATATTTGTTGCCAGATTAAGTTTTACATCAGTCAGTTGTGGTGTACGTAATACATATTTTAACTAACATATCTGTGATGTCACATTTCAGGTCAGCATTTTGACAAATAATTTACATTTTTAATAGTTTAGCCACATCCTGCTGTTTTGTTTCCATTTTCTTTTGTTAGATGTCCATCACATTGTGTCTGAGGGGAACAACCAGAGGATTTATATGTGATTTTAATCACTGGAAATTTAATTAAAAGAGAGGTGATGTCTAGAAAACAAAACAATGGATTAGTTACATGGCAGGGTTATACTGATTTAGTAGCATTAATCCAGGTGAGTTAAATATGATGTTTTTTGTTTTGTTTTGTTTGTTTTGTTGTTGTTTTTTTGTTTTGTTTTTATTCATTTATGATTGGCTTTCTTTCGGCGTCTCACTCTGACATGTTTTATCCTGCTGCTCCCTCAGGTGGTAAAGAACTGAAACAACATCTAACAGGATCTACTGAACTTGATCAATATTTATTGAAGTAGAAGTGACGTTTTGATTGTGCATATTTGTGGTGCTCAATCTCCACATGAGATCATCTCCATCTGCTTTCTTGAACATGACAATGAGTTCATTGGTCGCCACAGTCACAGATCTCAGTCCAGTAGAGCAGCTTTGGGATGTGGTGGAATACCAGGGAGATTCTCATTGTGGATGCAGCCGACGAACCTGCAGCAGCTGTGTGATGCTGTCATGTCAATATGGAGAAAACCTCAGAGGAGTTTCCACCACCTTGCTGAATCTAGCAAAACAAATACCTGCTAGGTGTACCTATTAAAATGGCTGGAGAATGTACAATGTCATGTTGTGTCTAAGTTGTAGCTAAAATAGTCTTAAGTATTTGTGTCTTTATACTATTTTGTTGCTACTTGTTTTTTCTGTATTAGCATGGAGGGATATAACCAACACCTTGTTGAATCTATGGCACAAAGAAGTAAGGTTGGCTATTCAGCTATCTTATGCTTACTGTGTGACAGGCATCTGATGAGAACATAGACCAACATGGATTCAATGTGTCATGCTAATGTAAAGTAGCTTTTGTGGCCTTAATATCTAAGAAATGATAATCCTGTTTAAAGTCGCACTATGTAACTTTCTGGCCTTAAAAATTTGTATTTGACATGTTTGCATGGTGACATTAAATATGCACAAAAAAAAGAGAAAAAATGGTGGCACTGACTACAGCTGCAGCAAACTGCTCTCCCAGTCAGTGTGTTCATTACAGAAACAAGCTCATCTACAGCCGGCACAAACTCGTTTGGATAGGATGTCGAGCAGAAGGAAACAGCTGAGAATAATGACACACAAACATCCTGGCAGACATAGCGAGAACCCCCGGGTCTTCATGGATCACCATGCCCATGGAGAGGAGGTGAAGGTAGTGTCTAGAGAGAAAGCAGAAGCGGGGCTGCAGGACCGGAGTGTTAACCCGACTCCATAGACAGCCACACAAACCACCACTTCCTAGCATTTTCCATACAAATGCACGATCCCTTGCCAAAAAGATGGACGATCTGAGGCTCCAGATAGCAACAAATAACATTGTTGAGGACAGTTGCATCATTCTAATCACAGAATCCTGGCTTCACTCATCCATTCTGGACTCGGCTATCAAGCTAGCCGGCTATGTAGCCCATTGACAGGACAGAACTAAGGACTCCGGTAAAAGCAGAGGGGGTGTGCATGTACATAAACAACAGCTGGTGTGTGTGACCGTTATTTACGTTCCACCTGATGCAAATGCTAACGTGGCTAACAGACTGCTATATAGTAGCATTAGCAAAAAGCAGAACAAACACCCAGACGCAGCACACATCATAGCAGGGGATTTTAATCATGTGGACTTAAAACAAGTGCTCCCTAAGCTCCACCAGCACATCAAATGTCCCACCAGAGAAGCTAATACACTGGACAAGGTATATTCTAACATCAACCTGGGCTATAAATCTAAACAGCTAGCACACCTTGGCCAGTCAGACCACATGTCCCTGCTTATGATCCCCCTCCGGAAAACTGCTCCCAAAACCGGAAAGACAGTAACAGTTTGGCATGATGATGCCTCTAAGCAGCTTCAGGACTGCTTCAACAGAATTAACTGGTATATTTTCGAACACTTAAACCTGGAGGTGTTCACAGACGAAAATTGCAAAGATAATGTCACAGTGGACAAGGCCGTCCAGGTGTACCCCAACAGGAAGCCCTGGATGACCAAGAAGGTTCAGCAGCTGCTCAAAGAAAAGAACACCACCTTCAAGTCTGGTGACAGCGCTCTGTAAAGTGCTTGCAGAGCCAATCTGAAGAGAGGCATCATGGAGGCCAAGACAGAATACAGGAGGAGGATTGAGGAAAACCTGGAGAGTAACAACAGCAGGCAGGTGTGGCGGGGGTCCAGCACCTCACGGACTACAGGGCCAACATTAGAGCAGCTGAAGGAGGTGCATCACTGGCAGAGGAGCTGAACAGCGTCTTTGCCAGATTCAAGGCAGACTCTCTAGAGGCAACCACACCACACCCTGCAGTCCAGAGCAGCTTCAATCTCACATTAAAAGAGCACGATGTGAGGTGCACTACTGCAGGAGGTCAAACCATGGAAGGCCACCGGACCCGATGGTGTCCCTGGACGGGTGCTGAAAGACTGTGCTGACCAGCTGGCAAGAGTTCTTACTAGGATCTTCAACCAGTACCTGTCTCAGTCCATCGTCCCACTCTGCCTGAAGTCCTCCACCATTGTCCCCCAGCCTAGGAAGCAACACATCTCCAGCCTCAATCACTACCAGCCAGAAGCTCTCACTCCGGTGGTGATTAAGTGCTTTGAGAAGTTGGTACGGGGTCACATCACCTCACTACTCCCCAAAAGTCTCAACCCTCACCAGTTTGCCAGGAGGATGCAGTAGTCACAGTGCTACAGCATCCCACCTGGAGCAGCAGGGAAACTACACACGGATGCTCTTTGTGGATTACAGCTCTGCATTCAACACCATCCTCCCTCACAAACTGGTGGGTAAACTGGGGGACCTGGGACTTCCACATTCTACCTGCATGTGGATCAACAGCTTCCTGTCAGACTGTAGTCAGAGAGTTAGAGTAGGAGACCATACATCTGCGGCCATCAGCATCAGCACCAGCTCCCCTCAGGGCTGCGTGCTGAGCCCTCTGCTCTATACCCTCACATTTGACTGTACCACTGCACACCACAGTAACACCATCGTCAAGTTTGCTGACAACACCACAGTTGTGGGGCTCATCTCTGGGGGGGATGAGTCTGCATACAGGGCTGAGGTGGAGCAGCTGACTGGGTGGTGCAGAGAGAACAACCTGCTCATTAACACATCAGAGACCAAGGAGCTTACCATTGACTGTAGGAGAAAAAAACAGACATTCCACCACTGTTCGTCAGCGAGGACTGTGTGGAGAGGAAAGAGGACTTCTGCTTTTTGGGAGTCTACATCGAGGAGGACCTGATCTGGACTGTGAACACCTCTGAGCTACTGAAGAAGGTCCAGCAGAGACTACACTTCCTGCAGATGCTCAGGAAGAGTAACATCACCCAGAAGCTGCTGATGGATGCTGAATTAGACTTTGTTAGTGGGCATCTCAGTAAGAAACTGTAACTAAGTCCAGTACTGCAGCTGTAAGCAGTGCTTTGTGTATTTTTTCTTATTTTCACGAGAGAATCAATTAGAATATCTATGGATCTAGAGAACCACATTCGAAAACTCTCTGGCTTTTAATTATTTTATAATTAAATTCAACACCCATGACAAAGTTACAAGTAAGAACTGCTGCCTATCATGTTAACTAGTCTCACTAAATAACTAGTCCAGAAAACTGTTAGTTACTGATGTGAGTTTATGGAGCTTAATATTATTTCATTTTATCTAACTAGTTTGGTTAATGTGGCCATCAGTTTATCAAAACTTTGTTTTGCTAGTGAGACTTCTGCTGAAATTAGTTGGACAAAAAAAAGCCTCTAGTTGTTGAAAGTAGTAAGTATCTAGTAGGCTGATCCGTTTTGTTCAGTCTGACAAAATCCCATGTTGGTGCATTGACCACATGTTCAACGAAAGAATTGAAAATGCAAACAAGTAAAGGAAATCAATGTCAGATATCAAAACTATGGAATAAACGTTTACAGGCTTACCATAGAGTACAGGAATCTGCAAACATCTAACATATTGACAAAGTAGTTATAAAACAGATTATGACAAAGGCTACAGATCTATACCTCGGTTATTAGAGAAACAACATGCAATAAAGGCATACTAAAAATAGAAAAGTAACATCTTATTCCATCGCACACTTTATTTAGAGCATTACTGTAGAGACTAACACCTTATTCCTTGTTTTTGCAGCTTGTAGGCAAAGTGCATAAATAATGAAACAACTAGATTAATCTTATATTATTTATTTGATGTAATTAGTAGCTACTTTGTATGTGTTCAGCTTCCTAACTCAACATAGTTTTACTTAAATCAATACAAATGATTTTTCTCCTCCCGTCTATATTAATTTTTGACCGCATAGTGATGACAAACAGGCAAATTTATTTTTCATATAAGGATCTAAGATGGATCATTTTCATTAACTGTGAGCTAAGCCTACATGTTTTACAAATAACATAATTATTTTCTCTAATTGGTGTTGTATGTGGATAACATTTGCAATGAGGCCTATATCATTGCTGCTGCGGTGCATTGTGTGCAGGGATGAAAGTACAGTCCGGTGTCATACCACAAAAAGCACCCCTGCCATGAAAAGCACCCCCTCTGTGCTGCCAGAATATGCATTTGTAGCCTAGCCTACCCTATGTCTTCATGGACAGTCTGATGAGTGGCTGTTGTGATTTTGTGTGTGCATGTGCAAGTGTTAGGAAAAACTGACAGTCAAACATTTTATCACCAAGGCAGTGCAAGTGGTTTGAAGTCAGATATCGAGTGCAGTCTGCTAGAATATGCATTCACCCCAGTAAAGCTGTCGCTGTTAGTCCAGCATTTTGACCTTTTCAGAGTATGCTCAGACCATGATCATGAATGTCATAATATGCCCCCCCTAATAAATCTGTCCCTGTTGGTCCTTATCAGCAGGTTAGTTCAGGCTTTTGATAAGTTCTTAAGGGTAATAATGAATACTCGCTATCTTTCGTCAGTAGTAGCTGCTAGGGATGGACAGGTGAAGCTTCCTGACGCATTGAAGCTTTTCATCAAACGGGCTCATTCAAGGGTAAAGCTTCTTGATGTTTCATTTGCTTTGTGAAGCCATTTAGTGGACAAAGAGCAGTTCAAGTTATCACAGTGACATCAGTAGTTTACTGAATAAAATCAAATTTACTCTCCATGATGTTACGGGCATATACTTCAGAATTTATTGCCGGTATTGTTTTATTTGTACAGCTTCAAAAAGTACAATGGTTACAAGGGAAAGTGAAATAAAGTTTATGGTGAGCAGGTGAATGTTCCATTGAGTTGTGGGTTAGGAAATGTGCCTTTGCGACTTGGGAAAAATACATTTATTCATTTTTAATTTAGAAATAACAATTTTTCAACACTTTTAGGAACCAAGTGTTTCTGTTTTAGGGGGTATTTCCTGCTTTTGAAAACACTTTCACATGGCACAGAGGATGCAGAGGTGCTCAAAAAGGCTATTGCTAGTTTATGCAAGGTGGGGTACATATTTTCGTACTTCCCAATACTTCAGGGGTCATTCAATCTACTAACATTGTTCTCCATTATATACCGCTGTGCTTCCATGGTGGCATCATCTGTGACATTTTGTCTTCGTTCTTCTATTACTTTGTTATCCAGATGAAGCCAGTTTGCTGCCTGAAGTGGGAACAGAGGCTGTAAATTACAGTGTGTACATGTATATACATAAAATACCAACACTCACATCACCATGTGTCACAGGCTGAACAACTTCTGATGTTGATAGTTGTGATGATGATGATGATGATGATGAGGGGCTATCACATGACTGCATGACTGCAACAGATTCAGTTAACCTCTTCACTGCCTCTGCCACTTTGCTAGGGTTGCCTAAGCATAGAGGAAGTGTTGCTGTTATATACAACTTCACAAATCATCTACATCATCATCTAGCACCGGCAAGGCAAGTTTATTTATGTTACACATTTTGTAAACGAGGCTCTTTATGAGGACACAAGCAGCAACGTTCTGGATGCAGTTGTCTCAGAAACTTATATAAAGAATTTTAGAGACCTATAAAAGCTCCATTACAGTAGACCAGACTAGGGCTGGCGGTATGAACCAGATTTTATATCTCGATATTTTTTTTTTTTTTTTTTTCAAGGAACCAAAGAGACAGTTCTAATATACAGCCTTCAGTGCCAAATATACTTTTATTAAGGATCAGCAGCACATGTGCATTAAAACAGCTGACTGAAATTAAATATCTTTAAATGAAATGAAATGCTCCTAAAACAAAATAAATTAAAAATACTTTTCAATGACCATAACAAAATTACAGCTGTGCAAAATGCAAAAGAAAAGATGGTTTAAACTCAAAACAACCTATCTCTATATAAACGATATTCCTTCCTTGTATATTCCATCTGATAAAGTCTCGATATAAAATCTCGATTAAATGCCCAGCCCTAGACCAGACTACTGAAAACTAATACTACTACTAGTGAAAACAAACTATGAACAAGCTTTTCTGATTCATGACCAGCTCGACCCCAAGATTTCTGGATTGATCTGTTGTTTATAATATTGCTAACATTATTCTTTACACATCATCATTGTTTCCAAAAAAAATCAGTTTTATTTTACTTTAGCTGAAGAAAATTCTGACAAATCCAAGTACTGATTTGACCAAGGTATGAACTGAAGCCTTGTACCGGACCAGAGTCTCCAGATGAGACAGTTATATAAAGCTGAATATCGTCACCATAATTATTATCAGATATTTTAGTTTGTTTCTGAGCTAGTAGGAACATATAGATGCTTTAAAACAGGGGGCTCAAAATGAAGCCGTGGGGAACTCTACATGTTATATTTGTTTGAATAGATCTACAGTTGGCACAAATTAATCTCTGTATGTAAGGATTCCTACTCAATCTTCCAGTCAGTCTACACAGATGTTATAGTTGACTATGTGGCACAGAGATCAAGAGCTTGCATGTTTTAAAAAATCTAATTATCATGTACATTAATAAAAGTTGCCAAAATGAGTTCATTTATCTATTGATCATCAGGAAAAATAACCGATTAAAGGTAATGTTTTTGCATTTAAAACTGATGAGTTTGTCTCTTTTTTTCAAACTTGTGTTTTGCATGATAATAAAATGATATAATAAATACATTTAATAAATAAAATAGCAAATTTTCTGACATTAACAACATTGGTCAATGTTGGAAACTGTTTTTTGATGGCCGCTCTAATTTAAAGCCATGTTCAATCACTCGAGTGGACAAGTGGCTGTGACTGAGGTTTAACCCCTAATACCTTAATTTATCTTAAATTATATAAAAATAATACAAAAATAACTTACTTACAAAAGTAAGGAAAATAATAACAAAAAGAAAAAGATTACAATTTTTTTTCAGTATAGTGAAAGTAAATAAAACATTTTAAAAAATTACAGAAAGAAGATGAAAGAAAAATTAAACTAAATACCATTAAACAAATAATAACAATAAATGAATAGAAATAATGAATACATAAAAAAATAAATAATTACAAATAAGTAAAAATAAATAATAAAATAAATCATTAAAATAACAAGTAAAAAAAAGTGGTTTGTCACAAATTTGTGACAGTAGGCATTAAAAATGTTAGCTTTCATTTTAATTTTCCCATTTCTGCATGCATTCATTCAAATGATCTGGTTTATTTGAGGAAACTCTGGAAATATACTGCATTACAAAAATAAATGCATCTTTAAAAACTTGGGTGTATTTTTTATATGACCTCATCCTGACTGGCCAGCTATACAAGTTTATTTTCCATGTTGAGAATATTCTCCACACTATTATTTCTTCTCTGAGCCCTGCTTTTTATCTCTTTTTTTTTTTTTTTTACTGATACCTTGTCTAAATAATATATCAGACGTTGGATTATTAATAATGAATAAATTAGAAGGTGTCCAGACTGTTGGCTTTTTAACATTTTCTAAGCTTTTTGATTCAGTGGCTGGTTCAGTTTTATTTTATGCTGCTGGAATGTGGGGTTTTAGGGACTCCCCTGAAAGTAATGCCATCCAGAGTTGAGCCCTGAGGTGTTATCTTACAGCTCATAAATTTACTGCAAATGGTGTAGATGTGGATACAGGATGGGAATCCTGTCTTGTACAGCAAAGGTGTGAAATGGCTGACACTGAAATGAAACTGAAAGGGCCAACAGAAGAACAGCCAATCTCTTACAGCACAAATGAGGGAAAGGATGATTTCAGTTGATGTGCAGAAGAATGATTTGTGTTTCCTTCGTAGATGAAGGCCGGAATTCATGTAAGCTGATGTGGATGAACTGAGTAACATGGAACAGTGTGAAGGCAGAGAGGAGGGAGTCCCTCCCTCTAAAACCACTCTATGTGGGGAACAAGAGAACCAGAACAACTCTCACAGGTAGGACAATCATTTCTTACTGTCCATAACTCTTCTTCGTATCAGAGTTGAACAGTCATGTCACCAAATGATCTATATTTTTAGGAATCAGCCAGATCCTGATCCTGAACCTGAACATGAACCTGAACCCAGCTGTGTGTCATTGAAAAGCAACTTTTCAAAGGAGATTATTGAAGACTTTAAACAAACACATTCATCTGAGATAAAGTAAGATTACATATAATGTTTTGGAGTAATGTACGGAGTCTTTTATGAAAGTCTTGTGCTTTAATAAATGTTTTTTTTTCTGACTCTGGAACCAGCTCTGTGTGTTTTAGGAGTGACACTTCAAAGATTAGTACTGAGATTAAAGATCAACCTTCTGCTACAAGGTGAGCTCTATATATACGTTATGTAAAAGAGTGGTTCCCAAACTAGAGGCGTCGCCCCCCTACAGCGAGCCCAGAGTTATTGCCGGGGGTGGGAGGGACTTGGCTAAATAAAACAACATATAGTTGCATAGTTTTTGCACTGCTAGCAAATCATGGACAAGTTAACTAAAGAAGGACTAAAGAAGGAGTCCTATCAGGCCTTTTTGGCCTGTGGGACTCCAGAGGCAGCTGATAGATATCGGCAGGCTAAGTGGATCGCAGCTTTGGCAATCACTAAGGCAAAAACTCAGGCATGGGAGGAGTTTGGAGAGGCCATGGAGAATGACTTCCGGACAGCTTTGAGGAGATTCTGGTCAACCATCCGGCGCATCAGGAGGGGAAAGCAGTGCTCCGTCAACACTGTGTACAGTGTGGATGGGGGGCTGCTGACCTCTATTCTATTCTATTCTATTCTATTCTATTCTATTCTACAGTCATTTAGCAGACGCTTTTATCCAAAGCGACTTACATGTGAGAGTAAGAACAACACAAGCATGAATTCAAACAAGATTTTTTTTTTTTTTTTTTTTTTTTAAGTCATTTGTTTAAATACAAGATCACGATTTCATCATACAATATCAACTTGGTCATAAGTGCATGATTTCATCACACAATATCATCTTGTGCATAAGTGCACACAGCTTTTCAGTACTTGGTTGAGCCAAAAAGCTGGACAAATCTTTCTAACTCATTCTGAGCAGAAGAGTTAAGCTAAGTGTGGAAATGCTCCTTAAACAACTGAGTCTTTAGCTTGCTCTTAAAAGCGGATAAGGACTCTGCGGATCGGACGGAGTTTGGTAGTTCGTTCCACCACTGGGGAACAACAGAGGAGAAGAGTCTAGCTACTGATTTTGCGCCTTGACTCGGGATGTTGTGAGGCGGTGGAGGGAATACTTCGAAGACCTTCTCAATCCCACCAACACGTCTTCCAATGAGGAAAGAGAGTCTGGGGTAGCTGGTGTTGGCTCTCCCATTTCTGGGGCTGAGGTCGCTGAGGTGGTTAAAAAGCTCCCCGGAGGCAGGGCCCTGGGGGTGGATAAAGTCCGCCCAGAGTTCCTTAAGGCTCTAGGTGCTGTAGGGTTGTCTTGGCTGACACACCTCTGGAGCATCGTGTGGACATTGGGGACAGTTCCCCTGGACTGGCAGACTGGGGTGGTGGCCCCCCCTTTTCAAAAAGGGGGACTGGAGGGTGTGCTCCAACTACAGGGGGATCACACTCCTCAGCCTCCCTGGTAAGGTCTATTCAAGGGTACTGGAGAGGAGGGTCTGTTGGATAGTCAAACCTCGGATTGCGGAGGAGCAGTGTGGTTTTTGTCCGGGTTGTGGAACAGTGGACCAGCTCTATACTCTCTTCGGGATCTTGGAGGGGGCATGGGAGTTCATTGAACCAGTCTACATGTGCTTTGTGGACTTGGAGAAGGCTTCGACCGTGTCCCCCGGACACTCCTGTGGGGGGTACTCTGGGAGTATGGTGTGCCAGACCCGCTTGCACGAGCTGCCTGGTCCCTGTACGACTGGTGTCAGAGTTTGGTCCACATCGCTGGCAGTAAATCAGAGTCATTTCTGGTGAGGGTTGGACTCCGCCAAGACTGCCCTTTGTCACCGATTCTGTTCATAACTTTTATGGAAAGAATTTCTAAGAGCAGCCGAAGTGTTGAGGGGATCTGGTTTGGTGGCCTCAAGATAGGGTCTCTGCTCTTTGCAGACATCTGGCTTCGTCAGGCTGTGATCTTCAGGTCTCGCTGGAGCGATTCGCAGCCAAGTGTGACGCGGCTGGGATGAGAATCAGCACCTGCAAATCCGAGACCATGGTCCTCAGTCAGAAAAGGGTGGAGTGCCTTCTCACAATGAGGTCCTGCCCCAAGTGGAGGAGTTCACGTATCTCGGGGTCTTGTTCAAGAAAGAGGGAAGGATGGAGCGGGAGATCGACAGGCGGATTGGTGCAGCGTCTGTTGTGGTGAAGAAGGAGCTGAGCCAAAAGGCAAAGCTCTTGATTTACCGGTCAATCTGCGTTCTTACCCTCACCTATGGTCACGAGCTGTGGGTAGTGACCGAAAGAACAAGATTGCGAATACAAGCGGCCGACATGAGTTTTCTTTGCAGGGTGGCCGGGCTCTCCCTTAGAGATAAGGTGAGAAGCTTGGTGATCCAGGAGGGGCTCAGAGTAGAGTCGCTGCTCCTCCACATCGAGAGGAGCCAGATGAGGTGGCTCGGGAATCTGGTCAGGATGCTTCCTGGACGCCTCCCTGGTAACGTGTTTCGGGCACATCCCACAGGCTCCGGGGAAGACCCAGGACACGCTGGACGGACTACATCTCGCAGCTGGCTTGGGAACACCTCAGGATCCCCCCGGATGAGCTGGTGAATGTGGCCAGGGAGAGGGAAGTCTGGGCTTCCTTACTGGGGCAGCTGCCCCCGCAACCCGACTCCGTATAAGCGGCAGAAGATGGATCGATGGACGGATGGATAGTTTTACTTGTGTATTAGAAAATGCAATCAGCATCCACAGATACTGAGCAGTGGGATTTACACCAACGCTCACTACTCTTTCACATGGACTGAATCTACTAGTAACTCTGATATGTTGGAGTCAGATTCACATTAACTTATTTTTTTAAGTAACTCAACGTGACCTGTAAATGCTAAGAAAAGTTAACGGATTGTCAATAGGACCAAGTGAGAGCAGTTAAAGGCTACATACTGAGCAAATGTATAATAATCTGCTATGCTAAGAGGCTGGCATTTAGAAATTTGTTCTCTCTTCTTAAATATGACCAGTGGCAGGGAAAAATTATGATTTTTTTTAGATGCCCATAAATAAAACTCAAAGAGCTAATTTTTCATGATTCCTCCACAGAGTGCACCAGCATAGCTCAGAGGGACCTAATGCCCTGCAGCATCAAACACAGCTGGACTCCATATTTATGGTATGTACATGTACAACAACTACTTTTCCATCTATTCTGTTCAGTTATTTGTATGATGCACTTTTATGCCAGTGGATAGGCCATGTGTCCGACGTGGATCTGGTATCAGTCGGATTGTGTCATATGTTTCAGGAGCTGGAGAACAACATTGTCGCATTTGTGAAGAGTGAGCTGAAGAGGTTCCAAAACGTTCTGAATTTAGATTCCTCAGAAGGTTCAGATAGTAGAAGGGAGGATGAGGAGGTGTTGAAAGATGAGGATGAAGAACGCAGAAAGAGCAGCAGAGACGCTTTTCTGGAGATCACAGTTCTTTTCTTAAAGACAATGAAGCAGGAGGAGCTGGCAGACCGTCTGCTGAGCAGTAAGAAGACTTCTCTAAAGTTTATATATAGAACACTTTTCTCATAGCATTATTATTGATTTTAAGTGGCATAGCATTTTCATAGATTAATGCTTTTTGTGTGTTTTTTTGAGACTTTCCTCTCACAGTTCAGCATAAACTTAAATCCACCCTGAAGAAGAAGTTCCAGTGTATGTTTGAAGGGATTGCTAAAGCAGGAAACCCAGCTTTCCTGAATCAGATCTACACAGAGCTCTACATCACAGAGGGGGGGACAGCACACATCAGTAATCACCATGAGGTCAGACAGATTGAAACAGCATCCAGGAAACCAATCAAATCAGAAACCACAATCAAACAAGAAGACATCTTTAAACTCCCACCAGGAAGAGATGAACCAATCAGAACCATGATGACAAAGGGAGTGGCTGGCATTGGAAAAACTGTCTTAACACAGAAGTTCACTCTGGACTGGGCTGAAGACAAAGCCAATCAGGACATCCAGTTCACATTTCCATTCACTTTCAGAGAGCTGAATGTGCTGAAAGAGAAAAAGTTCAGCTTGGTGGAACTTATTCATCACTTCTTTACTGAAACCAAAGGATTTCGCAGGTTTGAAGAGTTCCAGGTTGTCTTCATCTTGGATGGTCTGGACGAGTGTCGACTTCCTCTGGATTTCCACAACAATGAGACCCTGACTGATATTACGGAGCCCACCTCTGTGGATGTGCTGCTGACAAACCTCCTTAGGGGGAAACTGCTTCCCTCTGCTCGCCTCTGGATAACCACACGCCCTGCAGCAGCCAGTCAGATCCCTCCTGACTGTGTCGGCATGGTGACAGAGGTCAGAGGGTTCACTGATCCACAGAAGGAGGAGTACTTTAGGAAGAGGTTCAGAGATAAGGAGCAGGCCAGGAGGATCATCTCTCATATCAAGACATCACAAAGCCTCCACATTATGTGCCACATCCCAGTCTTCTGCTGGATCACTGCTACAGTACTGGATGATATCTTAAAAACACAGAAGGGCACCGAACTTCCCAAGACTGTGACTGAGATGTACATCCACTTCCTGGTGGTTCAGTCTAAAGTGACGAAGGTGAAGTATGATTGTGGCACTGAAACAGATCCACCCTGGAGTCCAACAAACAGAAAGATGATTGAGTCTTTGGGAAAACTGGCTTTCGAGCACTTGTAGAAAGGCAACTTGATCTTCTATGAATCAGACCTGACAGAGTGTGGCATCGATATCACAGAAGCCTCAGTTTACTCAGGAGTGTTCACACAGATCTTTATTGAGGAGAGAGGACTGTACCAGGTCAAAGTGTTTAGCTTTGTCCATCTGAGTGTTCAGGAGTTTTTGGCTGCTCTACATGTGCATCAGACCTTCACCGACTCTGGAGTCAGTCTGCTGGAAGAAGATGAAGCAAGATTCCAGTTGTCTGAACGAAGATGTGCAGGCAACCAGTTTTACCAGACTGCTGTGGACAAGGCTTTAAAGAGTTCAAATGGGCATCTAGACTTGTTCCTCCGTTTCCTAATGGGTCTTTCACAGCTGAGCAATCAGAATCTCCTGAGGGGGCTGCTGCAACCACCAGGAAATAACTCATACACCAATGAAGAAACAAACCAGTACATAAAGGAGAAAATCAGTGAGAATCTGTCTGTGGAGAAGAGCATCAATCTGTTTCACTGTCTGAGTGAACTGAATGATTGTTCCCTAGTGGAGGAGATCCAGCTGTACCTCAATTCAGGGCATCTTTCCATCGATGAGCTGTCTCCCCTTCACTGGTCAGCTCTGGTCTTCATCTTAGTGTCATCAGAAAAAGATCTGGATGTGTTTGACCTGAAAAAATACTCTGCTTCAGAAGAGGCTTTTTTTAGGTTACTACCAGTGATTAAAGCCTCAAAAAAAGCCATGTAGGTACAGAAAACATCTAAAAGCCGGCACAGCCTTGATATAATTCAAAACATTTAAAACTTAAGTATTATTTTACTTTTCTTTTCAGCTTAAGTGGCTGCAACCTCTCAGAGAGAAGCTGCGAAGCCCTGTCCTCGGTTATCAGCTCCCAGTCCTCCAACCTGAGAGGGCTGGACTTGAGTAACAATGACCTGCGGGATTCAGGAGTAGCATTTCTGTCTGCTGGACTTAGTAGTCCACATTGTGCCCTGGAAACACTAAGGTCAGATTAAAATACACTTAAAGTGGAAATAAAGTATAGCATTATGGTGATTTAGTAATGGAGCCTGCAATTTCTCTGTGTGGCTCATTTTCCTGCTTGTAAGCTGTTTTGGTTTTTAATATTCATGATGGATATGTCTACATGTTTCTGACAGCAAAGTTTGAGATCTTTCAAGTTTCACTTTAACCTTTTTAAAACTACAGATTCCTCTAGCTGAGGGACTTTGAAAACAGATGGTGCCAAACTGTGTCAAAATGATCATTTTTGAGACCTTATCTTAACAGTTTCTACTAAAACCTCTAATTTGTTCCGTTTCACTTTATCCAGGTTGACCTTTGTAGAGAAAATGTTCACATATTGTTCTGTGATTAAAGCTACAGCTGCATCCTTCCCAATTATATTCATATTCATCCTGTGTTGTTTTTCTAGGCAAGCCTGAAACGTTTTATATTTGTGCTATGTGTCGTCTTCATTTATTCTTCACCAGTAGCACATACACTGATATTTATACATCTTAACAAATCTCACAAATGTTCCCTTTACTATGACTCCAAAAGTATTCAAACAGAGCTTGTGGTGGCAGAGATGTACTCATTTAATTATGGGTATACAATTTTCAAAAAAGGCCTAAAAAATAGGCATAGTTTTGCCTCACAGTGGTTTACTAAAGCCATTTTTACACCTTGAACACTTCAGTTTTTGTTTTGTCTGAACACAGTATCAATCTTGATGCTACTTCCTTCTGTTGCATCGGTTAAAAGCAACTGACAAGCTTTTATTTTATTTTATTTTGCATGGGATTAACCATGCAAAAAGAGTTTAATCATTTTCTTATACTATTTCTGAAGTAAAATCATATTTTCCTGCCGAAATCTCCTTTATTCTGGATGCTGTATGTGGTTGCCTTGGCTTTGGAGGGGAAGAAATTTATGACATGCACTTTCACATCAGCTTTTCATCTAGTTTTTTTGGATACTCATCTTCATTAGACACATGGCTCAGCTGGCCTCTAACATGCTACTTAAAATTAACCATGACTCATAAACTTTAAACATCCAAATGTTTCAGGCTGGTTGTGTCCTGACCAGCTCTAGCTGTGGAGCTCGTCGACAAAGTTAAGGGGAAAACAACTGAAATAAAAGTGGAAACAAAACCTGAATTTACAGATTGTTACTGTCTTCTTTCATCCCTATTAAATCCTAAAAATGGAAAGTTTTCCAGAAATTGGATTAGTAAGTATTCATCCATCCATTATCTTGACCGCTTATTCCATTTCGGGTCGCGGGTGAGCTGGAGCCTATCCCAGCATTTTAACAGGTGAGAGGCAGGGTACACCCTGGACAGGTCACCAGTCTGTCGCAGGGCCAACACAGATAGAGACAAACAACCATTCACACACACACTCACTCCTACGGAGAATTTAGAGTGTCCAATTAACCTAACATGCATGTCTTTGGACGCGGTGCTAACGTAGTAAAATGCAGCAATGTCTCAGGCAGTTTTTCTACAACTATTTATCAACAAGTAAGTCAACTATAGCTATCACTATATATATAAACAAAAACCCAATAACATAAGACAGTTATAACTTTAGCTTTTAGTAGAAGTAGTTTGGTTTTTAACACATTATATAATGTATGGATGTTGCATGTAACACAAGGGTGTTCAAAGTCAGTTCCTGAGGGCCACTGTCCTGGAAATTTTGGATGTTTCCTGCAGCAGCACACCTGAATCAGATTCATGGGTCAACATATTTGGGCAGAACTTGACAAACAGTCAAAGAATGTCACTTGATTTGAATCAGGTGTGTTGGATCAGGGAGACATCTAAAACCTGCAGGACTGCCTTCGAGGACCAGAGCTGAACACCCTGATCTATTGTTTTTAACTGTTTTCATAAAGTCTTTTACTACTATTAATGTTATTATTGTTTTTAACGGTGTTTGTCATGTGTTGCTTTGTGTGTCCACAGTCTGTCAGGCTGCCTGATCACAGAGAAAGGCTGGGCTTCTCTGGCCTCAGCTCTGAGCTCCAACCCTGCATCTCCTCTCAGAGAGCTGGACTTGAGCTACAATCATCCAGGTGACTCAGAAAAGTTGCTGATGGAGGAACAAAAGGATCCACAACGGAGTCTGGAAACCCTCAAGTATGCACACAATGTCTGATAGAGTCAAATGATTTAATGCCAGTATAGATAACATGGCTCATGTCTGTCAGGGAAGTGTGTACATGAAGGGCACTATTCCAAATTAAGTCGGACTAAACTAACCTTCGTTTGTAGTCAGAAGGAGTTCCAGAGAATCTATCTGTCTGGCACTATCACAGACTAAACTTAACCCGAGCATTAATATGAATCATTGTAATAATATGAAAATTAAAATTATGTAAATATCCCTAACAAGTAATAACTTGTCCCCATTGAAAGTCTTAATACAGGCTCTTGGTAAATGCATTGAGGAGATTAATGACTAGATGTGTCTAAACTTTCTTCAGTTAAACAAAAACAAAACTGAGGTGATGGTTTTTGGTGCGAAAGAGAAACGATTAAAAGTCACCACAGAGCTTCAGTCTATACACCTAAAAACCACCAACCAGGCCAGAAATCTGGGTGTACTCATGGACTCAGACCTTAACTTTGAAAAACACATTAAGGGAATTACAAAATCAGCCTACTATCACCTTAAGAATATATCAAGGGTAAAAGATCTGATGTCTCAGCAGGACCTGGAAAAACTAGTCCAGCTTTCATCTTTAGTCGGCTTGATTATTATAACAGTATTTTTACAGGTTCTAACTAAAAAATCAATTAGACACCTGCAGCTGATTCAGAACTCTGCTGCTCGAGTCCTCACTAAGACCAAGAAAGTGGACCACATCAGTCCATCTCTGAGGTCTTTACACTGGCTGCCTGTTTGTCAGAGGATAGACTTTAAAGTTCTGCTGCTGGTCTATAAAGCTCTGAATGGTTTAGGACCAAAATACATCAGTGACCTCTTGACCCAGTATGAACCTGCCAGAACCCTCAGGTCATCTGGTTCCAGTTTCTTATCAGTTCCCAGAGTCAGAACCAGACATGGCGAAGCTGTATTCAGCTTCTATGCTCCACATGTCTGGGACAAACTCCCAGAAAGCCTCAGATCAGCTGAAACACTCAGTTTATTTAAATCCAGGTTAAAGACCCACCTGTTCTCTGCTGCATTTCAATAGTTTTTATTTAGAAGTCAAAATCTACATCTGGTTCGTTTAAGCTGGAATCATGTTTTAATGTTGTTTTTCTTGCATTTTATCTATTTTATTTTAGCATCTTCATTCTGTTTTTATTTCATTAATTGCATTTCTTTTAATCTTTTTAATCTTTTTTTTTATTAATGCACTTGTATTGCTTTCTGCACCCTGCTGAAATGTTTTATATAAAGCACTTTGAATTGTCTTGTACATGAAATGTGCTATACAAATAAATTTGCCTTGCCTTGCCTTAATTAAATCCTCATCCTTTAAAACCTGGAGCATTATCAGCAGTCTTCTTGTTCTGGACTGAACAGTGTTGCCAGATTTTGTGATAGAAACAAGCAACTTTATTTATATTTAAGCCCAAAACCTAATTATGTATTCTTTGGGGGGCAAGGGGGTTTAACAGAGAGGGACATAATAAGTGGATTAAGGTGTCCCTTACACACTTCTATATTGTCAATGCGTCAAAATGTTAGAAAGTAGTCATTAATATTTTTATCTAGAAGTGTATTTTGATTAAATACTTCCTGTTGTACACAGTGTAGAACAAAACCATGTCTGTGTTTGCAAGCTGAAAGAGGCTGTGCTGCTCTGACCTTCCTCCTCTTTTCAGGATAGAACATGCGGGGGTCCAGTGGTTGACACCAGGTCTGAGGAAGTGTAAGTGTTTTACAACTGTCATACAACTATCTCCACTCCTATCACCTCACTTGATAATCTGATTCATTTATTTATTTATTTACTTTGAATCACGGAATCTATGTAATCTTTCTGGACCTCACCGGAGGGGACAGAAAAAGATGGAAAATAGCAAAAAGAGCAAAAGGGAAAGAAGAGGCCAGAGGCAGACCAGGGCCTGGGCCGGGCCCTCAGCAGCAGACCCGGAGCACCAACCCAAGCCACCCCACCACAAAGACGACTCCAGCCCCACCCGAAGGGCGGCAGAGGAGAGCCCCAGCAAGAGCCCCCCACGGTCCCGGGGCACAGGCCCCAGTGGGCCAAGATCAGCAGCCGCCGGCCCCGCCAGGGACCGGCCACCCAGGGCAGCCCAAGCGAAGGGCCCAGAGCCCCAGGAGCCCAGAGGCGGCCGCCCTACCCCCCAAAGGCAGAGGGCCCGCAACATGCCTAGGAGGACCAGGCCCCCCCAGACAGCCACCCGGCGTAGGCCAGCACACATTATATTCATTTATCTAACCCATATAAAATTTTCTCAATAAATGTTTTGCATTTTAATTAAATTAGTCAAATTTCCTATTTTTGATCTTTCTGACAAGAATGCCATGTAGAAACTATTTTTAGTTTTTAATTAAAATTAAGTATGATTTTTATTCTTATATTAACAATCAGATCTATGAGCTCACCGACTTCTTCTCTCGTGTGAAGTTTTAGTGAAAGCTCCATAAAGGTGATCCGATCCATCTCGTTCACACTCCTTCTTTCCACTTACGCCTTTCCTCTGCTATCTGCTAATTCCTTGTTTCCAACATTGTCAAAACTTCCACACTGATTATGACTTAACGGCTCTGGTCCAGTGGTCTTTTCTCGGTCCTCTCTCTCTCACAGCCAGTCTGTCCATTTTCCCATTTGTCTTAAATCTCACTTCTGCCATTCTCCTTCCAGACCTGAGGGGTATTGCACGAAACCAAGATAAGCGATTAAGCCGGGATATGTTGGTTATCCTGGCTGAATTTAGCCCTAAGTCGGTTGCATGAAAGCAGCTCAAACTAATCCCGGCCAAGTTACTGTGGTGATTTATCCGCTGCAGCTAGCCTGCTCCAGACCAGGCTAACTGCTCAGGCTAAGATTAATCCTAGCGAGTCACCTGCATGTCCAACGTCAATTCTATGAGGAATTAATGTGTTTTACAGCATGTCCATGGTCTTCCTAAGTATGGCGCATCATTTTAATCATCCAGTATTAAAATATTACATATACAGTCACTGTACATTTAATCGAAATCTGTTCGTAATCGCAACAGTCTTTTTATATGGATTCGAGTTGTAGTATTATTACTCTATTCTATTCTACAGTCATTTAGCAGACGCTTTTATCCAAAGCGACTTACATTTGAGAGTAAGAACAACACAAGCATGAATTCAAACAAGATGGGACGTCATAATTAAGTGTTAGTCAGACCGCTTTGAGTCCAGTTAGACCCAGGTGCTGTCGTGTAGTGCTAGTGCAGTGCAGTGCATATAATTTATTTATTTTTTTTAGTCATTTTATTTAAATACAGGATCACGATTTCATCACACAATATCAACTTGGTCATAAGTGCATGATTTCATCAGGCCAAGTGTTACATTGCTATGCTAATGAAGACTGCTCGTCAAATTGCTGTCAGAGGTTTTATAAATATGTGTTTTATTGCATTAATTGAGATTACAAAACACAGCGGATGAGGTTACAAAGGTGTATTCAAAGAAATCCGTGACGAGGGCAACGTAGAATATTCAGGTCCAACTCCCCTTCACCTGTTCCCTCTTCATAATGGCTTGCCCTTTTTCGGAGGATGTGCTGGACGAGGAAGCCCGCATCCTCAGAAGAGCATTCAGACGTGAACGAGTCTTCAGGGACAGCTCACATCCCCTGGCCTTTGGAGATGACTATTTAATTGAAAGATACAGATTTTCAGGTGATGGACTAAGATATTTATGTAGGCTGCTGAGTCCAAAAATACAGCACCAGACAGCACGAAGCCATGCCCTCACTGTACCACAGATGATCTGTGTCACATTGAGGTGGCTTGCGAGTGGGAGCTTCCTTTATTCTGTTGGGGATGCAGAGAACCTCAATAAAGGAACCATTTGCCGGACAATCAGATGCGTTTGTCTGGCGCTGAAATCATTCAGCAATATATTCATCACCTTCCCTGGCCACAGAAGACCCCTCTACATCAAGGAGGAGTTTTACAAGATTGCAGGTAACCTCAATTTTAATGTGCACCCATTAGTTTCTAAGTATATCTGTCACAGTTGGATACTCACTATTTTTTGTTACAGCTTTCCCTAACATCATTGGGGCAGTGGATTGCACACACATAAGAATCAGACGCCCCTCAGGTGAACATGAGGGAGATTACATTAACAGGAAATCCTTCCACAGCATCAATGTTCAGGTAAGAGTGATTTGTGGTTATGACCTACATGAATCTGTTCTGTGCATTTAATGACCTTAATAGGCTACAACTAAATATTTCAGATGATCTGTGATGCTGACTGCCTTGTGAGCAATTTAGAGGCAAAGTGGCCTGGCTCAGTGCATGACTCTAGAGTCTTTCGGGCTAGTCCAATTTATGAGAGACTTTCACAAGGTAGCCCACACATTTGTACTGTAAGCACCTTGGACATTGTGTGTGTAACTCTGTTTTCTAAATTATATTTTGTATTATCAGGTGAATTCTCTGGTGTGCTGCTGGGAGATAAAGGATACGCCTGTCAGTCATTCCTCTTGACTCCCCTTGCAGATCCCCAAACCCCACCACAGCAGGCCTACAACCATGCACACACCAAGACAAGGGCTCGAATCGAGATGACCTTCGGCCTTCTGAAATCTCGGTTTCAGTGCCTGCACCACCTGAGGATTTCCCCGGACAGAGCCTGTGATGTTATTGCTGCATGCGTAGTACTGCATAACATTGCAGGCCTAAGAAAGGAGAGACCCCCCCCCCCCCGAGTGGCTGTTGATGTTGACTGGGAAAATGCTCCCATCTTCCCGGACAACATTAATGGCAGACTTGTCAGGGAGCAATATATAGCAAGTTTCTTTACTTAATTTTTGGATTTAGCCCCTTTATTTAATAAAAGAGCTTTTCCTGTGTGAGCATTTTGTTTAGCACTGGTGGTTCTTTGAAATTCTTTTACATTCATGAAAAGAGGACGGACACCAATGTTCTAGTTCTTTTTTTTTTTTTTATTAAGCAGTCATTTGTCTTGGTTGCTTGGATCCTACGACAGCAAAAGTAACAAGGATTAAAACACTGTATTGCAGATATGGTTACTGTGTGCATTGAAACACTCACTTCTCTTTCTAGTTTCTGGATTTCCAGGTCCAGTTTTCGTGTCCAGCGTTTAATCTCTAGATCCAGCTCTATTTCTTGGAGCTTTCTCTTTTTGAGTCTGATTTTAACATCTGCCAGCTCTATCTCTCTCTCCAGGTGCCCTGAATAAAGCGTTCTGACAGTTTGTGAAGTCTGTAACGGAAATGTCAGTTAGCACAGCAGGATTTGTTCATAACGTAGATGTACTTTAGCCAATACTCACAATGTTACCAGGCCGCTTAGGAGACTGTGCAGCATCCGGGTCCTGCTACACATTTTCTATTAGCACCACATCACTGACTTCATATCCTTCATGGAATAAATAAGCAGGCCAATCCCATAAAACTGACTCTGCCTCAAGCCTTCTGGACTCCACCGACACAGTCTCCTCATCTGCAGACGTGCATTCTGCAGCTGCAGATGTGCCTTCCCCCTGCCGTATACATGCAGCGAGAGGACTTGGATTAAGATTTCACAGAACATACCAAGCCTGTGATTTCGAGACACTGTACTAACCGGATCATCTTCTGGTGGCTCCAAAAGTGTAATTGTGTTCCCAGACACTGCAAGGTTATCCAAAGTCAGACACTATATTATATTTGATTGTGTTCCATGTGCAGTAGAATTGCAGTACTTTGTGTACCTTGCCAGCCTGCAAAATGTTCTTATATTTAATTTTTTCTTGCTGCCAGGTCCTTTTATGGCCACACAGGTTTGTCCTTTATGAAGGACAGAAAGATGAAATAGATAAAAACGTTACATGAGGAAAATAGATTAAATGACACATTGTGGATAATTGTTTGCACCTAATCATACTCTACATTTCCTGAGTAACATGCACCTGCTTGTCCCTCTTAAAGTATACAACAGTTAGTGGATTTGAAAAGTAACTCCTTTAATTGTAGCCTAATTATGACAGTTCCAGTGGAGCACTGTTTATTAATTGTACAGTTTTTGACCACTTACGCATTGAGCCGGTCGGCTATTGTCTGCCAGGCTCTCTCTCGCGTTCTTTACTTATGGCATTGGTATTGCCTTTTTTCCTTATAATATCCTTAACTTCGTCAGAGAACTCCGTCAGGAGCTGTTGTTCAGCGGCCGTGACGTAGGACGCGCGACTTTTATCCATTTCCCCATCGGTGATTCTGTGAGCGATCGCGAGGTCTGCTTCAGTATGCCGTGCACACGCACTTATCCCAGCTATCTTCACCTGGCTTAACCTAGCCGCACCTTCTCATCCTGGCTCAGCAAACGTGCAACCAATTAAGCCAGGATAGGCCGCGCAAGCTAGGTCAAGCTGGGCTTGCTTAATCATCCTGGATTGCTTTATTCTGGTTTCGTGCAATACCCCTCTGGACCCAGAGAGGACAGAATGTGTCAGTGCTGTCCACACTCACAGAGACACATTTCCAGCTGCACTGCAGCAAATAACACATAACAGCCCAATTCCTCTTGAAAATAAAACATAGTCATTGAATTCAATTCTCTGCCTGATCAAAACGAAACAGAGTCAGCAGCTTAACAGCCAAATCTGCCACAGCTGAGGGACAACAACACCCGACACGCCTGTTTCTATTTACTGTCCTTCAAACACACAATCTTGTTTTTATTTATGTATTTATTTATTTATTGTTTGTTTGTTGTTGTTATTTTCCTCTATGTACATCCCACACCTGAACTAAGACGACTTTGACTCTCCTGGTAAATATAAAAACATACTGAATAATTATGTTTCAGTTTTATTGATCTTAATGTAAATAATATGTTTAAATTTCTCTGTTCGCATGTTAACGAGTTATTTCGTTAATGTATTAATTAAATATATGCAGTTAATTTATTTTAATCATTTTAACACAGGTTTTTGTTTTTCCTCAAAGTTCTTGCTCGCTCCTCTTCCTCCATGTCTGGTCCTGCTGCAACGGTGCGTTTGAGGTAACCAGAAGAGAGCAGGTTTATTAAAATAAAGAGATGTTTTCTGTCTGGCACTTATGGAAGAAGAAAATAACCTACATTTCTCTTTGTCCGTCAAAACTCATGCAAATGCGCTGAAAATTCTGATTTTTGGATGGGAAACTCCCAAAAGACAATGAGAAACTTAGTTGTTTTTTGTGGGTTTTTTTTTTAACTAAATGCGGTGTAATACCCGTGGATTTAGGTTTTGAGGCAAGATAGCAAAGGTAAGACGTGTTTTATGACTATGTTTTACAAACGTAAAGCATAAATTGGGCCTTCTTCTGCCTCTGGTTCAGTGAATCTTGGTCAGAGCAAGATGAAACTTTCAGCTGTGGAATCTGTGAGATGTGAGCTTTCAGTAGAGAAGTCGTTTGTTCGTGTTCAAGCCGACGGGTCAACGGGGAGACAGCATTCGTGTTTACATATTTTTTTGAAGTTTGTGTACCTGAGGGGTATTGCACGAAACCAGAATAAAGAAATCCAGGATGATTAAGCAAGCCCAGCTTGACCTAGCTTGCGCGGCCTATCCTGGCTTAATTGGTTGCACGTTTGCTAAGCCAGGATGAGAAGGTGCGGCTAGGTTAAGCCAGGTGAAGATAGTTGGGATAAGTGCGTGTGCACGGTATACTGAAGCAGACCTCGCGATCGCTCACAGAATCACCGATGGGGAAATGGATAAAAGTCGCGCGTCCTACTTCACGGCCGCTGAACAACAGCTCCTGATGGAGTTCTATGACGACGTCAAGGATATTATAAGGAAAAAAGGCAATACCAATGCCATAATCAAAGAACGCGAGAAAGCCTGGCAGACAATAGCTGACCGGCTCAATGCGTAAGTAGTCAAAAACTGTACAATTAATAAACAGTGCTCCACTGGAACTGTCATAATTAGGCTACAATTAAAGGAGTTACTTTTCAAATCCACTAACTGTTGTATACTTTAAGAGTGACAAGCAGGTGCATGTTACTCAGGAAATGTAGAGTATGATTAGGTGCAAACAATTATCCACAATGTGTCATTTAATCTATTTTCCTCATGTAACGTTTTTATCTATTTTATCTTTCTGTCCTTCATAAAGGACAAACCTGTCTGGCCATAAAAGGACCTGGCAGCAAGTAAAAATTAAATATAAGAATATTTTGCAGGCTGGTAAGTGACTCCAAAGTAGATAACAGTGAACAAATGAGGTGAATAAATGAGGTGTCTGCTGACATGTTCAATGCCTGTATGATTGTAGCAGTTAAAAAAAAAGCCTATAGAACTGGCACAGGGGGCGGCCCACCAAGCCAGGATGTGACTCCAGCAGAGGAACTGGCACTCCATTTAAATAAAGGGAGGCCAGTGATGGAGGGGATCCAGGGAGGGACAATAACTGACTCTGTCCCAGCCACAGAAACTGTCTGCTTCATACAAGGTACACAAAGTACGGCAATTCTACTGCACATGGAACACAATCAAATATAATATAGTGTCTGACTTTGGATAACCTTGCAGTGTCTGGGAACACAATTACGCTTTTGGAGCCACCAGAAGATGATCCGGTTAGTACAGTGTCTCCAAATCACAGGCTTGGTATGTTCTGTGAAATCTTAATCCAAGTCCTCTCGCCTTTATGTATACGGCAGGGGGAAGGCACATCTGCAGCTGCAGAATGCACGTCTGCAGATGAGGAGACTGTGTCAGTGGAGTCCAGAAGGTCTGAGGCATGTCAGTTTTATGGGATTGGCCTGCTTATTTATTCCATGAAGGATATGAAGTCAGTGATGTGGTACTAATAGAAAATGTGTAACAGGACCCGGATGCTGCACAGTCTCCTAAGCGGCCTGGTAACATTGTGAGTATTGGCTAAAGTACATCTACATTATGCACAAATCCTGCTGTGCTAACTGACATTTCTTTTACAGACTTCACAAACTGTCAGATCGCTTTATGCAAAGCACCTGGAGAGAGAGATAGAGCTGGCAGATGTTAAAATCAGACTCAAAAAGAGAAAGCTCCAAGAAATAGAGCTGGATCTTGAGATTAAACGCCGGACACTCAGAAAACTGGACCTGGAAATCCAGAAACTAGAAAGAGAAGTGAGTGTTTCAATGCACACAGTAACCATATCTGCAATACAGTGTTTTAATCCTTGTTACTTTTGCTGTCGTAGGATCCAAGCAACCAAGACAAATGACTGCTTAATAAAAAAAAAAAAAAAGAACTAGAACATTGGTGTCCGTCCTCTTTTCATGAATGTAAAAGAATTTCAAAGAACCACCAGTGCTAAACAAAATGCTCACACAGGAAAAGATCTTTTATTAAATAAAGGGGCTAAATCAAAAAATTAAGTAAAGAAACTTGCTATATATTGCTCCCTGACAAGTCTGCCATTAATGTTGTCCGGGAAGATGGGAGCATTTTCCCAGTCAACATCAACAGCCACTCGGGGGGGGGGGGGGGGGGGGTCTCTCCTTTCTTAGGCCTGCAATGTTATGCAGTACTACACATGCAGCAATAACATCACAGGCTCTGTCCGGGGAAATCCTCAGGTGGTGCAGGCACTGAAACCGAGATTTCAGAAGGCCGAAGGTCATCTCGATTCGAGCCCTTGTCTTGGTGTGTGCATGGTTGTAGGCCTGCTGTGGTGGGGTTTGGGGATCTGCAAGGGGAGTCAAGAGGAATGACTGACAGGCGTATCCTTTATCTCCCAGCAGCACACCAGAGAATTCACCTGATAATACAAAATATAATTTAGAAAACAGAGTTACACACACAATGTCCAAGGTGCTTACAGTACAAATGTGTGGGCTACCTTGTGAAAGTCTCTCATAAATTGGACTAGCCCGAAAGACTCTAGAGTCATGCACTGAGCCAGGCCACTTTGCCTCTAAATTGCTCACAAGGCAGTCAGCATCACAGATCATCTGAAATATTTAGTGTAGCCTATTAAGGTCATTAAATGCACAGAACAGATTCATGTAGGTCATAACCACAAATCACTCTTACCTGAACATTGATGCTGTGGAAGGATTTCCTGTTAATGTAATCTCCCTCATGTTCACCTGAGGGGCGTCTGATTCTTATGTGTGTGCAATCCACTGCCCCAATGATGTTAGGGAAAGCTGTAACAAAAAATAGTGAGTATCCAACTGTGACAGATATACTTAGAAACTAATGGGTGCACATTAAAATTGAGGTTACCTGCAATCTTGTAAAACTCCTCCTTGATGTAGAGGGGTCTTCTGTGGCCAGGGAAGGTGATGAATATATTGCTGAATGATTTCAGCGCCAGACAAACGCATCTGATTGTCCGGCAAATGGTTCCTTTATTGAGGTTCTCTGCATCCCCAACAGAATAAAGGAAGCTCCCACTCGCAAGCCACCTCAATGTGACACAGATCATCTGTGGTACAGTGAGGGCATGGCTTCGTGCTGTCTGGTGCTGTATTTTTGGACTCAGCAGCCTACATAAATATCTTAGTCCATCACCTGAAAATCTGTATCTTTCAATTAAATAGTCATCTCCAAAGGCCAGGGGATCTGACCTGTCCCTGAAGACTCTTTCCCGTCTGAATGCTCTTCTGAGGATGCGGGCTTCCTCGTCCAGCACATCCTCCAAAAAAGGGCAAGCCATTATGAAGAGGGAACAGGTGAAGGGGAGTTGGACCTATATATTCTACATTGTCCTCGTCACAGATTAAATTGAAAACACCTTTGTAACCTCATCCGCTGTGTTTTGTAATCTCAATTAATGCAATAAAACACATATTTATAAAACCTCTGACAGCAATTTGACGAGCAGTCTTCATTAGCATAGCAATGTAACACTTGGCCTGATGAAATCATGCACTTATGACCAAGTTGATATTGTGTGATGAAATCGTGATCCTGTATTTAAATAAAATGACTAAAAACAAAAAAAATTTATATATATATATATATATATATATATATATATATATATATATATATAGCACTACACGACAGCACCTGGGTCTAACTGGACTCAAAAGCGGTCTGACTAACACTTAATTATGACGTCCCATCTTGTTTGAATTCATGCTTGTGTTGTTCTTACTCTCAAATGTAAGTCGCTTTGGATAAAAGCGTCTGCTAAATGACTGTAGAATAGAATAGAGTAATAATACTACAACTCGAATCCATATAAAAAGGCTGTTGTGATTACGAACAGATTTCGATTAAATGTACAGTGACTGTATGTGTAATATTTTAATACTGGATGATTAAAATGACGCGCCATACTTAGGAAGACCATGGACATGCTGTAAAACACATTAATTCCTCACAGAATTGACGTTGGACATGCAGGTGACTCGCTAGGATTAATCTTAGCCTGAGCAGTTAGCCTGGTCTGGAGCAGGCTAGCTGCAGCGGATAAATCACCACAGTAACTTGGCCGGGATTAGTTTGAGCTGCTTTCATGCAACCGACTTAGGGCTAAATTCAGCCAGGATAACCAACATATCCCGGCTTAATCGCTTATCTTGGTTTCGTGCAATACCCCTCTGGTCTTTTAATTATTTGTTGTCTTAACTGTGTTTGGTGGTCATAGAAATGGTTTTGCTGAGCTGGTAGCTGAGATTCTGGACTTTCTGTGGATACCACACATGTTTATAGTCACATCTACAGACCTGACGCTACAACCAGAAACGAGATGTTAACCCTTAACTCCCGGTAGCAGAGGCTGCAGGTACAGACGTGAAGCTAAACAATCAAGCTAAGAATGAAAGTTTAGAGAAATTATATCCAGAAATCTGGATAATGAAACACTGAAGGTGCATGGATGGAAGTTATTGTGCATATTGTGAATATTTCTCTCTCCTCACCATCTAGAAGCTGTGAGATTCTCATCCTGCTTTCTGTCTGTTCACCTGATGCTGATATTCATCACATATTGTTCCTTCTGTGTTTAGAAGGAAGCAGCTTCACAGCTTTAAATTCATCCTGCTGATTTTTTACCTTTTAGTTAGTAAATCCTGAACATTTCATCCTTCTTTCTCCTGAATATTTGATTTTTTAAATATATATGAAGAAATATTTTAACTGTTGGTGTTTAAAGAGAAAACTGCTTCTAAATCTGTTTATGTGTTTAGTGCAGGGGTCTGCAGCCTTTCCAATCCAAAGGGCCATTTTTCCCTCAGCCAGCTAAATGAAACTCCTTTAGAGACGCAGATGTTACAGACTTTTAGAAAAAGACAACTTATAATTTTTTATAAATATCTACTATAGGAAACTTGATGTTTGAAAAAACACATTTTTATTTCTATTTTTCATTTTAAAATAATGAAAAACATAAAACTTTTGCAAAAAGTAGTTCTATGGGATCTAGTTATTTGTGGAAAATGTTTTTAAAAAGGACCTTAGTTTCACACCTGATGACAAGAAAAATAGATTTTAAAAAATGGTACTGGTACATTTTGAGTGTAATAATATTGTGGAAATGAATGCAATTATTCCATGAAAAAAACTGAAAGTTTGATTTTAAAAAAACTGTATTTGTTATTATATCTATATTTAAAAACATGAGTTAGTTCTTTAGCATTTTTAGTCATGTATTAAGAGCCATTGTGGAAGGTCCAGAGAGCCACTTGCAGTTCCGGACGTTGGAAATCCTTGATTTAGTGTTTTTAAACCAAAATTTAGTGCATTTTCTTCATATAGCAGTAGGCCTTCTTTTAAAGAAAAATGACATTTTAATCAAGATTAATCGCAACATTTTATGCGACCAGCCACCAAAGTGGATGTTCAGTTGGTAATGGATTTAGCTTAATATTAAAAGCGGGCGTGATCTGAGAGAACAATGGCGTCATATTTACACATGGATAAAGATGACAATAGCCTGTTATGAAAAAAGGTCCAGTCTGGGGCTCAGGCGACGAGCAGGGCTCATTGTGGCCTGCTTGCAGTGTCGGGCTTTCGTCTGTCTGCCATGGTTTGGGGAACCAAGGGCAGGTTCAGCATAGATTTTGTGTTATCTTAGAGAATCTTGGTGTCAAGTGTCACATTTATAAGTTAATATGTCAGTTAATTGTCATTTCTTGTAATATTCTAAAGTGATCTAGAGCAATATTCTCCAGACTTCTAGAAGATAATTTCCCAATTTTACTTTGGACTTTGGCTGGCCGTTCACTTATTTTCTGTTTGTTTTTATAGCTGACTATGATTTAACACTGACCCTTTGAACCTTTGCCATATAATATTTAATACATACAGTTTCTGAGACCTTTTGCATTACTTTATGGGAAAAACTTAGCTCGAAACCTTGTTGTACACAATCTGATACGTGTCTTCTGCCCCCTGGTGGATACAATTATAATACAATAATGCACCACAATTATATATATATATATATATATATATATATATATATATATGTCTGTGTGTGTGTGTGTGTGTGTGTGTGTGTGTGTGTGTGTGTGTGTGTGTGTGTGTGTCTTCAGATTTAAAAAAGAGGTGACTTTTCTTCCTATTTTTGGGTCGGGCATAAAAAGGCACCTAACTCAAATGATAAAGTAGTGTTATGATAAAGTAGTGTTATGATGGTATGTAACAAACAACTAACCAAAGAAGTAATTTAAGTAAATTCATTTTTAATGAAGGGGAAAGTAAGAAAATGTTTAATTATGCTAAATGATAGAAAAACGTGACTGAAATCAGACCTTAACATTATTAATGCAGTCTGGGATCATCCTGATAGAGAACGGAACAAAAGACAGCCAACATCCTAAGAAGAGCTTTGGAAAGACTTCAAGAAGTCTGGAGGACCACACTACCTAAAGACCTTACAGTTTGTTTTAAAGGGTTCCTACTCTTAAAGACAAAAAAAGGTCACCTGCAGATTTACAGTCAAGCTCGTTAAAACTTTGAAAAACGGGTTACTGTATTTATAAGTATATAAGAGTGGTATATTTTTCCGCATTGTACAACGATTTAAGGCATTTCTGACGTCTTAAACAGATTCGGATGTAAAATCAGTGTCACCTGAGCTCCAAGTTTGACTGGGACGTTTCTCGGGTAAAGAAACATGATGGCGTCTTTTTGTTCTCACACAGACAATCAGAATTATGGTAAAAATCCATTTTGGTCACATTAAATGACAAAAAGCATGTAATGTGACCATTATCTAAATTATAACTATCAGAACTATCCTCTACACACAGGCTAAATGCGTAAAATGGTTCGGTCCATCCGCAGCTCTCAGTCCATAAGCTCCTGCAAAGCTCTTTAAGTCTTCCACTTCTGTCTCTGAGTCAGAGTAAAGATGAGCTACGGAGACAGCTACACCTCCTCGTCCTACAGGAAGATTTTCGGGGATTCTTCCAGGTTTTCCTCCTCCTCCTCTCGGGTGAGCGGCGCCTCTCCTCGGAGCTCCGCGGGGCTGAGACCAATGGCTGCGCCGCGCAACAGCGCTTCCTCCGTCAGCCTGTACAGACGGCTCGGACGGCCCACCGCTTCTTTCTCTCCGGTACCGACCGGCTCGCTCGACTTAACCCAAACCTCAGTTGTCAACAATGAATTCAAAATTATTAGGACTAACGAGAAAGAGCAGCTGCAGGTAAGTGTGAATATACATAGAAATGTTTCATTTCAGTATTTTAACCTGCAGACTTTATTTTTATTAAATATGCATCCGTTTATAAAACTGCACACAGATTTATACTTTACTTTATATTAGTAAGTGTTTTATATGGCCTAGCTAACTAACCAAATGGTCTGATGATAAGGGGTTATTGTAGTGATGATGAATGTGCCTCTCTTTGCAGAGCATCTGTGCTCTAAAGAATAAAATATTCTGACTAATAGAAGAAAATGAATTAATATAATATAATAAACACCAATGTTGGGCACATTACTTCTAAAAAGTAATTAATTATAGTTACTTAATACTTTTCCCAAAAAGTAACTGAGTTAGTAACAGAAATACAGCATTAAAAAAAATAACTAATTACTGGCTAAAGTAATTATTCTGTTACTTTTTTAATGTTCAAATATATTCCCTTTAATGGAACTTCAAATTCATCTGGTTGTTCAGAAACAACAGAGTGTGTTCAGTGGGAGGCTTGTTCAAGTCCGATGCAAGACAGAGAGATACAGAAGATCCTTCCTTCCAGCAGCTATCAGGCTGAAGAACAAAGCCCTTAATTAATTAATGTGATTATTTAAAAAAAAAAAAAAAAAAAAAAAAAAAAAAAAAATTACTACTACTACAATATTGAATTTCCCTTTGGGATTAATAAAGTATTTTTCATTCATTCATTCATTCATTTAACTGCTCTTCTGAAAGGCTACAAGAAGCCTTCCCATAAAAAAAAGCCCTTCAGAAAAGGGCAGTTTCTGGTCACGGAGCAAAAGGGGCAGATGTTAATTGTTGATGTTTTTGGAGGATTTAGTGGCTAAAGAGTCAAATAATTAATTACAATGACAATCAGCTGATTCTAACAGGAAATTTATCTGAAACCAGCGTGTCATTCTGTCTCCAGGGTCTGAATGACCGCTTTGCCACCTTCATAGACAAAGTCCGACAGCTCGAGCAGCAGAATAAAGTGTTGGAGACGGAGCTCGTGACTCTGCGGCAGAAACACAGCGATCCGTCCCGCGTGGCCCATCTGTATCAGCAGGAGATGAGAGAGCTGCGATCACAGCTGGAGGAGCTGAACAGGGACAAGAACCAGATCCTGATAGAGAGGAACAACCTGGAGGAGGAGCTGCAGGTAAGGAGCCAGGGTTTGATGAGTCAGATCAGAATCTTTATTCTGGCTTTTATTGCACTGAAAAATAGATAGATTTCATGGTAATGGTCTCATGCTGCATAGACGAAGTGAGCATTGCAGGCCCATTGCCAGTTTGCACAGCTGATTGCAAGAATCCAGGCTGTTCAGTGGTGTTTGTTCCCTAATCACGCACCTTCTCACCTCAAAGACTTCAACAGTCAAATACACAACAACTGTCCAGCATCGTTCTAATTTCCTCGGTAAAGACAAACACATAACCTAGTTCACTTAACAGCTTCACTTTCTGCACTTTGGAAGACATTTTGTGCAAGCACAAATGACATAAGCATAAATTACTGGAGATGTCACAGCTTAACATCTCCAGTACAGGTACTTTGTTGCATGAAGGTTTAGTGGTGCAGCAGGGAAAAAGATCCCCCCTCATATCATAACAAAAACTAAAACAGGTTTTCAGTATGAACCGGTATGCCACCCAGCACTGCAAGCAAGCCAAATCTGTTCACACCCCCACATCATTGCCATTGCCAATGCTTGATTTTGGAGCATTTATTGGTAGATACCAAAGATATATTGATATTACTGTGTGTCCATAATTTTTATTTGACGATCATGCTAGTATTTACAGAATGTGGTTTAAACCCAGTCCCACCACAGTAAACAACGTTTTTTTTTTATCATTGTCAGTCCTGATGCTTGACAAGCTTTGATCATCTCCGCTTTCTGATCTAATTATTTTTTTGTTTATCTCAATATTTAAATTCTAATTCTGTCATTGCTCAAACCTTGCATTTTTCTCACCTTTTAATCCTTGTCATTTCAGAAGCTCAATGCAAAGTACGAGGATGAGGTTAAGATGCGAGAAGAAGCTGAGCAGACCTTGAGGTCCTTCAGAAAGGATGTAGATGATGCTACAGCCGTTCGTTTAGACCTAGAACGTCGGATGGAGTCACTATTAGATGAAATCTCTTTCATGAAGAAGGTGCATGAAGAGGAGATTGATGAGCTGAGCAGAATGATGGATGCGCAGCAGGTTTCCGTGGAGCTTGAGCTCGCCAAACCTGACCTTACCTCAGCTCTGAAGGAGATCCGCAACCAATATGAGTCCATAGCCTCCAAAAACCTGCAGTCGGCTGAGGACTGGTACAAGAGCAAGTTTGCAAGCCTCAGCGAGCAGGCCACCAGAAGCAACGAGGCCATGAAGGCCAGCAGGGAAGAAATCAATGAGTTCAGGAGGCAGCTGCAGTCCAAGACCATTGAGATAGAGACCTTTAGGGGTGCCAACGAGTCTCTGGAGAGGCAGATGGCCGAGATGGAGGATACACACAATGCTGAAGTTGCAGCCATGCAGGCAAGCACCTATAGATAATACAAAGTAGAGCACATTTTCTCTCAAATCAGCATAGCCTGTAACTTTTTCTTAATTTCATTTTTATAAAGTTCATCTAAAATAATATTCTCTTATGTCAAGAATACACTTGCTTTTGATTATGTGTACAAGAGGTTATCTTGGCTGCCTTGCGCATGATTCATGCACATCTTCAGAAATTGAAGCTATGTATTCACAAGCTGCAGCATAAAAGTAATAGGTAGGGGGCAGTGTATGGACCACTTTGACTGGCTGTAAGGTCACAGGGTCGATGGCAGTAAAAATGGTGGAAAGTTTAGAAGACAAGTCTTTTCTCACATTGACAAAACAAGTGAAACTTGCACACCGTTGTAGAAGACATCGAGACAGTAAAATGCCAATGTTTTGTTGAGTTTTGGCTTCCGTTTACATGATAACACAGAGGACGAAACTGCAAAGATCTGGAAAAGGGGCTCCAGAGTGAAATTTTCTTTAAATGCAGGACAAATCCTGTCTGTGTAAATATAAACTGGAATCTTGCTGCCAAGTTTCACCTCCCACTACAGGCCTGGTATGACCACTACATCATTTCCAGGCCTTTTTGCATTTTTCGCCTGTACAGAGATAGTTTTCATTCCACCATGGTGTAAATGCTATTTTTTCTGAAACACAAAGGGAGAAGTTTGGGGGTTTGGGTGGAAACTTTGTGTAAATGCACCCACTGAATTACTGTTTTCTGGGGATAACAAAGAAAAACAAAAACCTCCACGTAAAATTTTGCTGGCCCCAAATTTTCTACAGGAGAATTGTATAAAAGGGAAGAGGTACAGGAGCTTAAAGCCTCTTTTCCGGTGCAGGTCAGGACACGACGGTTAGGGTGCGGATATGGTTTGTAAAATGTAATCTTGATGCGTTTCCACAGCCAACCGTAACCTTACCTGAGAGGTGGAGTATCAGCCGGGTAACGATAGATGCCTCAGCTACATAATAGCATGATGTCATTGCAGCGCAACCCCTTGAAGTAGAACCAAAACACGACTCAGAGACAAAGGAGGAGAATGGCGATCATCCAACGTTTGGCTTCTTTCTTCTTGGTGGTTCTTCGTGACATCATTTTAAACTGAGGTTTAATCAACAAAAAGAAAACCTGTTGCTCAAAACAAGGAGCTGTTCCTGCTTTGTTCTAATGCCAGGTCGCATGAGATGTGACTCTTTTTTTTTCAACCAGTCAACTGATTGCAGTGTGTCAAGCCCACTAAAACAAACCATTTTATTTCTTTTCTCATTTTCTAAAAATAAAACATCAGCATCATATTAACTGTGCAATATGAACTTTTCATGTGCTGCTAAAAGCCTGCAGTTTCCGTGAAGAGAATACTCACAAAAAAACTTGATATTTATGTTTTACTTGGAAGCAGATCCGGTTTTTAAAAATTACTTCTCCATTATGATAGAGGTGAATTGCTAAGAATTGTTAAAATGTTAAGATGGGTGCTGAAAGATCCAATCAACTTAAATCCTGTAAAAGTTATTGTAATGTAGTGCTCTAAACTGAGCCTACTGTTAAAATGTGTTGGAAAGAGTGGCCTGCTACTAAACCCCCAGCACAGTATTGTGTGGAGATCATTAGTCTACATCTCTGTGGAATAATAGGATTGAAAGAGAGTGGCTCATGGGGTCAAGTTCATCATCAATTATGTCACTTCAATTAAAGCTAATAGCTTCCTACACACAGCAGGGTGCCGCTTATTTCAGTAGACTGAAGACTCAGAGAAAGCAAAGAGTTCAATATGATGATCATAAATAAATATATCATACATACTCTTATAGTAAATCTTCTGCCAGCCTGTGCAAGACTATAGTGTATTTAAATCAACACTGGATATATGATCATGATTAATAACCAATTCAACGGCTTGACAATTAATTTTGACGTTTTGGAAACACATTTTTGTCAAGAAATTATAAAATCAATGTCATTCCTGTAACTATTTTCAACTCTGCAGGAGATGTTAGCAAAGTAAACACTGAGAGAAAACAGCCAGCACTGAACATATTCTGTTAGCCTAAGCACAAAACCAACCCAAAAAAGACATTAAAAAAGAACACAACAAACAGCTTTTAACACAATGTGTCAAAGTACTTTAGTTGCGCTGGACCCCCTGTTTGTCTTTAATTTGAGCCAAACCAGGTGGACTTCTCCATCTGACTTTAGTAGCATTCATGCTAAGCTAAGCTAACCTAAGCTAATCAGTTGCTAGCTGTTAGCTCACTTAGCAGACAGATATGAGAGCTGTATCAATCTTCTCATCTTTTAGCAAGAAAAACTGGTAATTATCCAACAAGTCACCAGTCTGTGAAAAAGTTAGCCAAGCTAGCCTAAAGACAGATAACCATGCATGCTCATCTACTGTCAATTCAGAATCCCTATTAAACCTATCACACATGTCTTTAGACTTTGGAAAGAAGCAGGAGAGAATGATAAGGATCAAATAGGGGAAAAAATTTAAAATAACTAATGATTATTATTATATGAACATATATTATTATATTAATACATTAATATATATGTTATTATTATAATTATTCATATTATTATTAAAAAGTTCTTGCTTTCTTAGAGGTAGCGGTGAATGTCTAGTTCAGGTTCAATATGAGGTCAAGACAGCTTTTAGTGGGTGGTTGGAAGTCTATGAAGCATCTGTGACTTAACAGACAACGGAAATTGTGCTTAGTGGACTGACCCTCCATGTCTATTGGATTAATGTCTGACCTGCTAAATACGGGAAGGCTATCTGGCTTTCACCAGCTTTTTACAGATGAGAAAGCTAAGCCCTTAAGGTAGCTGAGACAAGAGGAAATCCCTTCAAACTTCAGACTGCTACATTTATGACAGAGAAACTAAAACAAACAAATGTTTATTGGATAGTGAATTAAACTGCTGGAAATTTAGCTTATTCTAACTAATTCTCATTACAACAGGACACCATTAGCCACCTGGATAATGAGCTGAGGAACCTGAAGGGTGAGATGGCCCAGCACCTGCGAGAGTACCAAGACCTGCTTAATGTCAAGATGGCCCTGGACATAGAGATAGCGGCTTACAGGTGCTAAATCTCTGAGTTATTAATTAATTTTTTTTACATTAAAGATCACATTCATCTATGTTTTAAGACACAAACATGCACATAAAAGAATAATGTCATTACTGAAATGGACTTATGTCAATAAAGTTAGTAAAGTTCAAAACACATGGCAATGCTGACATGTTACCAGGCTTCTTTTATATTTAAGTGTGTGCAGCTTGACATTTATTTCTTTTGTTTCTGATAGGAAACTGCTGGAAGGGGAGGAGACTCACTTTAACTCAGGGATGTCGTTCAGCTCTGCCAGCTACAGCTACCACCCTCGAGTCTCAGCCGGCTCCTCCAGGAGCAGCCAGAGGGAGAAGGAAGGAGCCACGAAGGAAAGCTTCAAGGATGTCAGCGAGGATAAAGACGAAGCAGACATCAACTCCAACAACTGATGACAGACAGGGATTGTGTGAGAAGAGATATGCTTTAGAGCCAAAGGTGTTAAGACATAATATTTCACACAATTTCATAGGCATAGGTGTCAGTGATTAAAGGCAGAAAATTTATGGACTTTAAATCATCAAGTTTTTTTGGAAATGGAAAGATTAGTCAGGATTATTTGTCAAAACTCCAACATATATTAAACTAAGCTTAAAAATTAGATTAGTACGTCTCCAGAGGGGACAAATTTTATGGAAACCATATACTTTGGTAAATATGTGACTGAGCACTAATAATTAAATAAAAATTAATTTAACTTCTGCAGGAAATTCAACATAAAGTTGTGTAAGAAGTGTGAAGAATGATGGAAGACTGCTCAAATAAATCTCAAAAGAAAAGCACGTGTTAGTTTTGCATCATTGTTGTGGTGTCTGGACTTTGAGGCAGTTTATTTATTGTATAGCTAATCACATGGCAGCTTTGGGGAATGAGGAAGAAAGGGGATTTAAGTGACGTCACGTGGGATGATTGCTGGCCTGAGTCAGTGCCACCGCTCCCACCACGTGCATCAAGCACTGCTCGTAGGGCTCCAAGTTCCAGAGGGGCACCAAAAAAAAAAAAACAATCTCATGATTTATTATAATAATAATAATCACAGCATATCTAAGGTTACAAATTTTACAGCCTTCTGAATAGTTATGTGTGATCCACCGTTGTTGACCATTTATTAAAAGGAAGACACAGACTGCTGTGGGCAGCAACAACGGAAAAACAAGCCGATAACAGCTGCCGTACCGACTTTCTCAGCTCACACTGAAACTATAAACTATGTGATTTTGTAATACTGGTGCCTGGAACTCTACTTTGAGAGCACTAGGAGAACATTAAACTGTCCATCAATGTGGACATTTTGTTCATGTAGGCAAAATTTTCCTCTAAATCTGGGCATTATTTTGGCTATTTTAGTGCATAACACAGTTGTGTTTTCTGGGAGTTTCTTTTATGAGAACGTCTCTGTCTTCACAACTCTTACAATTCAGTTTTTATTCTAATTGCATAGGCCTGACATGGGGCTGGTTTTAGTGGTGATCAGTAAAAATGACAAGTATTTTTCAAAAATTAATCTCAAACAGAATATAATATTTTGTAATAACTATTAAGACTTTAAAAAATGAGGGGAACCACAAAGCAGTTGTGGTTAGGGCACCTAAATGGTTAGTAGCAACCCCGATCTGAGTATTTCAGAAGCTGCTGATCTACTTATTTTCACACACAACCATCTCTAGGGTTTACAGAGAATGGTCTGAAGAAGAGAGAATTTCCAGTGAGCAGCAGTTCTCTGAACCAGAATGTCTTGTTGATGTCAGAGGTCAGAGGAGAATGAGCAGACTGGTTGGAGATGATAGAAAGGCAACAGGAAGTTAAATAAGCACTGGTTCCTACCAAGGTCTGCAGAACAGCATCTCTGAACACACAACACATCCAACCTTGAAGCAGATGGGCAACAGCAGCAGAAGACACACTGGATGCCACCCGTCAGCTAAGAACATAAAACTGGGGCTACAATTCACACAGACTCACCAACACTGGACAATAGAAGATGGAGAAACGTTGCTGGTCTGATGAGTTTCCATTTCAGCTCCACATTCAGATGGTAGGATCAGAATTTGGTGGAAACATCATGAAAACATGGATCCATCCTGCCTCGTAGCACTTTAACACTTCCTGCTTTGCTCTCCGCTCTGCTTGCATTTTTCTTCTTTTTCTTTTTCTTATCTTTACCAGCAAGAGATTCAGGAACAAGGATTCCTGGTCACTTATAAATCACTGGAACAAATATATTTTTTGATAAATTTAGTTGATTGCCATCGGAGAACTAGTGGAATGATGTCTCCTAACCCTGCAGTATGGCTAACTAAGGGATTACAAAATGCATGTAAAAAGAAAAATAATCTTTACAAGACCTTTCTTAAATTGAGAACTATAGAAGCAGAGAATAAATATAAGTTATATAAGAATAAACTAACCAGTATAATGAGGACAAGCAAGGAATTGTACTATAAAAAATTATTATATGAAAGTAGAAATAATATAAAAGGAACTTGGGATATATTAAACAGTTTAATTACTTATCAATCAAAGAAGAATACCTATCCTGACTATTTTGTTGTTTCAGATACTGAAAACTCTAACATGAAGGAAACAGTGAACAGTTTCAATGATTTTTTTGTCAATGTGGGTCCAGACCTAGCATCAAAAATCCCGGATCATAAAACAGAGTTTAACATTGAAGTAACAAACGGTAATTCAATCTTTTTGTCTGCTGTCAGTGAGCAAGAAGTGATAAATGTCGTCAATAAATGCAGGAATAAATTTTCTAAGGACTGTCATGATATTGATATGTCATTAGTAAAAAAGGTAATTCATAATATTTCACTACCCTTAACACATATTTGTAATCTCTCATTTCAAACTGGATGTGTTCCAAAGAAAATGAAAATTGCTAAAGTTATACCGCTGTTTAAAAATGGAGACAAACATAATTTTACAAACTACAGGCCAATTTCATTGCTGCCTCAGTTCTCTAAAATTCTTGAGAAACTCTTCAATAAATGCTTAGAATCATTTATTGACAAACATAACTTATTAAATGAAGGACAATATGGTTTCAGGGCAAAAAGATCAACTTCAATGGCAATTATTGATGCAGTAGAAGAAATTACAAAGGCACTGGACAATAAAAAATATGCCATTGGAATATTCATTGACCTTAAAAAGGCTTTCGATACCATAAATCATTCCATCTTGCTCAAAAAACTTCATAGTTATGGGATTAGAGGAGTGGCTTGGAACTGGGTTAAAAGTCATCTAACTGATAGAGTGCAGTATGTGAGGTTGGCAGAGTTTTCATCAAGGTGTCTTGACATTACTTGTGGTGTACCGCAGGGGTCAGTATTAGGCCCTAAACTATTTATCCTGTATATCAATGATGTATTCAACGTATCTGAATTGTTTAAATGTATATTATTTGCAGATGATACTAATATATTTTACTCTGACGATAACTATAATAACCTTATAAACACCGTAAATATTTAACTTGGTAAAATTAAAATATGGATGGATATTAATAAATTATCATTAAATTTAAATAAAACTAAGGTTATGATGTTTGGGAATTACAAAACGGATCCGGACCTACAGGTAGTTATTGACGACATACAAATAGATAAAGTATCTGAAAACAAATTTTTAGGAGTAATAATGGATAGTAAATTATCATGGAAACCACACATAAGACACATTAAAACAAAAGTTTCCAAAAGCCTTTCGATATTAAGCAAGGTTAAGCAGTTACTAGATTATAAAGCACTCCGCATCTTGTATTCTTCTCTAGTACTCCCATATTTAACTTACTGCGCTGAAATATGGGGAAATAATTACCAAAACACAATACAGCCACTCTTTATATTACAAAAAAGGGCAATGCGCATCATACTTAAGGTTGGGTACTTAGAACACACAAAACCACTTTTTTTGCAGTCCAGAGTGTTAACAATCCATGATATCATTAAATTTTGCACTGCACAAATCCTGTTTAAAGCATACAACAACTTATTACCGGGAAACATTCAGAAACTATTTATTTTGAGAGACAATTGTTACAGCTGGAGAGGTTCTGGGAACTTTAAATTACCAATGGTGAGAACCACCAGGAAAAGTTTTTGTGTGTCTGTATGTGGAATTAAACTGTGGAACGCACTGGGGATTGAACAAAAGCAGAGTCCAAACATCCAGCGGTTTAAAGCACTTTATAAACACAGGGTGTGGTCAAAGTACAGAGAGGGTGAGGTTTAAAGGGGAATGTCATTTTTTTTATTTTTTTTTTATTTTATTACTTATTATTTATTTATTTTTTGTCTTGTCTTTTCTTTTAGTATTAATAAATTATATTGAATTACATCTACTAGTAATTAATTCTATACTAACAATAAACATATTATATTATATATCATTATGCTTCTAAATCAATTTTGTGGGCTGTTTCTATAAATGATGGAGATGGGGTGGAATTAAATAAGTTTTACTTCCTTCCACTCCTTTTCGAGCTTATTGCATTGATTTGGTTTATGATTTACAAATATTCAAGTACGCGAATTTATGGATTGTATTACATTATTATTTTATTTTTTTATTATTATTTTGTTTCCTTTCTTTCTGATTATTTACATATATATGTATATATATATATATTGTTTTTTGTCTTGTTATGTTTCACACTATTGTACACTATGTATTGTCACAGGCTCGAAATAAAAAAAAAAAAAAAAAAAAAGTATCAGTGAGCTGCACTGAGTGTGAACAACTTTCCTTGAGGATAACACAGTTGGAGAAAAGGATTGAAACACTGCAAGACATTCGTGTGAATGAAGAATTTATTGACTCTATTGCAGCTTCTGTACAAGCTCCTGATCTTAAGTGGGGATTTTAACATTCACATTGATAACATGACGGATGGTAATGTCAAGGAATTTCTTTCCATATTGGACATGTTTGGTTTGTTGCAACATGTAAAAGAGGTCACATTCTTCGAGGTCACATTCTGGACCTGGTTTTTTCAAAGGGTGTTGATATTTCTTCTGTAGCTGTCACTGACTTGGCCTTGTCTGATCATTTTTGTATTTTGTTTGATTTATCGATCACTCAGAATGTCCAACCAACCTGCTCCTCGGTTAGGAAGAGGTACATTATTGAAAGAACAAGTGCTAAGTTTGTGGAGACCATAGCTATTTTACCAACAACCAGCGCAGAGTCAGTTGATGGACTCCTGGATCATTTCAATCTGAAAGTCTTGAATGTAATGGATGCTGTTGCACCGATAAGAATCAAGAGCACCTTGAGCAAACAGAAAACACCATGGAGAAACACCACTGTGGTCACCAGCCTAAAAGAGAAAGCAGAGAACTGAGTGGAAATGGTGGAAAAATAAACTTTAAATTTACTATGAGCTGTACAAACAAAGCCTGCGTAACTATAACAATGAGCTGTGCAAGGCCAGAGAGCTGCATTTATCTCAAATGATTAACAGGAATGTCAACAATTCTCGCACTCTGTTTGCTTTGATTGAAAAACTTACAAATCCTCCTAAACAGATAAGTCCAGAGCTCCTTTCCACTGAGAAATGCAACCAATTTGCCAACTTTTTTAGCCAAAAAATGAAGACAATTAGGCAAAATATTAATTCCACACAGTCACACAAGAAAAGTAGTCTGTGTCTAAAACCCGGAAATAATTCTGATGTTATGTCGCGATTTAAAATGGTTGATTTAAAAATCCTACAAGAAACAGTTTGGCATTTGAAATCAACACGCGCTCTGGACATTTTACCATCCGACTTTTTAAAAACAGTTTTTACCTCAGTAGAAAGTGATCTCCTACTGATAGTTAACAGCTCACTGGCATCAGGCTTTTTTCACAAGTCACTAAAGATAGTTGCTATTAAGCCACTCCTAAAGAAAAGGACTCTAGACGCCTCAATAATGAACAACTATAGACCTGTCTCTAACCTCTTTTATTTCCAAGATTATTGAGAAAGTTGTATTTCACCAGCTTAATGACTTTTTAAATGAAAGTGGAAATCTTGATAAATGTCAGTCCGGCTTCCAACCTCATCACAGCACCAAAACAGCTCTGGTCAAAGTGTTAAATGACATTAGGTTGAATACTGTGTCTGGTCAAGTACCAGTCCTGGTTCTGTTGATACTGTAGATCACAGAAACCTGTTGCACAGGCTGGAAAACTGGGTTGGACTTTCTGGAGCGGTCCTTAACTGGTTCAGGTCCTATTTAGAAGGCCGGAGTTATTTTGTTATGTTCGGCAGCTATGAATCCGAACGAGTGGCCATGACTTGTGGAGTCCCCCAGGGGTCAGTCCTTGGACCTCTTCTGTTCAACTTGTATATGCTCCCTTTGGGTCAAATATTACAGAACATTAGCATTAATTATCAGAGTTATGCAGATGATACACAACTTTATGTGTCTGTCACCAGAAAACTGCAGTCCAATAGACTTATTGTGTCAATGTCTGGAGCAAATAAATATCTGGATGAGGGAGAATTTCCTACAATTAAATGAAGACAAAAATGAGATTATTCTGTCTGGTAGCAAAGAGAAGAGGGTCAGCATTGGCAAACACCTGGAGACTCGCGCTCTTAAAATCACCGACCAAGTTTGTAACCTGGGAGTGTTGATAGACTCAGACCTGACTTTCAACAGCCACATCAAAGCTTCACTAAGAAGCTTTTTACCAGCTCAGAAACATCAACAGAATTAAAAGTCTAGTGTCCCAGAAAGACCAAGAGAAACTCATCCATGCATTCATCTCCAGTAGACTGGATTACTGTAATGGTCTTTTAACAGGACTTCCTAAAAAGAGCATTAAACATCTGCAGCTCATCCAGAACGCTGCTGCTAGAGTTTTAACCAGGACTAAGATATCTGAACACATCACACCAGTTTTGAAATCTTTACACTGGCTTCCAGTCAGTCACAGAATAGATTTTAAAACCCTTCTGATTGTTTACAAATCCCAGAATGGTTTAGGCTCAGAATACATCTGTGATAGGTTCAGACTATAAACCTAGCAGAGCTCTTAGATCCAAAGACTCTGGTCAACTAGTCCAGACCAGAGTCCAGACTAAACATGGAGAAGCAGCATTTAGCTGTTATGCTGCAAACAAGTGGAACAAACTGCCAGTAGAGATTAAACTTTCCCCAAATGTAGACATTTTTAAATCCAGGTTAAAAACATTTCTTTTCTCATGCGCCTATGCATGAAATCTGCACGGTAACTTTTGAACTCATCTTTCTTTTCAATCATTGTATTGTAATTTATTATTTTATTGTGATTATGTGTTGATGCCTTTCACCATTTCTAAATATTTGTAATGCCATTGTTTTATGTAAAGCACTTTGAATTGTCCTGTATATGAAATTAGCTATACAAATAAACTGCCTAGCCTTGCCTATCAGCAGTGCTGGCAGTGTAATGTTGTGGTGGAAATCTTGGCACATTTTGGGCCCCTTAGTACCAACACACCACAGCCTACCTGAGTATTGTTGCTGACCATGTCCATCCCTTTATGACCACAGTGTAGCATCTTCTGATGCTACTTCCAGCAGGATAATGCACCATGTCACAAAGCTCAAAACATTTCCAATTTGTTTCTTGAATCTACGATACCAAGACTGAAACCAGTTCCGAGGGAAAAATGGGTTCAATATTAATCTGGTACAAGCAAGGTGGACCTAATAAAGTGGCTGGTGAGTGTACATTATATCAGCCCATAAGCTTTTTTATGCTTTTATAATCTGATCAGTGAAAATTCAACTTAAATATCCCCAACTAGATGCATAGACTTGACTCCAAACATTACATGGGCAGCCAGAGTGAAGTTCACACAGACAGCAGTTTGATGAAAGTTTGAATGTAAAGAGGCAGGGCTTCCTGCTTCCACCTTCACACCGCTCAGGTTTTCATTGCAGTGGGGTCCAGGTTTGTAAACGGGTGATTTTAACTCTGACTGGTCTGTTTTCACGAAACGGGCTATAATGAACTGTTTTCACATCTTCCTCTCATTTCCAGCATTTGTGCCACTGCAGCTTGTCTGCACACATTAAGACACCAAAGAATCGTGGCTCCTGAGTGTCTACAGGCTCTTTCCGTAGACCACATTTGGTAAGTACAAACCGATATACACCTTTGACCCTTGACAGAACCTGCAGGACCAGAGACCATCTGACTAGGTCATTTAAAAATTACTTTAATAGTTCAAGTCTCTTTTCTGCTGCCACTTTTTTCAGATGAAAACACATCAAGCGGTGTTAACTAGCTCCCTTATGCACAGCTAAACCATAAAAAGTCCAATATTTAAAAAATATTCTTGGACCAGCTTTAGCTTTGATTTTGGTATGGTTTTACTAAGTTTATGCAATTTTGGCCAAGATCTTGAACTCATGATTGGTAAGTCTGACCACTACTGTAAGTCTTCTCCAGCATATTTCAAAGATTTAAAATGGAGCTTAGATCTCAATGGTTGGAAAATTATGTCCCACCCTCCCTGAAGCAGTCCTTTACTATTTTAGTCTGAATCTATCTTTCCCACAGGGACAGAAAAAAACTTATTGATGGAAAACCTAATCATTAGCTAGTTTGTGGCCATCAGGTGTTTTTATTTTGGGGCAGATGAAGTTGCTGAACCTTGATGTGACCAGCTGCGAATATTGAAGCTAGAGAAATGTTAGTTGTATATCTTGTTGTGTAAATTAAGTCGTACACATTTATGCCAGACACAGCATTTGTCCCGTTGAGCTTTATTAACTATAAATTAATGTCAGACTTTTTATTTAATTCTTTTAAAAAAAAATAAGTTTAGCTGTCTTGGACACACTTTAGTTTAGGCAGCAACTTACATTCAGTTTAGAGATTTAATCAAACTTGAAACTGTAAGTAAATTCTGATTTAAATTAACAGCAGAACAGCAAGTTTGTTATTAGCACAAATGACAATGCACTTTACTCAAAAGAGGTAAATTAACCAGTTCTAAACAAACTAAATGCACTTCTTCTTGTCTTCATGACTCAGAGGGTAGGACTAAACCAAAGTGTAACACCAGCAGGCCGTCCTGAGAAAAAAACACAAGACAAAAACGATTACTGAGGATCAAACCTCTTTTCAACTTTCCAGTGTTCAATTTATTAAAAGTTTGTTTCTAGATTCTGTTCCAGATGATGCACGTTTGCATGTAGCTTTTCAGTTAATGAAACATCTTAGTTTTTCTGTGTAACATTTATCTTGTGATAATCTCAGGCAGGTCTTTAGTTTCCAGGGGAGGTTCATTGAAGAGAAAAAACTCAAGGAGGATGTTCCACATTATGAAGAAAGTCAGTTTCCATGCAGTCTGGGGAATAAGAAGGATCTTTCTTTATACGAATAGTGTAAAATACAGGAATATGGTTCAGATAAGGCAGTTCAAGGAAAGTCTTCCTGGTAAATGCATCATATTCAGAGATCAGTTGTTAAAACGCTGCTGGTATCTGAAGCTGTTGGTCTATGTCTCCATCAGGATACACCAGCGGCTGCAGCTGCACATAAAGCTTTATTCGGATCACCCCTAACCAATGTTCACTAAGAGAAATGTTTGCAGTGCGAGGCTCAGAAATACATGAACTCATTTTCAAGCAGTTTTATTCACTGATGAATGCTGTGATACCACAGTAGACCTCCAAACATCAACTTCCGGTTTCCTCAATGACATCCAGGCACAAACTGTCCATGGACTTCCAAGTTCAACCAGGGGAGAGGTTATGATTTGTCATTTGTCTTTAGAGAACTGGTCTAAGTAATACAAAAGTTCAACAGGTGAACATTTGCAGTTCTTAAGAGCCTTTATATTATCAAACTTAGGCAAAATAATTATGGAAAAAAATGCTGTTTTCATCATTGGTAGTTTTATTCAATAAAATCCACATTATTATATAATGAAATATAATATTTGATGATAAAGAATTTTATTTGCTGATATTCACAAGGATTATTTTAGAGAAATTAACAAAAACAGCGCATGCATGATCATTTGGAACGGGGTATAATGTGTAGTTCCTCTGTACCTGTAGTGCATCTTCCCCTGCAGAGTTCTGGATGTCCTTCAGTGACTGGTAATGATCGAGGAGGTGATCGCCACAAACCACATCCACCTGCAAGAAACACAAACGCTCATCATTCAGATTTTGTGAGAACAGCAACACTAAAAATACTGAACACATCTTTAAATTTATTTATTTAAAAACAGAAACTAAGAAAGGGAATTTTGCAGTCTAAATCATAAAAAAAATGTAACAAATTCTGACAACTGTAAAAACTGTGAAGTTGGGAGTGATGGGATTGTGGGGTGTGTGCTGTAATGAAGAGTGACCTCCACGTCTGTCCAGACTCGTCCCAGCCGAGCAGCACTGAGACCAGGAAATCAGCATAAGCTGCTAATCCTCCTCCACGTGTTGCTAAATACTAAATACACTCAGGTCTCAGCACCCCATGATCTGATCGCACCTGGGTATTTCAGGACACGCTGTATGTCAACATAAACCTTCTCTTACAACACGTCTACAGCTCTGACAGTTGAGGTACTGCTATAATAATAATGATGATTCTAAACAGATCAACACAGGGAGCATCGACGGTACTTAAGATGGAGACATCCTGCTGAGTTTTGACCTCAGCAGCAGATTCTTCTAAGCTCTGCTCTTATTCAGTAGTTAGTTTTGCAGGTAAACTGGAACAAACATTTCTTACTGCACTAATTGTTTTTCTTGTTTTTGTAAAACATCTGGATGAGGCATACTGGTAAAAATAAAAAAATAGAATATATTTTTTATGATTATGGTTTACAGATTATGAAAACCTAAACATCAAAATCTCATCATGAAATCATGATGATCATTTTTGCCATCATCGAGCAGTTGTGTAAAATAATCCACATTCATTATGTTACCCTCTACATGACACAAAAGGGGGCATTTGTTCTCATTTTCCAGAATTAATATACAAAAAATATATTTATAGAGACAGGAAAAAAACAAAAAAAAACAAACTCTTCCCTCACCCACCCTCCCATCTTCCCTGGGTGGCTGTTCATCTCAAGCTTGGATCCTCTACCAGAGTCCTGGGAGCTTGAGGGTCCTACCAGTATCTTAGCGATTCCTAGGACTGCTCTCTTCTGGATGGAGATGTCTGATGTTTCTCCAGGTATCTGTTGGAGCCACTTCTCCAGTGTGGGGGAGACAGACCCCAGTGCTCCAATGACCACTGGCACTACTGTTGCCTTCACCTTCCAGGCTTTCTCCAGCTCTTCCTTGAGTCCTTGGTATTTCTCCAGTTTCTCGTGTTCCTTTTTCCTGATATTTCCATCACTGGGGATGGCTACATGGATCACTACAGCTTTCCTTTGCTGCTTATCCATGATCACAATGTCCAGTTGGTTGGCCACCACCATTTAGTCGGTCGGTATCTGGAAGTCCCACAGGATCTTAGCCCTCTCCTTCTCCACCACCTTGGAAGGTGTTTCCCATTGTGACCTAGGGGTCTCCAGTCCATATTCTTCACAGACATTTTTGTACATTTTGCCAGCTTCTTGGTTATGGTGTTCCATGTATTCTTTGCCTGCCAGTATCTTGCACCCTGCTGGATTGTTTCAGGGGCCTCTTTGCAGAGCCTGTACCTGGGGTCTCTCCTGGTGTGGTAGATCTGGGCCTCGATTGCCCATGTACTCAAGACTTGCTCCTGTGCTGCCATGATTAGCTCCTCTGTGCTGTCCTTCAGTCCAGCCCTCTCGAGCCACTGGTAGGAGTTGTTCATATCTGCCACTTCAGCGATCTGTCCGTGGTACATCCATGCAGGGCTTGTCCTCCCATGATGGTTTCTCTTAGGGCTGCAACTAATGACTATTCTGACTGTCGATAAGTCATCAACTATTAACACGATTAGTCGACTAATCGGATTATGTATCTCATAATTACTAAATGGATGTCATTTCACTTTCAGCTTTTAAATCTTGCATGAGGTTGTTATGTAACTCCAATGTTCCTCCTCTTTAAATGCTCGAGCATTGCAGACGTACTTCTGTGATACGTAAGGTCTGCTTTACAAATCTCGCATGTATTTAATTTATTGTGCAAGTTTAATTTGAAGCAGTCCCAGAGTTTTGACAGCCTCTGCAGCCATTTTGTTCCCTGGTTCACTGGCCCGCCACCATATTTTTCCCCTGGCGGACTTTATTGTGCATGTGCAACTCTCAGCAGAGATAGGAAAGAAGATGATGTCTCACTCTGTAGTTTTTTTTTTTTTTTTTAAACCGTCGACGGTTAAATTCCTTGTTGACTATTTTTCTTGTTGACTAATTGTTGCAGCCCTAGTTCCTTCACTTTATTCTCCTCCAGGTTCCATTGCCTGAGACATTCACTCAGTGCTTCATCCCTTGGGGTCATCTCCCTGATGTATTCATGGAGCTTGAATGTTTTATTTTGGATAGCAACCCTGATGTTCACTAGTCCTAGGCCTCCCACTTAAGCTTAGCATATAGCCTCTTTACACTGGATTTGGGGTGGATCCCTCCATGCAGGGTGAACGGCTTCTGTGTTTTAACATCTGTGGTCTGAACTTCCTCCTTTGGTCAACTTTTTATCCCAGCTGGGTATCTGATCACTGGCAGGGTATAGCTGTTAGCTGTTCGGATCTTGTTCTTGCCATAGAGCTGACTTCTCAGGGCCTGCATTACTTATTGCATATATTTGGCTGGGGCAGCTTTCCTTGTGGCTTCTTCATGGTCGCTATTTGCTCTTTGTATGCCAAGGTACTTGTAGCTCTCCTCAACATCTCCTATTCTGCCCTCTGGGAGTACAATGCCCTCTGTATGGACTACCTTCCCTCTCTTTGTTACCATTCAGCCACATTTCCCTGTTGTGTGGATCAGTGAGTCAATGTTATGAGACAGTAAAAAAAAGATAAAAAGTTTTACCTGAGGGGCTGCATGATGAGGCATCAAATACACTCTCTTTCACACTCCTTCTTATAAATATTTTACATATTTCCATATATTCACAGGGATTGTCCCTGTTGTTCTGTCAAGAGAAGTTGTGCACGAATGTGGATAGGGGCGTGCCAGTTTGGACGCCAGTGGTAACCAAGGAAACAAGGCTGTTACGCTACTTTATGAAAAAGAGGACTGTTGCGTTCAGGTCACCCGTTCTGCATCCATGGGTCATTGCTTTATTGGGGTTAGCTGTAAGAGAATCAGGAGGGCTTCATAATAGGAGCAGGGCAAGCCCAAATAAGCAACTACACTGAAGAAAACAAGCCCAAAAACCCGCAACGTGCGTCTGACGATATCCACAAGCAACTTCACAGAAAAACAAGCCCAATGTTGATAACAGGCAGATTTAGCAACACTGCTGCTTTTCTCTGGAGCAGTCATCTGTATCTCTCCCTTTGTTTTATCAAGCTGGATTTCTTTCTCCTTCTACTGTTGTTACTCATGTTGCAGTTTCTTTTCCTCCAAAAATCCGGAAACACGGAATCACAAACCGACCAATCACAAGGGAGTACTTCCACGTAACTGCGCTGCAAGCATGGGTGCACGTCAGGTCGGGAAGAGGTGCATGTCAAGCCTCTGCAGACCTACTTGGAGCCTACGGTGGTGATGCTGTAAATCCAGCTTTACATTGGATAATAATAATTTTGACACAGTTTTTTCTTTTAAGATTTTGGTGTTGGGTGACCAATCCAAAGCAAATTGGCCATGGTCAATGAAGATCATGCCACGACACCAGCCATTAGTTAATTTCACACCTGGTAGAACACCAAGAGAGCAAGAACTGGTGTGTCTGTGAGCACAAGCATGCATCTTGTTTGCAACTGGAGAGATAACCAGAGCCTGCTATCACTGCTGAGCCAGGCCAAAGCTGTAGATTTTCATCCGCCTGTATGAGGTCAATAAAGAGCCTACTTTCACTCTCCCTTTGCTCAACTCTTTGAGCTTTGACTCTTTCAAACAGATTATTTAGTCAAACAGATTATTTAGACTCTCTTCTCACATTACAGTCAAAAACTGATGACGACAACTAGATGTGGGACCAGCAGTTATCTCAGCTCAGAAAGGACCTCCTAACATGAAACATCTGGGAAGTTCATAAGGTAAGATATAGTTAGCTACTTGGTGGCTGCAGACTCGCCTGGCACATTGGACTCAGCTCCATCTTCCTTCTGATGAACATCTCCACGTGGCGGATGGTGGCCTCACCAGACACACGAACATAACGCCTCTCAAGGGCCTAAAGAGAGACAACCTGGTTAGGACATATGTTTATCAGCAGCTTCAGGAAACACAAAATAAAACCAGAGATACAATAATACAAAAGCTTTAAGGTACTCCTCATCTCCTTATGAACAACCAACAAAACATGGCTCTCTGTGAAGTTTTCTAAGTGTGGACACAACCCTGGTTCATCATTTAAGTTAGCTCCTTCATGCTTTAATGATTTATAGGTCATTGTTAAGCAGCTTAAAAAAACATTCATAGTACAAAAAACTGGACTGAAACTAAGGGGTGAAAAACAGCTAATTCACAAAACACAAATTATATGTAAACCTAAAGTCTTAGGCTTCATTCACACTGCAGCTCAGTTCCGATTTTTTGTCCATACGTGACTCACTGGATTTATTAATGACAGTATGAAAGCTGCAAATCCGATCTTTTTAAATCCGACCCAGGCCACTTACATATGTGGTCCTAGATCGGATACGTATCTGATCTGTGACCTCAGTCTGAGCAGTCATGTCACATTTCATCCGACTTTGATGTCACAGAAGTCAGACGGCACAATTCTGTTTTCACAATATTTTCTTTGTTGTCTTTTCCTTGTTTTTTGTTGTAAATGAAAATGACGAAGAAACAACACCATCACTTTAAATATACGAATGATAAGAAAATTAATGCAATGAAGGGAAGGACGGGGTGTACTGACAATTAGAATGTGTTAACAAGCGAGTCAGGTCGTGTTTTCTATCCTACATCGTCGGGTCTGGTCCTGATTTTACTGGAAGATATCCACGGGTCGGGTTTGGTGATCATCCTAACGGGTTTGGGCAGGTGCGGGTTGGTAAAGTTGGACCCGTGCAGGACTCTGCACAGACAAACTCGGCTGCATTATCTGTACATGCCCCTGTACAGAAGCGCCACAAAAGCCCATTGTTAACATTTGTGCTCTCCTTCTTTCATTCAGCAGTTGGGCGTCATTTTATCGGCTCAGAACAGACAAGTACTTCCAAATGGATAAACAGACGTGAAGTTTCCATTAGATCCATAAATACTACGTGACAATGTGTTATCCTCTGCGCATGTTCACACTTCAGGGCCACATATCGTTCACATCTGAGCGTGATGAAGGTCGCATTGAAATGATAACGTGAACGACCACGAACGTAGCCTTACATAGTGTTTTATATCATTTTTAAGCGTAAAACATGACTATTAAACCCTGTGCACACTTGTCAAAACAATCACAAATCTCTCTTTTTTTTTTAATCGGGGGTCTTAGTGGAGACTAAAAAGATCTATAACTTCTTTTATCCATTCTGTCTTTATATTTACCACAATGACGCATGTTGCGGATGTTTATTTCAGGTCTTTAGATTTTAAGACTTTACCTTATAGTTGGAGATTCCTTCTTCAGCCCTGAAAACAGAACAAAAGGGCCAAAATGAGCACAACTTCTTAAAATTAAAGGGTTTGGTCTAATTAAATATTCAGTTAAATAAAAATCCAGTTTCCTTTTCCAAAGCCATTTTCCTTGACTTTGCTGAAAAATTTCATACAGTTCTTCAAACAGAGGTCAGATAATTCATTTAATGCAGTCTCATGTTACACTGAGGCGTCTGAAGTCTTTTTTATATTATGATATAAAAGTTAGAAATATTAGTTTACTGTACAAGTGTTTGGTTAAGGAAGCTGGAGAGAATCACAGGGAGAACATGTAAACTCTAGCAACCCTTCCCAGGTGAGACTCAAACCAGCAACCTCCTTGCTGTGAGGCAGCAGTTCTAACCACCACACTGCAGCCAGATGATTCAGTATATATACAAACAAATCACGGTACGACAGGATGACAATGGCCTGGTGTTGTTTTAAAAGGTGAAGACAAGGAATTGTGGGACCGAATTATTCTGTCTATGCTAAAGGAGATCTTACAGATTGCTTTGGATCATTTATCCAACAGCCGCTCTCATCGTGGCCCCTAGTCAGTAAGAATCCATATCATGAAAAAACTACTGAACTAAATCCGAGGTCTTTGAAAGGAGCCAATGTTCAGAACAACAGAACAACCTGCTGGCTTATCTTTGTAACTGCAAGATATTTTCATTCATTGCTTAAAAACAAATTCAGGTCAGTTAATAATATTTACAGACTTAAAGTAACCAAATTAAAACTCAATACTGCTTTTATTTAATGTAATTTATGAAAATGAACACCTGTGGCACAAGGCAAAAACACGGCGAAATAAATGGCTAATTAATTTTTCTTTTCTCGTTTAACAGTTTAAGTTAACATCACATGTGTAACAGAAACAGCTCACCAACAAGGAGAATGAAAATGTTATGTCTTCAGAAAGTGGAACAGTTACACTCCTGTAATTAAGATGAAGTAATAAAATACTCACCGAAGAGGCAAAAATATAAACACTCAGAGAGAAAAAAAAAAGACTAAAGAGAACCAGACTTGGACCAGTTTTGTAGGCAGTATGACTTCGTTCTCTAATAAAAGCAGGAGTCAAACTTGCAAACACCCTGCTTAGGGTGGGACAAACGCAGACCCTGTGACAATACTGCTCCATTTCCACTGAGCGGTGCGGTTCGGTGTGGTACAGCACAATGTGCTGTTTTGTGTGCTTCCTGGTCACTTGATGTTGAAAAAATAATAAGAAAAAGTTGCCAGCAAACAAAAGTAAGGTTGTGTTAGTTCTAGAACTACAAACAGTCCTACGCGTATGATTTGGGCTAAACCCTGCCTACCTACAGAGGGTCCAACTTGCCATGGAAACGCTCACCTGACCAGGCTGGACCTACAGTAGCATAGTGACCTGAACCGTACCACTCAGTGGAAACAGGGCTTAATGTCTCCAAGTTTTTGATGAAGACGGCCCCCAATAAAAATTAACCCTAAAAAAATAAAATAAAATTAGAACAATAACATCTGAAGAAATAGAAGCATGGTGCAGGTCCTTACCCAACAAACTCCAGCAGCAGAGACACGTCCAGCTCAGGGGGAATGGTAAACACAGAATGGGGAAAACTATTCTTCTTCTGTCTCTTCAATACAGCAGGACATTGAGGGGAAGCAACCACTGCAAAGGAGACCACACTGGGTTTGGATGACTAACTGTAATGATTTTGCGCCTGTTGTGCTCCATCTTTAAAAAAAGTCTATTAATGTAATATTCAACAGAAATTTTAAATATTTAATTAACTGTGGTCATTAAATCCTTCTGTACTGACACACTGTAGCTTACAGTGTGTAAACTAGTAGTGAAATAACATTGCTCCATGGGTTAATTTAGGCTTTTAAAGCAGGATTAACTTACCTGGTCTTGGCACCGGCAGCCCTCTCTCTTTGTAGAAGTTACACATTTGTTCTTGTTCTACTGTTGCACAAAAGGAAAAAAGTTCACATTAGTTTGAGAATGGAAAATTAGACAAAATGCAAATCAAATATATCTAAAAGTACATTAATACACACCAATCAGCCACAATTTAAAAACACTGGACCTCACTGCTCTTGAAAAATACATTGTCTGGAGATCTGTGGAGGCTATGAATAAGCATTAAAAGACACGTTTTATTTAAGATGGACAGAGTCTGAAGAGGAAAGTATGTTAACAAAAGATCTCTAATTTAAGCTCGCTGAACACTAAAGATAAAAATATTTCAAATGGCAAGGGAGGAGTTAATCTGTGAGATGAGAGTAAAACATTTGCCAGCAGGAAGAGGCATCACATCAAAATAAACTAAAATAAACTGAGTGATTGAGGTTTATCATCTCAATATTTAGGAATAAGTAATTATAAGTAAATGTGCCACAGAGCAATTATTTGATTAATGATGAATATTTAATAAACCCTATTGTTTTATCACGTTAAGACCACCTTGAGACCAGCAAATCTGTTGTTTTATCCACTTTATATTTGGATTGGAGGTGGGTTAGGTCCATCTTGCTAGTACTGGGATGGACCCTCTTCTTCCCTAAGAACTGCCCTGATTCCTGATGTTGTAGGCTATGTTCACACTGCAGGTCTTAATGCTCAAATCCCATTTGTTTTAATGGTATCCTTTTTTTTGCGTGGTTGTTTACATTATAATTTCAATGTGACCTTCATCGCGCTGAAGTGTGAACGGTATGTGGCCCTGAAGAGACGTCATGGAGCAGGACTCTAGTATCTAATTACTCTAGACCATTTTGGTCACACATACGACTAAAATTTGTTGAGTATCATTGGATAGTTTCTCTTATTCAGACCATTCTCTGTAAACCCTAGAAATGGTTATGTTTAAAAATCCCAATAGATCATCTGGTAACAACAACCATGCCCCAAACAAAGTCATTTAAATCCTCTTTCTTCCTTATTTTGATGCTCAGATTTCAGCAAGATGCCTTCACCATGCCTATATAACTGAATGCAATGAGTTTCTACTATGCGATTGGCAGATTAGATATTTGTGTTAATAAGCAATTGTACCTAATAAAGTGGGAAGTGAGTGTATATATGACTCTCTTGCAGAAGGATCCAAGTAGGGCATATGGCATATGTGCCAGCTGTTATATGATGCAGACACTGCCTACTAGGCATGCATCGTCATGTGGGTTAAGTGGATTTAAGGTTGTGGCTAAATGGCATATAAACAAACATCAACACACGCATATACTTACATTCTTCCAGAAATGGAACCATTTTGTAAACAATATCCTGCAGTTGTCTGTCTGGCCTGCAGACGAATTAAACAAAAACTCAATAAGGGTTTTAGTACAAACAGGACTGAGCAGATTTTTTTATCGGGATCTAACAATTTGTTGTTCAACAAAATGAAATAAAGAATCTCTTTCCTCTCCTGTATTACTTAAACTCAGCAATCCAAACCACAGTAGATGCCTAATTTCATTAAGCAGCTATTCACAGTGAATAATTTGTCTAATATTTCTATGATAAGCAACCCACCTGATGTTGTAAAGAGGCTGAGTCTGGTGGACAACAATGCTGCATGTAGGACACCTGTTGCTGCTGAAGAAATGCTTCACGATGCAGCTTTTGCAAACTGAGATAATACAAACCACAACAAAATATAAATTAAATGGTAACTTTACAGAACTTTAGTTTTCTTTTATTCAATATACAAAAAAAGAAATTTCTTGTTTTGGCTAGAAATTAACTACATCATTGCTGGGTTAATACTGGCTGATTTATTCAGGAAGTCACTAAATAATAATAATGCTCGGTTTATTTATATTTTTAAAATCAAGATGTAATGAGTGATTTTGTTATAACTCACATGTGTGAAGGCACTCTGTGATGGTGGTAGCATCTATGAGGAAACCGCAGCAGAGGGCACAACGGATGTATGGATAAAACTGATTGAGAGGCAGCTTGGGCTGGTAAACGTAAACAATTCATAGTCAATGTTTACAGCTTAAAAACAGCATGCTGATGCATTTACGACACGTGAAGAGAAAACCTCTAGTTTAAATAGTTATTACAGACGGGAGAAACAACTGCAGCTCCTGTTAGAGCGAACAACTAAAAGCATACCTCGTCCGAGTCGCTGTCCGATTTGTTCGTTGACTCATCATGATTCGGACCAAATGCAGGCGATGACATACTCAACACTGACAACACTACAAGTTCCCTTTACTCCGTCAGTTTCAACAGTAAAATAAGTCTTTCTGTGAGCATAAGTTCAAACCGACTGTACAAAATTAAAGTTTTTTTGTAAAGTGCCAATAAACTTTTCCTACGCTAGCTACGCGTGGCTCGTGCGCTAACGTTAGCCTGGATTGAAGCAATAACACGTGAGAACTGACAGCAGTTGAGGCGCTAATGTTAGTCACTGTGAGACACTTATTTATATTGACAAAAGCCGTAAAATAACGCTTAAAAACAGAGTACTACCCAACTCTGGCAAAAAACCTGAAACTTTGTTGCTTTTCTCCGTAACTTAATTTCCCTCGCTCGTTCTTTACGTATTAAAAACCCATTTTCCGGATGGGGTCCTTCAGAATAAAATGACTAGTATTTTTCTTTTTGTGTGTGTGTGTGCGCGCGCGCGTAGACTGTATTTATATATTTTGCTTCTGTATAAAAGTTATAAGAGTTGTATGACTGAAAGAATGAAAGAATTAGAAAATGCGACTGAAGTTAAACCAATGGCAGACAATATAATAATCTAATCGTTTCAAACGACATAAAATTCAGTTTATTGTATTTTGAAAGCGCATTGACGTCAGATCCTACCACAAGCAGTTTCTGTTTAAAACGCATAGGACCTGCAGGATTTCGCGGGATTTGTTTTGGCGATTGTTGTAATCCCCTCACCCCAAATTCTTCACTTTGTGAAGCTTTTACGTCAAGTTGCGGCAGAAGTTTTAAGCAACTAAGTAAGTAATTTATTTATACAGCTCCTTTCAAGCACAACTGCAACTGCAGTGCCTCACACAAAAGAAAACTGTTTTAAAATGCAATTAAGCATTACAATAGTGTAAAACATTACAGTTGTCTAAACATTACAATTATCTAAAACAATCAACAACATTCTGCTGAATAATATCCATTTTCAGTTATACATCAGACGTAGTTTAGTGGTTCTGACAGTTTTTCATCATCAGGTATTGTTTAAATCTTAAAAAATGAAGATGAGTGTTTATGAATAGAGAATTTAGAATGTTTAGAATTTATGAATATGTTATTTTGGAAAAACAGAATTAAATTGATCATATAAAATCGATCTAATTTGGTTGGGGCATAGGGAAAATCAACCAAACAACTCATTTACATATTTTTAGAAAGAAATGTAAATAAAATTTTGGGGAAATAAATGTACAGATATTTTTCCAGAAAAAACAGGCGAAATGACAGGACCAAAGCAGATGACACAAATCTTCTATAGACTGTTTAAAATTGAGCAGGTGACATCAACCTCCTTTTTGTATCTTTGCAGAAATGACTTGCAGGGATAAAACTGGTGAATTATTTTCGTAGATACTGCTTTGACCTTATTCACAATCAAGTATTTGGAGGGAATACACCATATTTTCTTCCAGTTCAGATTAGAAGTAAGATTATTCCAGTAAGATACAACATTTGGAACAGAGACCATATCCTTTTGGAATAAAGTATGTATATTAAGATTTTTACTTTTTTTGTGGAAAAACAGATTTGACCTTAAGTGGTGTTAGCAAGATCCAACACCAGATGAAATAGCATCAAAAACAGAGCATATTTCTTTGGCGGTATTGGAATACCATACTTGTCTAAAAGTTCAGAGTATGACATTAAAACACCATCAGAGTTGAATATTTGTTTCACTAAATAAAATCCATGCTCAAACCAGTTTTCCAAAAATAAAGATTTATGTTTTTATGAGATGTCTTTATGGTCCAAATGACGTATTGGTGGGAAGAGGGGGTTTTTACATTATAACTACATAGTAATAAAAAATTTAAGGCCACCAACCTTTGAAAATATATAATTGGGGTTAAAATTTTAGACTGAGGGTGGGTTTCTAATGAATTGTTTAATCCAATTTATTTTAAATGTATTGTTTAAAGTTGAGAAATCAATAAAATTCACAAATTGCTCATAGGATCTCATTAAAACTGATTTTCTAATGTAGTGTTTTCTATTCCTCCATACAAATGTATAAAGGGTGTTGTCAATAGAATCTGCAGTGTTTATTTACATCGAGAGACAAGGCTGCACAGGTCAAACAGGAAATGCCCTCTGCTTTGGTCAGTACTGGATACCCCTGATTGATACTGTAGATTCCTATGGAGCTATGAGTTAATTTTTTTTTATTTTTTTTTTGCACCTTTTCTAAGATGGGGTCAAAGTTTAAAGAGCGTCTTGTATCATGATTTTTGTTGGTAGTTATACCAAGATAAGTAACAGAATCTTTTACAGGAACGCCATAGCTGGAAGAGGCACAACAGTTTTTAAGGGCTAGTAGTTCACACTGATGTTTAAGCAGAACCCAGAGGCAGCAGTAAATTATTTAATAATGGCAATGGCTGCTGAAACTTGTGAGGTATCTTGCAGAAATTAGGTCATATCGTCAGCCAGCTGACTAACGGTGCTCTCTTTCTCGGTTATGGGGATGCCTTCCAAGTGGTTCATTTTAATAAAATCAGAAAGTAATTGCATACATAGCAGAAATAGGTATGGGCAGACCAGGCAGCTCTGTCTGATGCCACGTTTCAGATTGAATCTGGAAGACGTGCCTGCTGATAGCTTAATTGAACAGTTAGCATTTTTATTCATGCTCTTAATAGCTGCACAAAAATAAGGGCAAAATCAAATTTTTCTAAGGTGTGAAACATGAAGTTGTGTTTGATGATAAAAGCTTTACGAAAATCTAGGAACAAAATTAAGCTATTATCATTACAGAGATGGGCCAGATGAGGTGGCTCGGGCATCTGGTTAGGATGCCTCCTGGACGCCTCCCTGGTGAGGTGTTCCGGGCACGTCCCACCGGAAAGAGGCCCCGGGGAAGACCCAGGACACGCTGGACAGACTACATCTCTCGGCTGGCCTGGGAACGCCTCGGGATCCCTTCGGATGAGCTGGTGAATGTGGCCGGAGAGAGGGAAGTCTGGGTTTCGCTGCTTAGGCAGCTGCCCCTGCAACCCGACTCCGGATAAGCAGCAGAAAATGGTTGGATGGATATTTTCCATTGAATAAATTTGAATAATCTTGTATTAATCTGTAGTTAAATTATTTTGTCATTTTAAAAACATTAATCTTGTTTTTGTTTAATTTACTGGTCAGTTAATTATTGTTTAAAAAACATTTTTTTAAGTACTGATATTCTTGAGTTTATTATTTAATATTGCCCTTGCAATAAAGATATTAATACACACTGTAAAATTGTGATTTTTCTTTAAGGGCCAAGAAGTATTATCAGTATCGATATCAAGAAAAAGTACCATAACCCAATGGTATCATATCAACAGGAAAAATTATGGATTTATAGTGCTTGTCATGCCGCACATGGTTAAAATGTTAACGCAATTAAATTAGTTAGCACCGCGTACAACTTCACTTGACAGAGACAGTGATAATCCCCCAAATAACAAGGGAAATATGTAAATAAAAATATATATAATAAAGAACAGGAAAAAGGTGGAGACTCGCCATGCAGCACAGATTACATTTTTGAGCAGCTTTTATATTACCTTTTATTTCTATTTATTAAAGACAGTAAACGAAGCAGCTGGGAGCACTGCTCCAAAACTATTGAAGTGATCTGAGGAAATGTCCTATTAATGGGCCTTGACCCAAACAAGCTCATTTTCAGTTGGCTTGATGAACACACGGCAGAAGAGGGACACACATAAGCTTCTGTTGTCTCACAGGAGATGTCAGTCGAAAGCTTTTTTTTTTTTTCTTTTACATTGCCATATCCAAAATGTTTACTGTCCAACTGGACTTATAAGAGAGAACACCTAGAAATATATCTGAAGAAGTGGAGATAAGTTGCCATGGTGAACCTGGTAAGAAGTGAATCAGCTTTGTGACAGCACCTGAAGTTACCTCACTAATCCACCAATCCTGCTTTGTAGTGCAGGCCTCAGGCCTTCATGATCACCTAACTTAAATCCAACTCAGATACTTTCAGAAGAGTTAGATATAAAAACAACCAGCTAAAGCAAGTGCTAAATATTTGGATCCTATATGTCATTTTAATATTTAGATGTTTTCTGTATTGGTTTATACTTTTTAAAAATAGTCTAAATAAAGAAAAACCAATTTAAAAGTTTGACAGGTATTGTGTAAAACTTCATCTTAAAGGACTCTGTTTGCCATGTTTAGTTATTTACAGGACAAGATTACGTGTTCCTTTTATGGGAGGGAAAAACTATACAGAACAATGTGCACTACATCATTCTATCCTTTCAAATAGTTTGTATTTTGCTTTTTTGAGCTGAGTGAATGTGAAGTAGATTACCAGGATGAGGGAAGACATCTTGCACCAAAATCAAAGAAAAGTGGTGTATCTGAGAAAAGATATACTGAGTCAGGAACCCAAGGAACATTCATTTTCCCAACATGCATTGTTGCAAAATAACAACAAATTTGGGGGTTGGGGGCAATAAAGCAGCACAGTTTACCTAGCTTTTTAAGTTAAAAACTTTAGTAAAAGATTCATAATAATCATATTCAACTTTTAAACATTCCTTCCACCTGACGTGTGCAGAGTACACTCACTGAAGTCTTGGACGTCTTGGTTAAATATTTGCTTTTGCTGCAAGGAAGTGTATCCCAGACCATCAACTGGAATATAGATCTTCATATTCATAGTTTTCATTTTTGGATTTCTACTTTTCCTCAACCTTTTCTCAAGTGTAAACAAATAATGTTTGTTAGTCGATGTAACTAATAGATGAGCAACATCCTCAGAAAATATTGTGTTGCATGTTTTTGCAGATTTGCATTTTTACACCTGTGTAATAAATTAACGAAGTCATGAAAAGAGTCATGTTAGAAAAATTGTTCAATGCACTTTGCAAAAACACTCTGTTCTGTTAAGAGTTACGTATCACATTAGTGAGATACGATTTAATACATACAGCAATATACAGTAATACATTACTAAGGTTTGATAAAGCCTTGTGAGGAGCAAAAACTTTTTTTTACTATATTGCAATGTAGGAATAAAGGGGTAACCCCTTTTTGAAAATTTCTTTCTCCTCTAAGCTCTACCAAACAAAGCAAAGGAGTTAGCATCTTGAGTGAAACTGTGATTGGATATAAATGCTTATTTCAGTATGCTAATGTGTTTACAGCAGCCTTACTGCTAACATTTAGCCAGTTTATCACTGATGTTCATCATCTTTACCTTCTTAGCTTAGCATTTTAGCATGCTAGCAATAGCTAATTAGCATTAAAACTATGGTTAGAATGGTTAAAAAATTGTTAGAAAAATGACTTTTTACCTTGTTACCTCTTTATTAGAATCACTTTGTCTACACAATATTACTTGTGTTAATCTGATTTTCATATTCCAATAATGGCAGTTATCTGATAAAGGATAGCTATCAGATTTAGCTGTCTACATGACCACATGAATCATTATTTGATAGCTCCAGAAATCAGGTAATGTTTAGGTTTTTGGTGCACATGTAAACAGGCTCAGTGACGACATAATAATACACAACTGTCTAAAATGAACGAAAACTAAATACTTAGTTTTAAATTACCTTATCAAAACACTTGTATGTTTTTTGTAAGTCAGAAAACAGCCTCTGCTTGTCACAACAATTAAAAATCATTATTTGGGCATAGTTACAAACATTTAACAAATAACAGACAGTGTTTAAGCATCATTTACACACAATACACTTTATTGAAGGCTGACTATGATACTATATATATATATATATATATATATATAAATGTGTTGTTTTTGTGGTTAAGCCACTTAGTTATGGTCAAACAAGCATGTGACAGCATGTAGTTATTCTTTTAGATTCCACATGACTCGGCTGGCTTGCCATTTAGGCCATCGCTACCGCCACTCAGCCTCACATTAGGATGAAACTGGTTGCCTGTAAGACAATGGATGCAGCCAAAAAACACACATCCCACTTCTAAGCTCACAGTTATCATGCTCTGTTAAATAGGAGTCTGTGCTTATTTTATATATATATGTATATATATATATATATATATATATATATATATATATATATATATATATATATACAAACTACATTTCATAACAGTCTGCACATGCTATCATGTTTGGAACAACAGTGACCCAAATGGGGGCTCTGATGTCTTAACAACTATTGTTCTCTGAAGGCTGCATCATCCTCTTCTTCTTCCCCCCTCTTACATTGTGGTAAAAGATCAGAAGTGTTTAGTTTCACGGGGTGCTGTTTTGTCATTTTTGGGCAAATTGAAAAATGAGCAAGCTGGAGTTTTGTCATGCAAACATCTCAGAATCAAAGCTTCTCTGGAGGCAAAAACTAACCTCATTAGTTCAGTTACAGGAGTAACACTCCAGGTGGACTCCCTGGCCATAATGTGAGCCCACAACTGACATGGTGAGGGATTCATGCTTAAAGCTAAACTACAGTATCTGACCCCCACTTGCCCGATGAATATGTAATCTCTGATGACAGCTAGCTGGTATCTTTTCACTCCGTTGTGGATCCCTATACAATAGCCTACTGTTAGCTGGTATTTTGCTATTGATGGTAAATGCTGTTCCCTTTGTAAAGTTTTCTTGATTGACTTCTTGAATACACCTAAGTTTAAATGTTAAAGTCAGAGGACAATAACATTAACATAAAAAATCAATTTTTAAAATTTGGTAACAAAATCTCAGATGAACTCCAAAACATCTATTTTACAAAAACTAAGCCAAAGTGCACAAGTAAGATTTTAAATACCTATGTTCACCCTTACTGTTTCCATAGGAATTAAGTAGGGATGCACAATATATTGACATTATATATTGGTATGGCTGATGTTTGTCACTTTTAACATGTCATCTGATGAGGAAAACTGGGGCAATATTAACAACCAATGTTTATTTCTGTCTAATTACTTTTGGTGACAAAAACAAACACTGCACATCAACACAAAACACCTCATACTAACTGTCAAGCATAGTGGTGGAGGGGTGATGATCAGGGCTTGTTTTTCAGTTACAGGACCTGGACACTTTGCAGTCATTAAGTGGACTATGAAGTCCTCTGTATAACAAAGTATTCCAGAGTCAGATGTGAGACAAAGCTTGGCCAAAACTGAGTCATGAGACAGGACACTGGTCCCACGTACAGCAACAAGTCTGCTACAGAATGGCTGAAATAGACTCAACGTGTTGCAATGACACAGTGAAAATTCAGACCTCAGCCTGCGCTTTAACAAAGCTCTGCATGAATGAATGCTGCAAACCTCAATGAGCTAAGCAACGTTGTAAAGAAGGGTGGACCAAAATACCTCCATAAAAATGTGAGACAAAATAGAAAATGATTATTTCAAGTTACCACTGCTAGTTTTTCACAAGATAATATATCACATAGTCTACTTAGTTGTTTACACAATGCAACGGCAATTTAGCTTACTGTTTATTAAATAAAATGGCAGTGTTATATGGTTCATCTGAGGTTGTATTTACCTAATTTTAAGATGTGGTAAAGACTAGATCATTTTTTTCTGTTATGTCCTGATACATTTACCCTTAGAACTGAAAGAACTTCTACACAAATCTATTGTATATCCCATGAAATTTCTATAAATGTTTTTGCTTTTTTTCTCTTGTAAGTTTAATGAAAAGAAATCCAACCATTTATCCTCTTAACAGATTAAATTTAAACAATGCTAAGACTACACACCTGAAGTGGAATTAGCCATCTTACAACCAATCCTGTTCACACAGACTCGTTTTAGAGGGCTTTAATGAAAATGTAGCTTTTAAGGCACTTGTATGTTAGCTTTGAGTATTAGGCAATTATCTAAACTTTTTATTATAATTATGGTATGCTCCATTTGAACTCGGAAGTCAGAATTTCAGAATTCCCAGTAGGAAAGTTAAAATGAAGTCAGATTTCAGACTCGGAATGTGAGAAGAACCTCACCAGCTCCCAATCTCGTGATCCAACATGGATGCTCTGGGCATAAAGAGAGGTAACAGTTGTGGTAATGAACACCTCTGTAAATTTGTATCAGTTACACTGTCCAGTCTCTATCAGTAAGTACGCTACTGCAGCATTTGGATGCACAAATGACAACATATTGCGTCGTTATTAGCTGCAATTGCTAGCATCAGCTAGTCTGGCCAGTCAGCATACTAACTGGTAGTACAGCTTGCAACTGGGGCACAGTCAACCCACGTGTGGTCATTTCAAGCTCTAAGTTCTGACCTCCGAGGCAAGTGGAAGGCAGTGCTAGTGCTACCACACATCACATCCACCATGTTGTGTCTTGATGAAATATCCTTACAGTTACCTCCTGTGTCTCATTGCGGCAAAGTCCCTTCATATCATTTCCAGGTAGTCTTTGACACTTTATGATCAGTTTTACACATATATTCCAATGAAATTCCACTTGCAGGAAGGCTCTGCTTTAAAAAACTCAGATTTCTATATACTGTATTTGCATCACTAAAACGACTGTCAGACAGTGGGACAGGATCTGTGCAAAACAGTTTTAAGTGCCTGCAGATGAATCAGTGTTCTGGACACAGTTCCTTGTCTCAGACCTCCAGGAGACTTTGCGGCCGCTCAGGTGCTTGTGGTGGTTCGGGCTGGATGCGACAAATGGGCTTGTTGCACATCGGGCACACGCTGCGGATCTCTAACCATTTTAGCAGACATCTTTAAAAGGACACAAATGAGAGAGAGTGCAGGTGGAAAGTCAGAAACTGGCCTGAAAGTTAGCTGTCAATGTCACACCTTTGCTGCGGGGAAAAAAAACAGGTCATGTTCAAACATGCAAAGACATTTGTTTTTAGGAATCTGGTGTCATTTTCTGGCAAAAGCCAATGGAGCCACTAACAAAAGACTAGCAGACATCATGACTGCATGCTGTTGCATGCACATTGTCTCAGCTTTAGACTTGACATCTTAAGCCTCAAGCTAAGACAATAAAATGCGCTGCATAATCACCAGCTTGTGAAACGGGCAATCAAATGAATCCCGTCTGCAGTTATTCTACATGACTAGCTGTGAACAAACATGATGTAAGCCTAATGAAGGTCTGATAACCACAAAGCATAGATCAGGAACTTACTTTTTGTGAAAAGCATGAGAACATGGGCACACTCCAAGCTCGTCCCTGCTGCGAAACTCTTCTAGACACACTGCACATGTTTGCTGAAAATAGAAAATAACAAAAGACTTTAACCAGTCTAAATCATTGACAAAGTCAGAATAATAATGTACTGATGGTTTCATGTTATTTGGATAACTAGCTGTTATTGTGGTTATCCTCCATATTTTATTGGATTAGAAGCACATATTCCACAGTATTGTGCTGTAACTGGACAACTTTGCCACCAGTGAAAAACAGTTCCATGTTTTTCTCCTGCAAACTTACCAAAGCTCTGTGAAGTGGTAAATTATTTGCTTGAAACTATCCTCATTTAACCTCATTCTGTTACAGTTTTGTCATTTGAGTCACTTTTAACTGTTTTCTGACAGCATTCACCCCCATCCCTTTTGCCCGGTGTTCAACTTACACCAAGAAGGCTCAGTTTTTTTCCCGCTCCTTTCAAAACAACCTGTAGAAGAGAATAAAATAGAGAAAAGAATTATTTAATTCAAGAAACTAAAATGCAGGTATACATAGCATATTTTGACACTAAAATATTTTATTTTACAGCTGAACACTCTGGGATTCATATAATAAACTTAAAAAGAAAGTAATCGAAGTATTTAATTTAATTTAAATTCAGTCAGCAGTTGAATAGTCTGTAAATAAATAGAAATATTCTTATTAATAATGTCTCAGCAGTTGATAAATCTATAGAATCATGAATAACAAACATATTATCTACGATGTTTTCTTCTGGTTTACACTTGGCCTTTCTATGTAAATCCACACTTTCATATCTTTATCAGTCTTTCCCATTTTGTTTGTACTTGCTCGAAATCAGCTGACTAACATCCTTTGCCAACTTCCTGCTGAATTAACCTAGTTTTACAAACCTGTCCATCCTGTCCTCCCACAACTCTCTTTTAACTGCAGACTATTTTGCATATTAAAGCTTGTGTAGGTGTTTGCTTTAGAAATGCAAATTACATGGTGATCTATAACTTTTCCCCATTTTTCATCTGGAAAATAGCTGTTGATTATGATACTTTTTTTCAGATTTTCTTATTTATTTTAAATGTTTTCTTTGTTGCTATGGGTCATAGTTAAAATGTTTATTATATTAATATGTTACCTCATTGTAGCCATAGTTTTCTCTTGCACCTTGTCTCCTCAGTCTGCGGAATGAAAAACAAACTTATCATGATGCCATTTTGAGTCATAATAATTGTATCATAAAATATATCTAAGGGCTTTGTAGCTGTCTCCGTCGGGACATGCCTCGTCATGCCGTATGAATCAGCTGAGATTCTGCATACCTGAAGCCATCCTGGAATTTGCACAATGCCAAATTCAAGTAGCAGCCTGTGCATCTTAGCTCATATTAAGCAGAGAATGTACAATCTCAGGAGTGCACTCAGGAAAAAGGATCTATCTGAAATTCACGAGTTGTTGAAAGCATAAAAAAGACCACTTTCTTTAGATTCAGTGAACCTTTCTAATTGGGTCCCGAATCTGAAAAAATTCCCTATTAGGTTTGAAGTGCACTTATAAATGATTGAATTACAATTTTCCAGCCACATTTTCCTCCAAAGGATCTTAACTACTCGTCCTTATCCAACCTACATGACTGATGAAAGATATTTTCCATTTCACTCTGCCAACACACGATTATTCTTGACATTTTACTGTCATTGTTTTGGCTGAGAAATTATTAAAATCTATCAGTTCGTGATCAAATTCTTGATCCAGGTCACTAATACAACCTAGCCTAGCAATAAACCCAACTTTACGTAATATGCTGTCACAGTCCACAATATTTTTCTTTTATCTTTTTTTCTTCTGAAATTTGGCCAGCAGATATATAACTAGTCAATAAATTGACTAAACATAACATCTTCTGAAAGGGTTAAACACGTTTCTCCAGAAATCTATGAATTTGACATCAGTACACGGGTCTAATTACAGCCTGGCTGCAAGTGCCTTAAGCCGTTTTTACTTCTTGATGGTGAAGATTTCACCATGTACATATTTTCTGTAGTTAAATGAGGATACAGTAGGTGCCATCTATACTGTCTGCAAACACTGTCTACTCTAGAGTTAGAAGAAATGCTGGGCTCTTTCTGGCTTAGCTGGCTTCATGTGACTGGTTTTTGCTATTCCTGATACCAAATAATGCCAAATGATGCAACATCTCATGACAGATGTGAAATAGTTTGATTGAATGAGCTCTGATTCACACGAACATGTTCATTCTGTTCTGCTGTATCTTACACCACATCTGTGATTCATTCTTGTTTTGTCTGTGTTTACCTAAACAGGTAGCAGCAGAAGATAAGGCTGAGCATGAGGATGAAGAGGCCGATGCCCAGGATGATGATGTAGACGTTGAGCGGCAGGTGGAAGAGCTGTTCGGATGTCATTTTGCAGTAGGGGTCAGAGTCCTGCAGTTCAAAGTCACACAGACACCCTGGTGATGAGACGAATAAAACAGAAAATGTATTAATAGTGGTACAGAATGCAGTTCCAGCTGTCTGAGGATGACATATTTAAACTACAACATAATGTACAAACATTCACATTTTGCTGTCATGAACTGAAGGCAAATAACACAAATAAGCATTTATGTTTCCATATGCATGCAGAAACATGTCAGAAATGTCATATTTTAAACATGAACCAACACAGTCCACAAAGCCAGAATTCAACTGGAAGGATTGTAGTCTACAGCACTGTATGTAACATCCCAGCACAAGTCAGCAAGAAACAATGAAGGCTTCCTCTGCATTGTTTCTTACACAGCAACAAAAAGTAAATAAACATAAATAGTTTGCATTCTTCATGGCAATGTGACCTTTCTGGAATCTCTTATTATTGAATTGCTTCTTTTGTGTCTGTACTCTCCTAATAGCCCACTCAATTGTGGAGACTTCTATACTAAAAGCTACACTCAGACCTTTGACATTTGAGTTAGATTGATTAGCAATTTAATTTCTCAAATTCATACTCCCCTAAAAACTTGTCTGTGGTCTTGAAAATAGTACATTTTGAATTTTTTGGCATGATAACACTCCTGGTGAACATATTCTTCCTCATTTAGTGAATGGGGATCTGTGAATATGTGAACCGTTTGGCCTCATGAATGGGGATCTATGAATGATTTTGGTGGCACCGTTTGCCACAAACAGTGGCAAAATCATGATCAGGGTTGCAAACTGTCACTCACTGAGCATGAAGCACATGGGCTTTTCATCGCATCACCCATCAGTACATGCTTGCAGAGCCCAGTGACCGAAGCAAAGCAGGGCAGCCGGTCTCTGCCCAGAGCAGACAGTCAGTGAGTGTGGCGAGTCAGCAAGTCAGTGAGACACCATGGGCCTCTTATATGTTGCATCTCAACTGGAAGGGTCCTCTTGTCCCTCTCCAAAGGTATCAATTTGTGTCACTTTCAGCCCCCCACAGATGGGCATTTTACATACAATCTGTACTCCAACCACTGAACAATGCATAGCCCTGAGAGGTGAAACAACATATTGGTTGAATGCTGTTTGGTGAAAAGTTAGCTTAAGCTAGGAGGGGCACATTTTATTTCGTGGTAGGGCGCATCAAATTTGTTAATTAGCAAAAAAAGATGGGTGAAAAAAATATTTTGAGTTCTGTCTTTTCCAAAGCACAGCTAACTTAAGCACTAACAATAACCCTGCATGTCATGATCGGTGGGGATTTGTTCTTTTTTTTATTTATTTTTCTAGTCCTTTGTCAGTTTTGAGTTCTGTCTTGTTTCCTGTTTTATTTTGTAGAGCTGTTTCTGCTTGTGTATTCTGTTTGCTTTACTTCCTGTTCCCTGCTTCCGGTCATTATTGTCACACCTGCTTCCAGTCTTGTAATGAGCCCTCTGTATGCTCCAGGTTTTCCTTTATTCATTGCTAGTTTACTGTTTGTGTTGGTCATCACTGAGTCCTGTCAGTTCCATAGTCTTCATTTGTGTGCTAGTGGTGTCAACTAGTCTGCAGTTGTAGCTTTGTTTAATTAATCCTTCATTCTACCTCCATTTGTCTCTGTGAGTCCTGCCTTTGGGTCCCTCCACCTCGTCTGTATCCACAATCCACTCTACTGCGTAACCAACAGTAGCCTACAGCTCAGATTGGTTCATATTGTATATTTTCATTGGTGCCTCAATGTCTCCCGGGGGGTATGTCTCAAAATAAACTGATTTAATCTCTGTTGTAGTTATTTTATTCCTTCTGCCATCATGCTTTTTAACCCTGCTGATGGCAGCAAGTAGACATGGCCAGGCATTGTATTTATTGTTTTATTGATTATTTTTTTCTCCATGGCAACCTGCAAATTTGCTGTTTTTTTTTTTTTGTTGTTGTTTTTGTTTTTTGTTTTTTTCTTTGTCCTTACATGGTCATTGATTGCCTTTGACAGAGTGCCTGGATGTTTATGTTTGCAATTGTTTTTTATGTTGCCTGTTTGCTGAATTGCCCTTAGGGGATAATTAAAGTTGTTTGAATCTTTAATCTTGAATCTAAAATTGGCAGAATGCCTTTGAGTCACCTCCCACCTGAGGTCGGAACCAGCTGTTCAATGCACTCTCTAGTCTGCTCTTTAAAAAAATATGTATATATATATATATATATATATATATATACATATATATATATATATATATATATTGTGGACTGTTGAGAAAGAATAAAGAAGACTTTATAAAGGAAGCAGCACAAGCCCAAATAAGCAACTACAAGCCCAAAAACTCACAACCGACGATTTCTCCAAGTCTGGGTGTGACAGACAGAGATTACACTAGTGGGACACTGGAGTCTCCAGACAGAGGACGCATCTCGGGAAGTCATGGCCATTTTTCTGTATGGCTGTAAAGTCAAACATAATTTATGCTGCATCATATTTTAGGAATTTAGTTGGCCATGAGTTCTTAGGTTTTTTTTGCAGCAAAATCCTACAGCAGGGCAGTTGTTCTGCTCCTTTGGTCTATTTGTTGTAAAGTCTGTTAATTTTGCACTAGCTAGCTGCACGCTAGCTAGCTTGAGGAGCAGAGCAGCCTGATAATTGCCAGGTCTACACAGATAATGACGTCGTCATGCCGAACTTGCTGCTAAACTTCCCTCTAACTTCCCCCTAGCGCCGCCTGACAGTCCCTACTTTGAAAACCACTGGGCTAACATGCTCATTATGAAAGTGGCATAAGAAGATAAAATGTCAGTGTTGTGTTTCCAGCTTGTTGTACTTCAATCTACCTGTACATCATGGGAAAGAAGGAAAAAAAAGTAAATTTTAGGTTAAAACATGCAGCTGTGATAGTTAAGATGATGACACAAGGAAATAACCATGCAATTAAACCCTGTAGGGGTCAACTAAATGACTTTGTATGTTCCGCCATCTGTTCAAATAGATAACCAGCATATGCCATCATACAAACCCCCAATCCATCAATCTCACACTTGCTCAGTTTCCAACGCCCTGAGTGTTGAGGATACGGGATAGATTTTAGTAGGTACACTTGAGCATACGTATCTTTGTAACTTGTAAGGTCTGGCACACACTGCATCTGTGAAGTTTCTAGTTTCAAATTGCAATTTAATACCGCTTACACTGTAGGGATTCTTTAGCTGAAGAGCTCTGAACTTTGGTGAAAGCTGAGATACAAGTGCTTGATTTTTTTGTTTGCTGCTTGCTGTCCTACGTGATTGCTGGCTTTTCCATGAGAGAATCTTTACTAACAGTGGCTAAATACGTGAGTCTCTCACAAGCACCATTTCAGACTACAAAGCACTTTCATGTGAACTTTTACAACCATTTATGTTACGCAGGAATTTGTTCCACTTGCTTTTTCGCCTTACTTTCTGGAGTTTGGGCTTGGGATGAGGAGGCAGAGAAGTGTTCTTCAGCTGGAGGGACTTGAACACAGCACTTTTCATTCCAAACAGCCCACGTCAGCCTTCACCCACAGCAATAAACTCTTTCTTGAGGCAAAGCGTCACAACTTAAACTGCTACAGAAGCCCTTTGCTTCAGAAGTTGCTCTCTAATTGCCAAGGGTCACTGCAGTGGGGTGTATTCTAAAAGGTTGTAGGGGACTGCTTAGCAGGAGGTTTGGGTTAAGGAGAAGGCAGCTGTAATCTTAGCACGATGTTAGTAAATCATTGATAGTGGAGCACTAAAAGGTAGGCTACCATTCAGGTGTGTTTACCATAGACAGGTCTGTACTTGACAGTGTCAAACTAAAAACTGAAGTAGTGGTTGTGGAAGGAAAAGTAATAGCTGTTGTTCTAGAGTCTTCTGGCAGATTATGCTGTTACTCTCACAAGCCACTTTTTTAGGGTCAGTGTGTGTTTTAGTCATTGGATTTTCTGTTTTGAGTTGAGTACTGAAAAAACTATGTCAGAGGTGAATATTGAAAAACAAAAACATGAGTTTATCTTAATTTTTGTTCTAAAATTTAAAAAAAAAAGTTAAAAACAATGCATTTTGTTTTTAACTGTTAAAATGGAATTAACTAAATAAAATGAAAATGATTTTAGTTTCATAGTTTGTAGAGCAAAAAATAAATTCAGTAAAATACAAATACACAAAAAACAACTCGTTTTATCGTATTTTCTAACTGGAGGTGATTTATGTGGGCGATCATGGAATCATGGAAAGGCTCTGCTGTTGGAGGGACTTTTGAGGTCAACAGGTTCGAGTCATAAGGGGGTTTTACAGAAATTTCCAGGAATTTTTATATCCTGGAATTTGTTAACCAGAGTAAAAATATTCCTGGTAATCTGCATGATTTGCATATCCCCCGCACCATAAACTTCTGGTACATTTCAGCTGACTAGACGTTGCACTGAATGTAATCTACAAAGAGCCTGTACATCGTCGTCCGTCCACTTCTCACAGCTCCATTTTCCAGCAATCAAAGCACAGAGTTAAGTCTGTAGAAATAAAATAACCCTAACCCTTGTTTGCAGCCACACACTGGTTTATATGCAGAAGTGCAGAACCCTGCAGGTATATGCTCACAGCCCCGCCCCTCAAGAATTCTGGGTAATCTGAAAAGTCCAAGCCCTCTACTAGGATTTTTTCAGGGAGAGTTTGGGGGTGAGGGAAAGTTTTTTACACAGGTAATGTCGGTGGAAACGCGCAAAGCTTTTTTGATGTCTCTACAGTCATAATCAAACATTATTCTTGACATGGCAAAGCAAAGCCTGTCATCTGCAGAAATTTCAGCACAGATATCAGTTGAAAGTGGTAAAAAAAAAAAAGAGGTAAAATCATATTGGAAAATACAACATGAAAATACAATAAAAATGTTTTGTATTTTTATTTTTGTAAATTTAGTTTTTGTACTGAAAACTATAAAACCAAAGTCAAGCTTTTGTTAATTCAATTTTAACAGAAAACTATCTTGCATTTCATTTTTAGTCTTTTTATTATGGAACAATTTTTTTTTCAGTGTTCACCTCTGAATGGAAAATCCAAAGACCAAAACATACACTGACCTATTAGGTCCTCCTGTTTAACTGCTTGTTAACACAAATATCTAATCAGCCAATCACATGGCAGCAACTCATGTAGCCATGTAGACGTGGTGAAGACGACTTGCTGAAGTTCAAACTGAGCATCAGAATGAGGAAGAAAGAGGATTTAAGTGACTTTGAACATGGTTGTTGGTCTGAGTATTTCAGAAGCTGCTAATCTGCTGGGATTTTCACACACAACCATCTCTAGGGTTTACAGAGAATGGTCTGAAGAAGATAAAATATCCAGTGAGCAGCAGTTGTCTGGACCAGAAGTTAAATAATCACTGGTTCCAACCAAAGTCTGCAGAACAGCATCTCTGAACACACAACACGTCCAACCTTGAAGCAGATGGGCCACAGCAGCAGAAGACCACACCGGGTGCCTCCTGTCAGCTAAGAACAGGAAACTGAGGCCACAATTCACACACACTCACCAACACTGGACGATAGAAGATGGAGAAACGTTGCTGGTCTGATGAGTCTCCATTTTAGCTCCACATTTATGACTACAGTGTAGCATCATCTGATGCTACTTCCAGCAGGATAATGCACCATGTCACAAAGCTCACATCATCTCCAACTTCTTTCTAGAACATGACGATGAGTTCACTGGACTCCAACGGCTTCCAAAGTCACCAGATCTCAGTCCAGTAGAGCAGCTTTGGGATGTGGTGGAACGGGAGATTCTCATCATGGATGCAGCAACTGTGTGATGCTGTCATGTCAATATGGAGCAAAACCTCTGAGGAATGTTTCCACCACCTTGTTCCATCTATGAAACCAAGAATTAAGGCAGTTCTGAAGGTAACAGGGGTCCAACCCCGTACAAGGTGGACCTAATAAAGTGGCCAGTGAGAGTAGCTTGTCCTATATACCCTAAAGAAACATACAGTGATTGTTTTGTGATGGTTTTGTCACAACTTTCTTTCATTAAAATTCACACAAGGATGAGATGGGGGTAAATATTCATCACAAATGTTCTTAAAAAGGAACCATGTTTATTTCATCACTGTAACTTCCTCAATTTTCAAAATGTTATAAATTTGAAGTTTGCTTGTTTTATACATACGGCTCAACATGACCCTGCGATGGACCGGCAACCTGTCCAGGTTGTACCTGCCTCTCGCCTGCTAACTGCTGGGAAAGGCTCCAGCTTCCCTGCAACCCTGAACTGGACTAAGCGGTATAGAAAATAGATGGACGGAGGGCTTAACATGGGCCTGAACCTCCTTCTGTAAATGTCTCTTTTACACAGAGGGCCGACTGTGGTACCCAACCCGCCACAAGACGAGATGTCATGGTACCATTTAGACGTATTTTGATGAGCTGCCCAGTCAGAACTAGGAAGGAAATTCTGGAAAGGTCTTCCTACTCCTTTGAAAAAATCTTCTATATACTCCATTTTAAAGCTCATATCAAACAGTGGTTGGAGGAACATCAAGCTTGTGATATTTTTTTAATTATGTGCAGTTTAATCTGGGTTATTTAGAAACATTCTTTTATATCTACATAGAATTTATTGTTTTATCTGTACTTGCATGGCCTTTTGCTGTGTGTTTTACATTGTTTACATTGTGCATTTTGTTCTGGTGCTTATTAGCCTACATTGTCCCAATCAAATAAAATGTTTTCCCTACTTTCTTAGTAAGTTTTAGCTCAGGTTGAGCTTTTGATTCATTTAAGCAAAGCGTTAAAAATAACTCTGTTTGTATAGACTAATATAAAATTAATATAAATTTAGCTGGAACAGAAATTCATAGTGCTGCTTAGTCAAAAGGAGTCATTTCTTTGTAAAAGCATTGATTATAACAGTTTTAGGAGGGAAATCAAATTTATGTATATATTGTTAAACCACATAATAGGATTAAATCCATTATTGAATAAACTAACAAAAGTACCTTAACATTTGGGGATCTAACATATGTTGGGTTATTTTGGGGGAATTAAAATTTAAATATGAACCTTTTGTTAGACCAAATTTAAAATTTTAAAACATTTGTTGTTCCCTGGCTAGAGTTAGCTCTCTCAGCCCTGTTAACTCTTACATCTGGCTGTTACTGGGTGTGAATATTGAGTCACAATCAGATTTGTGACTGTGCAAGGAGCAGTTTGTGTGGTGTACATGGAAAACACTTGAGCTTTTATGAGTTTAGGAAAAGGCGTTTCAGCCGGCTCTACAAGACTTACCGTAACACCACTGAACAGGATGCATCAAACACGCAGATGTCTGGATGGCCCACGTTGGTGGTCTGGGGCCAGGACCTCTCCAGTGTCAGAAACTTCCACAACTTTTCTGGGATTATTGCCTGAACAAAAAAAATAATAGTAATAATAATAAAAATATATAAATAAATAAAGAGTTGTGGCTTCTATTTCCACAACTCAGTAGGTTTAGATTTATTTACTCTGATAGCTGATAGCTGCAGTTGTGGACTTAGGGCAGCTGAATGGAGATTCTCAGCTCCTTTAGAAGATCTTCCTCAAAAAACCAGCTGCCCATCTGAACTCTGATACTGCAGTGTGTGTGCTGCGATGATTTACCCTCACAAACGTGATACGGCCTCATCAACTGTACACGTATCAGAGGTAGAGATCTGAGTATTCCTTTGTGTCTTCCCAGTGCATGACAAAGAAACCAGTGTGGAGTTGTGTGGGTGAGAGGACACTAATGTCTTTGACAAGATGAAGAAATATACTCCAAATCCCATGCACTTATGAACCACTGGCAGTCACTGCTTCTTCTTTTACTCCGCTTCAAAACATTGTCACAAGGCTTTTCCGTCCCTCTTCCTTGTCTTTTTTCTTCAGCCTTTTCCTCTCTTGTCTTTTAGATCTCCATGTTGATCTTCCTTTAGATCTCCACGTCTCCTTCTCGCTGGCTGTGAAAACCTGCTGTGGCTAATTACGGAGAAACAAAGGCAAGGACATGGATGGGTTCCCCAGCAGCATGGCCAGCCAGCCAACCAGGCAGGCGAGCAGCCTCTTAGTGTTCCTGTGGAAAACAGTTCCTCATATCTTCCTCTGCCTTCCTGCTCTGAATGCTGAAAACACTGACGTATGAAACACACCAGGACAGCTCCGTTAATGCTGTTTCAGACCCTCTTTTCCTCTCCTGGATTTCCCTCTCACATTCACCCTCTGCTTCCTCGTCTCTCTTCTCCACTTCTCATCTACAGCTCTCAGTTTGTAAACAGATCCCTGCTCATGTGATTCACTGCCTGCATCACAGCTCTGCTTTCACCGCCCCCTCCTTCCTCCCGCCCTCCTTCCTGGCTCGCCTGCCTGCCTGCTTGCTTGCCCTCCTTTTACCCCTCGCCCCCTCTAGGTCTTTTCTTCCACATGCAAATGCCCCCTCCCATCTTCTCCCTCCTTTGCAGCTGCAAGCTATTATTAAAGTAGCTGCAGAGCAGATGGCAGACAGGCAGATGCTGAACCAGGCGTGAAGAAAGCTTACAATATGATAGTTAAAAGGTAGCTTCATTGATTGCTATTCATGAAATGGATCAATAGTAGTTATTTTGAAATGAGTTATCATACATAAAAAGATTATAATCTTAGCTGAGGGGGGGATTTAAGCCACCTCTATGTTGGATGAACAGCTAGCTGAGCAGTGGCCCTCTTTTTCTGCCTCTAAACCCTCGAATACATCAAACTTAAAGGTTATTATCAGTTTAACTATACTGGGATAGAAACCAGCAGGGGTTTAGTTAGTATCATAAAGATAAGTGTCAACAATGGATGATAAGACATACAGACAGTGAGAGAAATCAGCAGGGGGTTAAACACGGTATGTAAACATGAAAGCAACATATGACCGATAGACGCAGGGTTCAACACAGCTATTATTGACGGATGGATGGACAGATGTGATCAATAAACCCCCATATGAGAGGAATGTTAAGAAACAAGAGAAAACCCAAGCATTTAGAGCTAGTCTCCTATAATTTGCTGGGTATTCTGAGGTTGTTCTGTGGGACTGAGAGTCACACTTTTAGTTGTTTTGCTCAGTATTTGCTGCTACTTTATTTTAAACGCTCTCACCTGACAACATGACCTGGGCCAAGAGAGTAATCACTCTGCAGTTCAGATAAACTACTGTACACACAAACAACTGTTGTGAATGTACCCTGAGGTCATATGCTAGAAAAATGTCAGATCTTCAGTTCTGCCAAGTGAGGATTAATTCAGCCAGTGAGTTTATGTCTGTCACCAAAGCTGCTTTGACATATTTGCTGGACTAAAACTGTAGCTTACTGTGTGATTTCTTTTGAGATGTCTACGAGTAAACACATTTTATGTCAGCAAATGCAATCATACACCTTTTTATTTACTGTTACATGACATTTTTGCAGATTTCAACTTATCAGGGGAGACTTTGCTTTTCACGAATAAGAAGATAAAACCTCTAAATATAATTAAAGAAATTCAGGGTATTTTCTTGGTTACAAAATAATGCACTACAATGTGTGCAAAATCAGAATACGAGGCTTACTTAACAGTAACCAAAGGTCCATCTAGAGGCAGATATTCAGAGGTACAGCACACAACCAAATGCAGCTCTTTCAGAAAATAAAAACTCCACTACTATAATTATATTTATATATATATATATATATATATATATATATATATATATATATATATATATATATATATATATATACATATATAAAACAAGGCAAAAGCTGTATGTTCTGGAAAATTCCACTACCTTAAGCATTGCACCATTTGTATTTTTAATCAATGTGCTCAGGAAGTGTTTGCTGTTGTGTAACTACTTATTGTTGTCTTGTTAGTTCATGAAGGATCAATCTATTAAAGTAAATGATTTTCTCTGTTTGCATGCAGAATTTTGATACAACATATTTTAATATAAAATGTATTGCATTGCTCTTAAATAATGTGTAAATATTGGATTCTAAAAACGTAACAAAAAGTAACTAAATTTGTGTTTATTGGATTATTTCTTTTCATGCTTTTTGGTGGTAAATCTTATTCCATTAGAAAGCCTGTTTGTTTTCCTTTTAAATAGAGCCACATTTGTAAGGAAAATGCATTTGTAAGATGGGCAGAGTCGAATTAACAATACCGACTGAGGAATATTTAATATGTTTTATTCTGTATTCTGCTATTGTGTGAGCTTTAGATGAAGCTATATTAATTTAGAATATATGTCTACTCTAATACAGTAGATCTACATGAATTTAGAATGGTTTATCATCATTTCTATGATTCGTTTGTAATAATGTCTCCCACTCTGTAGCAATACCGTGCAGTGTTTTAATTATAAGACGCCATTTTCTTGTGTTAAGTAGGAAGCATCTGAGCATGTAAAAGTCTCAAATCCTGTTGTATCAAGGTCATAGAGCAGAACTTGGTGCATGCTGGCCTCTCTGCACTGTAGACCTGTGCTCATTACCTTTGACTTATGGAGAAAATTAAAAACATTTGAAGCTAGTAAACTAGTTCTTGGATGCTTAAAGTTAAGCAACAAAAACTTTTCATTACTCATATGACAGGTCAGTTTGTTAGACAGGTCTAACAAATTGAATTCAAAAGATTTCATTAATTTTGATTAAACAACACTAAGCACAGAAAATCATCCACATAGCAGAAAACTGAGTTTTGATGGGAGTTTAAACGCCTCGTTACCTGGCTGCAGACTGTAAACTTGTTTTCCCACAGAGTAGGTCGTCTCCTTGGTGGCATCATCCTGGATATAGAGGGAGGTCGGTCACGATTACTTCTTTTGTTGTTAGCTTTCTTCTACAAAGAAGCCTTCATTGCTACTGAGCTTCATCCAGGCTGTTTCATCATCTTCAGTTTTGGAATAAGTCACTACTCCTTATGTGTATCTGTTTTTCACAAATTTCTAAGGTATGAAAGGAAACTGTCTAATTAAAAAAATGAAGGGGGAAATTCAAAGTAAAAACTTTCATTTCCAGAATAAATTAAAGCATTCATTCATTCTCTGTACCGCTTTATCCAGGTCCTGGATAAGCTGGAGCCTGTCCCAGCATTTCACCAGGTGAGAGGCAGGTACACCTGGGCAGGTTATCAGTCCATCGCAGGGCCAACACAGAAAGAAACAAACAGCCACTCACACACGCACTCACTCCTAGGGAGAATTTAGAGTGACCAATTAACCTAACATGCATGTCTTTGGATGGTGGGAAGAAGCCAGAGCAAAATTAAAACACACTTACCTAAATAATAATGACATATCCAAACAGTAAAGACATGCTGAGCAGATCAGCAGGGTATTGTGAGTCTTGGTTTACACCGTTTCTGTCAGAGAAGACTTCTTAAAGTGATCATGAATTTCTAAACTTGCAAAGGGAAATGCTTGCATAAATCCATTCTTACCTTAAAATCCATCTTGCCTACAGAAATCTTCTCATTTTCTCATCAGTTTCCAGCTGTCACTGTTTGCAAAGTGGCTTTTATCGCGATGATGACACAATATGTAGTTATTACTCATAATATCTTAAATTATATTCAAATTGTAAACTGCACTTGAAGTTTCAACAGGGAAAAAAATCAAATACAAGCTATCAAATATCAAATACCTACTAAATTATTTTGAAAAATAATATCTTAATTAAATTAAAATTCTTCAATTCAGTGTATTTGTTGGTAATTTGATTAAAATGCAACAAGCGACTAGAGTGTGTTGTAGTCAGAGCCGGACCGCAGGGACCCTACAGGTGGCATGAAAAAACACAACAAATAAAACACAAGATTTCATTTTATACTATTAAATTATGGTTGAGTTGTCAAACATGAGTTTGACATGCAAACAATAGTAGTTTAGTGAGTTCCTGCTGCCTGCGGTACATGCACAGTTGGTTTAGTTAGTTTGAAGCTAAATTGTAGGAGAAGGTTGGATTTTTTGTACCTCAGATTTTAAAAAGATTATTAAACTGGTTAATTCTTTACTCTAAATGTGTCTTGTCTGTGGATGTTTTCTCTTACTTTTTAAATACAAATCCAGTATTCCACATACACATAGATCACACTGCATGCTAACCATTGCAAATTAATATGAAACTATTTTTCCGACTTTGCTACCCCATTGAGGTTAAATCCACAGCCACAACGTGGTGTCCATGTCAGGTATCTGATACCAACTGGCATCCAGTAGGACGTAAACTATGTAAGTTACATTTGGAGATTATGAAATAATGAAGCTGGGGTAAAAGTTAAACCCGGATAGTGCTGAGGTGGTTTGTGGGGGCGTCCCCAAATCAAATTCTGCTTGGGGCCTCATAAAGGCTTGGGTCGGGCCTGGTTCTAGTACTAGTATCACAGTAAAAACAGATGGGAACATGTTACACTGCCTTTTGTTTGACACATGTATTGAGGTGATGAGATTCTGACTTATAACGATGTATTTGTTAACGATTATGAAACCTTGTTTTCCTTTTTAAAAATCCACATCTTTAATTATTTATTCATTAAATGTTACCATATCCATTTTTTTTTTATTGCTAACCCAAATAAACTGCAATTAACAGTGAATCAGAGAAGTTAAAAGTCTTTCAAAAACATTGGGTTGGATGGGCTCAGACTTGGTTCTTTTTAAAAAACTCATGTGGGATTCTCATTGCTCAACATTCTTGGGACTTCTGTGCCATATTAACATGCTATGATGTGTCAGATGTTTTTATTTGAGGAAAGGGCTGGACTGCAAACAGACCAGTTCAGCATCATGCTGTTGTGATGGATGCAGTGTGTGGTTCAGCATGGTTTTTGCTTAATTATGACTATAACCTATATACACTGTTCAGCAGTTATTGTGCCATAGAATGTACCCCCATTCCTTCTGAGATGCAGGTTTTTAACTCAGCGCTGTTAGCAGACAGGATTACCTTTTTCTGGACACCAGAGGACACAGCATCTGTGATTTCCAAAAAGAATTACATCTAACCAGGAAAGACCTCAACTTTTCTGGATCCTATGGCTTTGTTGCATGACAGAGCTTTAACCTACATTCATGGAGGGAATGGAAAACTTTACAAACAGTGCAGTGAGCCACAGCCTACAACACTTGCTGCTTAAAAAGAGCAAGGAACTTTGCTCGGGACAGTTCACATCCATGTCACCACCTGTTAGATGCTACGGTTGTATCAAGTCCAGGACAAACAGACTTAAAAACGGTTTTTACACAAGAGCCATTAACCTGCTAAATGCAAACATGCACTAACTGTTTCTGCCTACCTATTTACTGTGTATAATCATCACTCAGCTGTTATGATGCACATGCACTTTACATTTATTCCATCATCTCAAGTTGTGCATTAATTGTTGGACATTGTGAGTTTAGTCTTTTATGTGATTTGCACTTTAAGGCCAAGCTTTTAATCTTGTTGTATTTATGTATAATGTCAGTAAACCTTGATTCTGATTCTCATCTCCATGACAGAAGCCTGTCTGTTTTTAACACCTTAACGACCAGGGCCGGACTGGTACACAAAGTCAGGCCGGGAGTTATACACTCACTCGGGCCACCCCAACACATATACTGTATGCATATGCTCACACTTGCGCAAGTGTACATACACACACATGGACTTAATAATCCCTAAAGCTCATTGTTCTAGACCAACATTCACATAAAACTACAAACCACTAGTCCAGTGTTTCTCTCTTCTCATCAAATGGTTAAATACAAAAGTCAAACCAGTACTCTTATATTAATAATCGTCTGTTGAGATAAATAACATGATTGTTTCATTTTGTCCGCAAGTCATTTAGATGCAAGTTTACTGTAGTACATTTAATACACCAACAGCAATATTCACTACTATAAACATGAAGTGGTCAACAGTAAGTTCACCTGACGTGATTCAAATAACATCAGAAAATTCAAGAGTCATCTCAACTTAGATAAGACTGTCCAACTTTAGGAGGGGTTTCCAAACTTCATCATGCAGCACACCACCTGTAGAGATATGTTTGGCTCATCAGGACCCACCAAATATTTCATGCAGGAAAATAAGCCATGTCATTACCATGGGAACAGAAACACATCCACACACACTCCTTATGGAGTTTTAACTCAGATATCAACATTTACCCAACCAGCATAAAATGCTGCAGCCACATTATTTACGTCCAGATTTACACACTGACACACTGATTAAGTTAAAATGTTCCCTCGTTAGTATTTAACCTGGACTAATGAAATGTTCTTCACTCTCACAGCTGTGAAACTACTTGTGTGTTGGACAGGGACAGATGTGGACAGTACATGTGGACAGACTGTTATAGCCAAGCAGCCAAAGTATTCAAATATCCACCTGTTAGTTTGATACAACACAAATAATTAACTAATTATTTTATTTTATCCAGGTTATACCAGGAAACCCAAAATATGAGCTAGTGTATATAAACGGTTAGCATATCCATTTGTAGTTCTGTGTTTGGGTTTGCCTGTTTGAATTTAAAAAAAAAGAAGAAGAAAAAAAAAAGTAATTTAATGTGAAGTGCATTTTTCTGAAGTTGCCCCTCAGTTCGTAGATGCACTTTGGTGAAGATTGGTTAACCTCTGTGCATCTTCACTTAGGAGACTCTGTCTCTTTAAGGTGCTCTTTTCACACTCAATCACATTATTGACCTGTTGCCACTGACATATCTTGGTGCAACATGTTTTTCCAACAGTTTCCTTTCAGTGCCTTTTAGTGCCACTTGTGGCCACCTGACCTTAACTAATCTGAGATGGGTTGCTGCCATCAAATTCAAGATGGACTAATATTTTTTATGAATCAGTAAAATGTTATATTTTTTCTACATTTGATATTATTTCTATGGTCTATCATGCCTTTTGTGATAAAAGCAATAAAAAAGTGCTGAAATTAGTCAAATAAAAGTTGAGCCTTAAATGGTTATATTGTCTATTATAAGATTATGAAGAAGGTTAAACTGGTTTCATTTAATGTCTGTAACTAAGTCACAAAGGAAGAACTGATGTCATCTTTATAAAACAAAATTCACTGAGCATAAAATAAATGTTGGTCTGTTTGAGGTTATGTAGTGGAGCCTGATGCAAGGAGGTCCAATTCTGATCCTTTGTGGGCTCCAAAACACCCAGTTCTAACAAAACAGAAATCCTGAGCATCTTAATGTCAAGTTTCTGGACAAGCATGGCTCTACCCTTCTACTGTATTTGAGTCCTGCAGAACTGTGGTCCTGAAAAACTGTATTTGGACATGTCTGATTTGGGGTGAGATGCTGTCTTAGTGAGTGCCAAAAGCATGACTTCTCCAGAAGAGGGCACTCTATGATCACATTCTAGACATGACAGTTTCAAACAATTGCATTGCAGAAGATGGCGCTGTTATTTGTTTATATAATGTCCTGGGTCCAACATGACTGGCTAATAAAAAGACAGTTTGTTTACAAACATTCTTGTCCAGAATCAGATCTCATCAAGCATAATTATGTAAAATGATTACAGTATTTTGATATGTCCTGGTAACCTAAAACATGTTGACTGTTGCTGGCACACTGGCATTATTGTGTAATTATACCACTTAAAACTGACAACTGGTTTTCGTTTCTCCTTTCCTGCTACAGCCGTACAAGCCTAGATGGACCATTCAGGCTGTGGGACAAGATCAACATGAGCCAGCTCAACAAATTACAAGTTTTTTTTTTTTAAAGTTGACTGCCTCATGGAGGTCAGCCCCCTAGTGTGGTGCAATGAGAATATATGGAAATGGACTACAATGACCCAACCAGATAGAACAAGATTTAACCAGCCTGCTCCTGACTGAGGTTGCTTACCTCCAAACTTTACACATTTGACAATAAATTCTTGCAGAGTACTAAGTGAAAGAAAGGCCTGAAAAAGCAGTTAACATTTCATTTTTTCCAACAAACTCCTGAATGAAATGATGTGGATATTCATAGTACTACATCTACCTTTAATGATGTCAGAGTGACGTCAGGTTTATAAAGTCTGGCCTACTTTTGAGTGAAAGGCATCAATGAACCCTCCTCTTTTGTTTTTAAGATCATAATACAAGTTGCAGCAACTTGCAAATCGATATAAAGTCACAGCAGGCAACTCTACATGCAACATTTAAAGCACCTGCAGTTGTTAGGTGGTGTCAATATATATATATACATATATAAATGCTGCTTTTTGTTTTCATAACTGATATTAGTCAAAATCACAAGTGTGTACAAGTATGAGCATGCACTACATGTAAATGATAAACCACAAGAGTTGCAGCAGCCACCTGTCATGATCGGAGAATCTTTTATAGACCTAGGAAGGTATCTTATCTTACATGAGGTATGACTGAAGTTGAACTTCAGACAATCCCCCCTCCCCAGACTGTTCCTCAAAAGTGAACTGGCCTGTTTGTTTCTAGAAACATGTGTCGGCAGTCATATTGAAGGTGGAAGATTCTAGGAATGTGGCAGCACAGAGGGCAAAGCAAATGGCGTTCATGAATCCACACATAGATAATAGGCTTTGAAATCTTGTTTGTTAATAACAAAAGCTCGGATATAGGCCAACTGTCTGGGGTGTGAGACTGATCCAAGGACACTGACACATGGGACAGAGCAGGTGAAATAACAAAACTTAAATCTGATCTGGAAAATATTTAACTTTGCCTTGATGAACAGATCTAAATTTTGAGATACTCTTTCCTTTAAGGGTATTGTGCAATGCAGTATGACATGCATTGTGGACATAAGGACATCATATCAGTTGAGTAATTCTTCCACTGAGACGAGTGCAAACTAAGAATTCAATATTCACTTGAGAAACAGAGTAAAAATTAGTTTGCACGTGCAGAATCTACCAACATAGAACTTGAAATAACATTAGGTGTATACATCTCTGGACTGCTGAGACTTTAAAGAAATGATCGACAGTGTTGCTGGGTAAACACTCGAACGCCCTTCGAAAAATCCTCTGACTTTATTGGGTTGTGTACCATCTCCGCTACACACCAAATCCAGTATTTTTCCATCAAGTAGCGCGCCACACCACGTGACCACAGAGAGAGCGAGAAAAAAAAAGCCGCCGTCATGTTCGCATCCTCGGTTGACAGCGGTGTTCTACGTATATGGCGTTTAAATATACTAAATACACACCATGCTGATACACGACTCATCTCTAGTGCTACTGACATACATATTTGCAGTCTCCTGTTCTCTTTGGCACTGTCACCCACTCAGGAAACTAAATTCTCCTCCAGGTCGTTTTTCTAACCCCGTGCGTTCATGATCATGTAACCACTCCCACTCGTGGCTGGTGGAAAATTACCAGCTTACAAGCAACAGGCAAATGAATGGCATTTGCGGTTCATCGTATCATTCAACCGTCCAGCGTACCCGCGTGCGACAGCAACTGTCCATTCAGGATATGTTAAAAGTAGCGGAACCCTCACCGAACATCTAAAAGGGCGAAATGATTTAATTGCTTTTGTTTAGCGCCTATTAATGAACGCGCTCGCTTTTACGCTGCCTCGCACTTGAGAATGAGACTAATATAAAACTTCAAATTTAAGAATTGCATTGTTAAAAAGTGGTCACTCTGTTAGTCGCTATTACGGATACACAAGAGCTATGTAGAAGTCCACTCTCTGCTTGGGAGTCTGCCCTCTTTTTCTCTACGGGCGGAGTAGTCGCGTGGGCGCTTGAGCGAATTGAAATAAATTGACAGGCCAATCATCCAATAGGCGACCAAGTAGGAAGTTTCCGCCAAAGACGTAGCGAATCAATGAGCGCTGTGGGCGTAACCCCAGTCCAAACTTTACGCGGCGCCATCGGCTGAAAACTAAACCGAGATGGAATCTCCCAGTCTGAACCGGTTTCAACCGGTTGTGAGTTAGTTGCTTGAGAGAGGAGAGGAGGCGCAGGCACACAACGTCTATACCGCCCCGCTGGAAAATTATAAGAGTAACGAATTCATTAGTGAATCAAGGTTTACTTTGTTTCGTAAAATGTATCGGAGTGATAGATTACTGGGTTTGCCGTGATAGTAGTTTTGGAATCCACATTAGTGATTCTTACCAGCTAAACATCCCTCACTGTTGGAGCTGGAGATAGTCAACGCTGCAGTAATAGGAATATATTTTTTATCAGTGATACTTGAGGTACTCACTTTATTTTGTAGCTTCTTGGGCAAACGCCACTCTTTTGAGTCAAGAGCCTCGGACTTTAGGTAGGTAACTGGGGTGAACTACAAACCTGCCATGCTGTGATTAACATTTCTTAGCTTTATCTATGCAGTGAATAAAATGCATTTTACTGTAGGTATAAATATGTATTATTTGAAATTTGCGTAGCCTTCCGTATTGATTGAAAAAAGAAGGAATAAAAACGCTAATTCAGAAAGCAATGGAATCAGCGGGATAATCAAGTAGCCCTCGACTGCCCGCTAGCTAGCAATTACCTCTGTGTAAGGATAAGCTAACGTCAGAGAAAGTGCTGTAACTTTACCTAACCAGATGCATCACTAACTGGGGTTGCACTTTGTGACTCAACGTGCGACGCAGCAAATGAAAAAGTAACCAAACGTTGTATGATGAAATCCTCGCTTCTCCCACCACAGCAGCATCACTCGTGTGCGTGATCCGAACGGATGTCAAGTTGATGTTGCTAGGTACGCATTAGCAAGCGCTAACTTTATCTAAGCCGTTTTTTTATGGCGTCTGATATGGTAACAAACGATCAGAGATGCTTCCAATCTAAATGGAGTGCAGTTGCTCCACAAAACAGCCAACTTCCCGTCACAGCAGGATGATGATACAGCGAGTAACAGTAATGTATGGACGACGTCCGCCGTCCCTGGTATCCTTGGTGGGAGTGGTTGTAGTGAGCAGTGAAGGGCCACATGTGACCTGCTCCCGCAACACGCTAACAGCTAGCTGGAAATATAGCGTAATTGGTTGCTAATTTTAGTACCGTGATTGAAGTACGCTCGTGCCGCGCGCACGCTGTTTACATAAGCGCATATGGATATAACGCTATAAACAGTTTATGTATATGTTTTCTTAATTTATGAGTTATTTTATAAACCACTCCTGTTTGCCTTTTTGTGCTGCACTCGGTGTTTGGAGGAGAACTCTGTTACTTTGCAGATGTAAACATTGTGACGTCGCTTAGTATATCCGACACGTGGGTCGATAAACCTTAAAATGTGGTCCAAGATAAAGTTGCATGATCATGAGAGCTCAACAGACTTAATGAACATACAACGCACAACTTTCTCTTGTGTATTTATGAGGCACCTGTTTTGTTGTTTGAACAAACAGTGGAAATGTTATTGACCCTTTATTTTTTTTAATGCTTTACCCAACCGTTTACTGATCAATATTGACCTAATTTTTATGATAATACAACAAAGCTCATAAGTTGCTATTTAAATGTTGGTTAATTTAAGTTTAGGGGCTTTTTTGCCATGTAATCAGTCACTGGTCAAGATGGTTGAATTGGTTTATTTTTGCAGAAGTGCCATTTTGCAAAACCAGACTCTTGGATTAGATCCAGAGTGCCTTGTTCCTTTATTTTCCTTCTTTTGTTTACTTTTTGAACATTGAAAAGCATCTGACACTATGAGCTTCTTAAAATGACAGCTCACTGGTGGGTCTAGGGGATGTTTTTGACATGGTCAGCTGTTTACTCCCATTTCTAAACACACAGTTCACATGACTTTGCCCATTGAATGTGTTTGGTGCACTCATAACCCCTCCCTCTGCTGTCCTTGTTGCAGAACTCTATGCCAGCAATTATGACAATGTTAGCAGACCATGCAGCACAGCAGCTGCTGGACTTCAACCAGAAATTGGATATCAACCTGCTGGATAATGTGGTGAACTGCCTATATCATGGGGTGGGACCTCAGGTACGTTATGTGTTTATTTGTCTCCCTTTAATCATAATTTGACGTAAAGCATAAGTTTTGATATTGCCCTTGTGCTTTCTAACACGTCTTTCAACGTCTTAGTTTTCAGTCTAATTTGTCCACAATATTTGTTTCACAGCAAAGAATGGCACAAGAGGTGTTGACTCACTTAAAGGAGCACCCGGATGCCTGGACAAGAGTGGACACCATCCTCGAGTTCTCCCAGAACATGAACACCAAAGTAAGCTAGCCCCATTGCAGAGAGCAGTGGTGCACAGATACTTGATTTGCTTTGAGGAAGAGCACTTTTTGTAAAATACAAATGGATTTATTATATATTGGGTGATACTTTTTCTCAGTGGTTTGCATTTACCATGCATTCAAACATCTCAAAGATGCTTCAAGTGTTTTTTTTTTTTATCAAAAGCAGCTTTATATACAGAGTCACACAATATGGATATGCATTACTCCAGCAGGTTTAAAATGGTTCCTACTAGTCCAGTTTGTCTCATCATGCTTTATGTTAATCAATATACAGCATCCGCTCTTTGGATGAAATAAGTTCTTTTGTATCCGAACGGACCAGACAAACAAAAAACTGGCATTGTGTGCTTGAAGTATAATTTAAATACCAACTAAGGCATGTAGAAGTCCGGCCTTCTAGTTCCAGGGGAAAATTAGCTTTAGCTATTTACCCCTCTTTTGTAATCATTCCAACCAACTATCTGCTAAGTTGATCTTGGCTGTCATCATTCAACAAATGGCAATACAAAATACAGAACTTTGACACACCAGTGTGCAGCTCCTCTGTTTTACTAACTCTCAGCTTGATGAGACTAAAATGCAGTTCAAGTCTTGTCCTATTTCTGCATTGCCAATCAAGACAGATAGCTTTAGATCATGTTAAAAAATAATTGGAGAATTGTACCTTTAATTAGTGTTAGATATACAGACATGCATGTTCTGTTATATTATTAAGACTTGAGCTATCAGTTTTACAGTCAGTACTGGCAAAACAAAGGGGGGAAATATTAAACTTCGCAGATAAAAATCTCTAGGTGAACTTGTGCTTTTAAGTGCGTCATCAAGTTCTGAAACCTTTACCCTATAGTTTCCTGCCATATAAAGCTCTGGTGCAATTATACCTACTTTGTTTGCACGTTTCTTGTTAAATGTGGAGAAAATCCATTATTTTCAACTTAGATTATGACTACAGTAAAGTAATTACTGAAAAGTATATGAAACCATGTGTGCTGATAAAACTGGTAAACTGACTGCGATCTTGTAAAGTCAGTGTTTTAAATGCATTTAAATATTCACAACTACATAAACAAAAATGGTTATATGCAAGATCAAACCCTAATCCCTCAATCAAAATAAGACATTAATGGGTTTTTTATTAAGAATAATTGAGCTCCAGCACTTTTAAAGCTTCCTCAAAGATAATTTAACGATTTCTTTTCTTTTTCTTTTCATGAAAGATGGCTTTTAACATTGGTATTAACCTACTAATGTCTTGGGTTGATGTTAACAGCACTTTCTCTAGGTTTAAATTGTATTTTGCCAAATGAATAGGGGCATTAGAGGAAAAAGAGGAAACCTAAGGTAAAAACCTCAAATTCTGCATTTTCTTGATTCAATAGTTAAAAAAATGCACAACTGTGAGTACTTATAACATTTGGCTTTTTTGTTAGTAACTATAGTAATTCAGCTTTTTTGAAAATGTCATAAGTTCAAGTTGTGACTATTTGATATTAATCATAATGTTCCATTATGTTTATGGCTTGTAATAGGAAGAAAAGGGGTGTGTCATCCTGTGCATCTTGACACAGCTAGGCTTTGACGGCAGGCCTCCACAAGGTCTACCCTTTTTTAAATTCCCTTTGACTGAATTCTGTTCATCCGTTTCTATTGCATCTGTTTCACTGAACAGAGGGAGGTTGTAGGCTGCAGTCAGTAGGATCCATTGTATAGAGACAAAGATAATGACTTAATTTCACCTGTAGGGATCATGGCATTGCCCCCCCAACACACACACACACACACACACACTTTTTTCTCCTTTAAAGGACATCGTTTTCATTTTCTTCTTCCTGTTTTCCAGAACTTTTTAGTCAATGCCACCATAAGAATGTCCTTCTTTCAACTAAAGTATTTTTCTCTTCTTACCTGCTGTTGTTTATGCAGCGAGGCAGTTAAAGGTGAAATAAAACATACCAGAAATCTCATCCAGCTCTTCAGGTGACACCTGTGAGTGGTGTACTGTCGGTGTGCCTGTAAGGAGATTTCACCTTTAATCTTCCAGCATCCATTGTCTCTAGCACATTGTTAATCCTGCTTTAATAACATCCTACACTACAAGCCTTTTTATTTATATTTATTTATTATTTTTATTTTGAATCAATGATCCCTACAGTTGAAACGGTCAGTTGAAGTTACATTAAATTAAAGGTTAACTAGCAAATTAAATGTGTTTGTTTGAATTTTCTTGCTCCATGATTTGCAATGAAACGATCATGAATTAATTCAAAACTCAAACTGTGGCTGGTCCTGCTGTTCCTTATGGCACACCAGTTAAAGGGAACTGGTTTAGGTTTACCTTTACAGGTGAACTATAACCTGTTTTTAGTTTTTAGAGAACTGACTGATCTAAGGTTGGGTATCGATAACATTCGGTTCTGAATTCTGGTCCTTTAGGTTACAAATTTTTGTAGTTTGTAATGACTTTTTGGCTTTTATCAATCTAATATGTTTTATAATTTTGTTCCGGAGGCTGCTGCAGCTGTTTGACAGCTGCTGCTACACAGTCTGTTACATACATTTCCAATAAATGAAAGGGCTGCCTGCTTTTTCATTTATACTGTTGTGAACATATAACAGTGTTATGTTATAGTAATTTTTGTCACAATACATGGGCTACTCTTTGAGGGATTGGTCACATTTCACTGTTTCCCTTCTGTCTTTTTTATTTATTTATTTACCTGGCCTCATGCTTTGAGTTCCAGCTACAATCTGTAACACACTAAACGTCACACCTGTATGACACATGCTGAACCAGTGAGGTGGACAGAAACACAGCTAGTCGCGACTTTGCCGGCAGGTGTCACAAAAAAAAATCGGATCTAATCTGAACAAATTTAAACTCTTTCAGTGAAATGGCTTTAATTTAGGGAGGATAAAGTTCTCGATGCCCAACCCTACATGGTTTGTGCAGCCTTTGCAAAAGAAGTTCTAACATAAGTCTTGCCTTTCAGGCCATTAGACTCGCACTTCGGTGCCAAACCTGGTTAATGGGTTGGCTTTTTTTTTTCTGCTGTCTGGTGTGATGCTGGGAGAAACAGCAGGACTTCTGCAGTGTTCCAGCTTAATGCTGCTGGAAAAAAACAAGGAAAGAGAGGCAAAAAAGTGAATATTGCACCTCTATTAAAAATCTGCATGAAAGTTGTGGTTTAGTGCAATCCGATTTAGAAATAAATCTTACTCCAGGCTGGTGAACTTCATACTCCTTTTTTTTTTTGGTATATTTTAAAGTTGTACAATGCTGTAAATGTTATGGCTGTATCCTAATGCTGCTCCCACTTTGCATGTTGCAGTACTATGCTCTTCAAATACTGGAAACGGTCATCAAAACCAGATGGAAGATCCTCCCGCGGAATCAGTGCGAAGGTAAGTTTGTGATGTAATCCACAGAAGTACTGCTTCAGTCAGGGTTGGTTGTGATGTGCGGTTGCCATGTTGAAGTGTATTCCCTCACAAAGCATGCTGGTTTGTTTTCTGCTCCACTGGCGTGCACTGGCAGCTGCAAAGAGGTTTGATTTTGCACTCTAGTAGCTAGTTTAGAGGGAAAACAACCAAAACAAAATAGGACTGACTGTTTTTTTGTTGTTTTTTTTGTTTGTTTCGTTTAGTTTTTTTATTTCATTGTCTGAAACTTCTTGTAAAGAAATATAGAGAACATAGTTTATTATTATTATTATTATTATTAATGTTTGAATGTCATAAAATTACTAAAGGCTTTATGTCATTTCCTATTTAAGTGACCCTGGTGGGGTACGTTTTTCTTTATAGCAACGGGCTTTTCTGATTCTCTCTTTGAGCCTATTTATCTAACTCTACATGTAGGGTAGTGAGGGATGGGTTGTTTGTTAAAAGCTTCAAACACTAACTCATTAAACTTAGGAAGAAACCAGATTTTTCACTGATAATCATAAACATATGCTTTGTACTGTTGATGAGCTGTCTTTTTTTATTTTTTTTAAATAAAGAATATGAAATTATGCCCATATTGCAGTATATTAGTGTTTTTATGTGGTAGTGACAATAATATGAGGTGTTCAATGTTCAGACTTTAATTATTGCCTAATTGCCAATTGTACTTATCAGATTTTCCTTGTTTTCTTAAGTTTGACAGCGTCTATAGCGTGAAGCATTTATAATTGGATTATTTTAAATTCCAATCAGAGTTGGCAGAAAATTGCCTTAAATTTTATTGTTTTGAGCAAAAATAAATAAATAAAAATGATGATGAAATAAAATTATTAATCATTGTCAAATCAGTTAATTCTGCCTCCCTCCATTCTTCTATAATTTTGCTCAAAATTCATTTTTCCCATTGACCTAAGACTTACCTGCTTCTGACCGTAGATGCCTGAATTTTGTTCAAGTGGCAAACCCAGTGCAGGGCGACCGGCAAGTATGTCTTCTCCCCCTTGTGTCAGAGTATTGCCTCGTTTTCGGCTTCTCTCCCTACAGCCCAGCTCATAATTTCAGTATAGCTACAGTCGAGCGGCAAATGCGAGGGAGCTGAAAACTGTTTTTGAAGGTGCTCTGCTTACAATGTCAGTCTTGACTGAGAAACATCAGGGGAAATGTAACTTCCACTGAACCAAAAACAAAGTTTTTGCCCTATAGCTGTTCAGTGGTAGTTGCAGCCCTCATCCATAAGTTCACCAGTTGGCTTTGCAACAGTATGTAAATGGAGGACCACACCTTTTTTTTCTTTCTTTTTTTTTTCTAAACAAGTGTACAGTTGTGGGATAAGATTGACAGATGTAGCTAAATGCCAGCAGAATGTATGAAGGCTACTGAATAATGTGCTCCAGGCAACTCGTAATGTCAGGATAAGTGGACATAGATAAATTATTGGTGCATGTTAAAACTTTCCCTCTGATGTTTTTGTGTACTCATCAGGAATAAAAAAGTATGTTGTTGGACTCATTATCAAGACTTCCTCAGATGCTTCAAATGTAGAGGTGAGTAGACATAAACATTCATTCAGACTTTCTTTTTTTTTTATTTTATTTATTTTTTTTTTGAACAGTTGCATTAATGTGTCAGTGCAGGACTTACACATGATAACATAAGTGTGGTGCACATAACTTAAGTTTTGTCTAAAATTTAATATCTTCTCTAAAGTTAGAGCTCAGAGCATCTAAAACAGATGAAAGATGTTAGTAGAAGTAGACAAATGGTGAAGAAAGGGTTTGACAGCTTTTTCTGTCAGACTAAACTGCAGCAGCGTTCAGTCTGCTGGCATCTGCAAATCAGTTTTTTGTTTCCACTTTACATCGCGGTAGGTTAATTAGTTTGTGTCCGGGCAGCCGTGGTACCAGCGGTGCTGCTGTCACTTCAGCAGCTTTTCATGTCTTTCCAGCCATCCTGAGCCTTCAGACTATCAGGAGTTTTAGACGTTTATTTAAACGGACAAAAACATAGCTTGCATTTTATCCGAAGTATATGGTATTTGACTCACTGGCACTGAAGTTACACATATATAAACAGGAGGACAGAAATGGGTTAGGGTTAGTTTCTTTTGGTTGTAAGTGAAACTTTATTTTTATGATGGAGCCTGATATTGGCTATGCTAATAATAACTTTAATAAAGTCCAAAGGGAGAAAAACTCCAAAACTGAAAGTGATTACCTAATAAACAATGAATGAATTAAACTTAATATTGACTTTGATGGAATTGATGAGATGAGTTGTAAATGTTTTGAGGATGTTTTGTTTTTTATAAGAGGTCTGCAAAATATGACGCACAAAGTCAACTTCATAGACTTTTGCATCTTTGATTTTAACCCATTCCAGCAGCCTGGATTTAAACTGTGGGTTTGCATTCAGATGCAATGACTAATATTTTTGTCTAACTTGAAAAAGCACAATATGTCCTCTTTTATTAAAGTCTGATGCATCACATACTTCACTGAAACTTGCCATTTTACGAAGATGCAGATTCTTGATTCATATATACTACTCCCAAAATGTTTTCAAATTTCGGTTGTCAGGATGAACCTAAAATGCACTATAACCTTTACAGGTTTACTAATTTGAGTTTTGCCAAATTTTTTTAATGCATATGTACAACTTTTCAGTGTTTTAAGTAATTATTGCATAATATGCAGTTCTCTAACAAGGTAATTAATTACATAAAAAAAACAACAACAACCAAAAGAAGTATCTGAAAGATATCAGTGTTCTGCTTCAGTGACAGTTTCAGAAGTGATGCATCATTGGACTACTAGAAATTCTAAAAATATTAAGCATCAAAACCAAATGTCTTCTGTTTTGCTGTTAATTGTCTCTAATGTTGCCATGTATTGCTTTTTTTTCTTCAGTTTTCCACATTAGAAATAAGATTGTTAATGTGATGAAACTGACTATTAAAGAGTGACTTTTCTTTATTCCCATGTTTTTAGAAAGAAAAAGTGTACATTGGAAAGCTGAACATGATTCTTGTTCAGGTAAGTTTTAATGTGAAAAACAAACACTGAACTGTCTGTATTAAATCCTCTCCTGAATTTTGGGACTACAAGCAGAAAGGTGGATTTTCTTTTCCCAGCTTGCATATTTAAGGGTTTATGTGTCATCTCTGCAAACTGCTACATCTTAGAAGTCACATTATTAAAGCAGTCGCTTTAGAAACAGGTCTCGTCTTATTTAGGATCTGAGCGTTACCCATGAGCTATTGTTATTATAGTGAATGAGTTTTACATTGCGGGTGATGTAAAGCAGTCTCTGGGTGTCATTGTGTAAGCACTGTCCATACCAAGCATCCTCGCTGCAGTTACACCAGCTGCGAGGGCCACTTCACTGTGCTCCGCTTTAAGCTGGAATGTTTTCCTAAACCACAGTGCTACATGTATGGGACCTGTTTTTGAGAGCTGCAAAGAAAAAGAGCAACAAACATTTTGAATGATTTCCACCCTGATGGGAACTGAGTTCTATGATGCTCCAAACTGTGCTTCAACCAGCTTCTCACATTTTACTCAATGAGATTTTAATAAAATCACAGATGAGCACAAATACATTTACACCACAGAGGTCACAGTACCAGACATGCAAAAGTATATGTGTCACAAAGTGTGTTGATGATGATGCATGACAGCTCTCTGATCCTTGGAAGTCTCATGACTGGTTAGTATTCAGAAAATGGAGCAAATGTAAATTAAAAGTCTATATAACGACAGCAGGGGTTGTTTAAAGAGCTATTAACTGATTAGAAACATGCATGCCACTGAGTTGGTTTATCTAGATTTGTTTCCTTATGTGCTCTACAGGCAGGATTTTAACACACATTAGGCGGCGCTGTATGTGGGGAAATGCCAATATTCAAATGAGTCAGACTAAACATTGTTGGGACTTGTCTCTTGTCAAGTGTCAGTGAAGTCTCAATGAGACCATGCATGAACAGAAATAGTTATATCTGTGCCTCCACATGGAGTTAGCTTCGTGTCTTTCTCCTGGCCTGAATGTTTCTTTTCACTCTTAACTCTTATAACTCCACTAGAATGCTGGCATACCAGAGAGCTATCACTTAGATTACATGCATCAAGCAAAGAAAACATCTAAAGAGGTTGTTTAAACTATTAAAATCAGGTTAAGAACTATCCAACACATATTAACCTTTCAAACTCCTCTAGATTCTTGATGCCTCCAAGCAGTATAATTATTTTGTCAACAATTTCTCTGCAAAAGTATTTGTGCAACTATGTTGGGTAAATTGTGATTGATAGCTTACCCTTTAGGTGATCTATGAAAGTTTTCTCGGCATTTAATTCCTGTCAAGGAGGTTCACAACAAAACAGCAATATGTAGTGTTTATTTAGAGACCATGTAAAATCCACATAAGTGATAACGTGATTATTTATTTTATAATAACTAATATTGCTATTGTAATTTGTTGCTAAGAGACCTTTATTTTTACCCAGAAAATATGATGAAGTATAAATGTGTAAATAGTTTCTGTTGTGCGTTTGTTCCAATGCCAATATTTTTTCTCCTAAAAGCCGAGACTTGAGAGAATGATGTGCAGATGAGAAAAGGCTTGGTCACAGTTGATCTGTGTGTTATTTCTACAAAGTTCTGTTAGGAATAAATTCTGATTTCTTCCTCTGGTCGGCCTTTATCCTGCTGTATCTATTGATACTTTAATTTTACATCATTTTAGCCTCAGAATCTGACAACTGAGGCTCTGTTGAAAAATAAATGGATTGAGCTTCTACATGCAATTTTACATAAAGGCTAAAAAACATAAAGGAAAAAGAGATAAAAGAATAGCTTGTAGTTTTAAGGGTTAAGCAATTTTTAAGATCCACTTACATCCAGTATTAAAATCAACAAAAAGACTTAATTATGGATGAGTTGGTCCTCATCAGACATCCTCTGTGCACACTTAACAAAGCTGGTTGGCTCCTGATTTCTTATTTAAAATGAACATCTCAAAGTAGATGAGAAGTTTGAAATGAAACGGTCCTCATTAGGAGAAAAGCTGCAGAGGAAAAATGTGGTTCCATGGATTCCCGAAGGATATGCACATTTGTTGTGATATTCTGTGTGAGTACAGACATGTACAGTATAGTAACAAATGGCTGTTATAAAAAGGAAATAACAGAGGGATTAATTGACAATGGCACGTGGAAAAACATTTAGACACCACCTCCCTGTCTGAGGCAATGCCTACTGACTACAGGAGTGACTTTGCATTATCAACAGTGAGAGTGAGTCATCACTAGTGTCTGCTGAGCTAACGTTGTGTTGGCTTTGAATGATAGAAAAGCTCCAGATTCCACTTTCACTCAGGATGCTGCTTCTACAGGGAAACGTGTAAATTGTGTGAGAGCAGAATTAGGTTCTGTCCTGCATCTTTATCACCTTGTGAGATTTTACTTTAAGCAGAAGTTGGTTTCATCTGCTCAGTTTTTCATTTTCAGATGCCACATTCCACATGATGAGGTATCTAACGCCGGCATGTTTGTACCCCCTGTTCCTGCAGATCTTGAAGCAAGAGTGGCCCAAACACTGGCCCACCTTCATCAGCGACATTGTAGGGGCGAGTCGCACCAGTGAGAGTCTTTGTCAGAACAACATGGTCATTTTGAAGCTGCTCAGTGAAGAAGTGTTTGACTTCTCCAGTGGCCAGATGACTCAAGTCAAAGCAAAGCACCTAAAAGACAGGTCAGCATCATCAGAAACCACCAAATGCCTTCATCTGTCTGTCATTGCTAACCTAACCTCTTAAAACCAAAGGAAAGTTTCAAGTGAATACTGTATCAGATACAAATGCATTTTTTTTTTTTTTTTTCAGCATGTGCAACGAATTCTCCCAGATATTCCAGCTCTGTCAGTTCGTAATGGTACGTTCATCTCTATCTTACACTCATAACTGATGGTATATTTTAATATTTTACTTTCTAGTATGTTTTTTCAAGATATTTACATCCTTTGTTCTGCTTTAGGAAAATTCCCAGAATGCCCCTCTGGTCCACGCCACCCTGGAGACTCTCCTGCGTTTCCTCAACTGGATTCCACTGGGATACATCTTTGAAACCAAACTAATCAGCACGTTGGTGTATAAGGTGTGGATACACAAACATGCACTTCAACTGAGTCTGAGTGGTTAATTAACCTCTTCTTGATGAGATCCCTGCTGTACAGAGGGGGCAGCATGACATGCATGGAGTGCAGAAGATCTTTGCACACGAAGGAAGATGAAAGAGAGAAACTTGGTTAATAGACTCTACCAAGCATTGGCATCCAAACGAAACACTGTTGAAACCGAAAGCAATTATATGGAAATCTAAGAAAAGCATGAGAACAGCACTGTCTGCTTTAGAGCTTCTGCAACATCTAGAGACTCTGCTGAGTATAAAAACGTCTGATCTGTCTCATCACTGTGGGACGCTGTAAGCTAGCAGCCAAAGAAAAACAAAGACATTAACATAATCATAGACCTTGTCTTACTTTTGTTGTTTAGTGGTCAAAAGTTTTATTCCAGCCCTAAGAACCTCTGTGTTTTCCTACGACTCTGCCTTTGAGATAAATCATGAAGTTTCTGCTAGTTTCCATGCAGCTGAAGTAAAGTGTTCACTCTTCCAGTGATATCCTATCTTGGGGTTCAAGATTTTACATAGAACTCTTGTAGTTGTGAAGATAAGTTTAATTTATTTTGGGTCTGTGATTTTAGACAAGAGGCAGAAAAATAGGCCACACGATGAAGATGTTGAATAACTGAAAACCTGCCTGAATCGTTCACAGTTCCTGAACGTTCCCATGTTCCGCAACGTGACGCTGAAGTGCCTGACAGAGATCGCTGGTGTGAGCGTCAGCCAGTACGAGGAGCAGTTCGTTACCCTCTTTACACTGACCATGTGTCAGCTGAAGCAGGTGGGTCAGATGAAATAACTGACTTTCACCTCCGTCTCCGACGCTGAGTGGAGTTTTTAACTTTCCCATCTCCGTTCAGATGCTGCCCCTGAACACCAACATTCGGCTGGCCTACGCCAACGGGAAGGACGACGAGCAGAACTTCATTCAGAACCTCAGTCTGTTCTTGTGTACCTTCCTTAAAGAGCACGGCCAGCTCATTGAGAAGCGGCTTAACCTCAGAGAGACATTAATGGAGGTAAGAGATGTTTTTAGTCACACAGACTATTCCTCATGCCTAGTCCGACCAGAAAAATGATGGTTTAGGATCCTTGATAAACAAATGTATAGCTGCTCTGATTGTGTTATGGTTCCTCTGTGTTTGTTCAGGCCCTCCACTACATGCTCCTGGTATCAGAGGTAGAAGAGACAGAGATCTTCAAAATTTGCCTCGAGTATTGGAACCACTTGGCTGCTGAGCTGTACAGAGAGAGTCCATTTTCCACGTCTACATCCCCCCTGCTCTCTGGCAACCAGCACTTCGATGTGCCACCGCGCAGGCAGCTCTACCTCCCCGTTCTCTCCAAGGTACTGCCAGCTACATTCAACTTAACTGCTTTATTGCTGTGATATAATGCAAAACTGACGTGTTTCAGGAATGTTGACAACTGTTTTGCATGATTTATTGCTAAATTTATTAAGGCTACCTTCAGAGTAATTTCTGACGCTGTGCAGATGAGAGTGTGCAAAGCTGTTTCAGTTCTGGAAAACTGCAGCTTCTTAGCTTGCAGTCGCTAGAATCAGTTGGCACCGTGCAGAGGCAGGCGGCTGCTGCAGTTCTGCCAGAGGAGATGCTAGTTACTGTTACTGATAATCAGCCGTCAGTTATGTACTCTAAACATTTAGTTTCTCCCCTGATGGTAATATTTCACATTCCATTACATTTATAGAGCATATTATACATGTGAGCTGTGTGTGTCAGTAAAACCAGTGAGTTGCTTTAGGTGCTGACAGGTTACTTTATGCGTTGTGACAGGTGCGTCTGCTGATGGTTAGTCGGATGGCCAAGCCGGAGGAGGTCCTGGTGGTGGAGAATGACCAGGGGGAGGTGGTCAGAGAGTTCATGAAGGACACAGATTCCATCAACCTCTACAAGAACATGAGGGAAACCCTCGGTATGACTTACTAATGAGGGCGTCTGAGTTCACATCCTATTCAGTTATCATTAGACTCCAGTTTCTATGACATAACCACAAGTAGTGGGGTTCTTTTTTTCCCCTTTCTTTTTTTTTTTTTTAAAGGAGGGCTAACTTTTTTTGCATTCATTGCACCGGTCTACCTAACTTTTTAATTTAGATGTACCTGAATTTTAACAGCATCACTACAGCAATACATTTTAAGGATTACTTTTTCATCATTACCCATGTACAATGATGGTTGTATAAATGATTGTGGACAACAATGAGGTTTAGGAAAATGCCGAATAGCTTTGAATTTCTTCAATTTTGGTCGATTTCTGCAAATAGACGGGAGGCTGCAGAGGTCAAAATTAATCCAACTCTCATCTAGCTTGTCATATTCATTTGGCTTGGGCATTGTGGAAAAACTCATGTGTATGAGCAAATTCCACCATATTCCACAATTTACAATTGATTTCAGTTTCATTTTTAGATTCTGTGATTTGATTCGTGTTTTCCACTTTTGTGGAGGTCAACTGACGCCTGGGTAGTTATCTCAGGTCATGACAACTGTGAGGGAAGGATCAGATCAGGACCAGTCGGAGGCAAAGATTCTCTGCCTTTAACCATTTTTGTTATTTTTTATTTTTAATCCTGGTGTAGTTCTTTCCTGAGCTTGGGGAAGGCAAGGCAGGTTTGTTTCTGTAGCAGATTTCATCTACAAAACAGCTCAAAGGGCTTTACATAAAACAATAGAAGCAAAGTACATAAGAAACATTAAAGTACATTAAAATAGAAGAATTTAACAAACTAAAAAAAATAAAAAAAAATTAAATAGAAGCAGAACAAACTAAAATAGAAACAATACAACATACAGTGGGTTACAGAGCATAATTGTACATATGTAATAAAAATATGTTGAGAAAGGAAAAAAAAAAAAGGTGAAACATCTATTAATTAAAAGCTGTGGCTAAATTAAAAGTAAAAAGAAAAAAAAACGGTGGTTGATAAGGTTTCAGACTTGATTTTTTTTTTTTTTTTTAAAGAAGCAAAAACAAAGAAAAACCGGTTCGGACCAGGCTTCAGGTTTTCTGTTTGTTCCTGATATTGGAAGCAGAGGAAAAAGAAAACTGTTAGGATGGAAAGCAAACTTGACCCAGATGACCTTAGGACGTCTCTGTGGCTCATATGGTGTCAGCTGATCAGATATATATTCTGGACCAGAACCATTCAGTCTTGTACACCAGCAGCAATATTTAGGCCCGAGCACCGAAGGCGGTGCGAAGGCCTATTGAAATGCAAGCGTTTATTATTAGGCCCGAGCACCGAAGGCGGTGCGAAGGCCTATTGTAATTGCTCCGTTTCTTCCTTATTAGGCCCGAGCACCGAAGGCGGTGCGAAGGCCTGTTGTAATTGCTCCGTTTCTTCCTTATTCTTCTTCTTCTTCTTCTTCTTCTTCTTCTTCTTCTTCTTCTTCTTCTTCTTAAACATTGGAGGCATTTTTGGGGACCTGAACATGCACGAAAACGCGCCTATTTTTGTGTACCCCCCCAAAGGAATGCGAAAAATTTGATATTTTGGGGTGCTTGGGACTGTTCGGGCAAAATTGAATGAGAGCGCCACCTATTTAATATGCCCCGCCACTGCACATCATCAATCTTTATGAAAATCGCTACATATATTCTAAATGTTCGGGCGAACAAAAAATCCTCTTGGAGCAACAGCCTACAACCAACAGGAAGTCGGCCATTTTGGATCAAAGTCGCCATTTTGGCGTTTTACTGACATTTTCAAAATCTATCTCCTCCTAGAGATTTCATCGTACCGCTACCAAAATAGCTCAGGATGTCCAGAAGGCATGTGTCTTTAAAAGTTATTGAAAGTTTTCTAATAGGAGAAAGGGCATGGAGGGGGTGGGGCCTCAAAGTTTGGTGTCTCGCCGTGAAGAACGAAAGTGATATAACTTCCACATAAAACAATGTATCTGAACCAAAATGGCCATGTATGATGCCAGTCCCATCCTGAACACATTTACATGTCAATATTTGGGTTATGAATTGGCCACGCCCCCTGGTGACAGGAAGTCATGGTTTTTACTTGGAGACCCACTTATCTGACGTTTTGGACACAACCAGGTCCAAACTGGGTCAGACAGCAGAAAACAAGTTGGTGATGATATCTGGTGAAAACCATTGCTCTACGCTGCAGGGCGAGACCGTGGCGCCATGGCGAACTTCGATAAGACGCCATGACATCATAAATCGCTATAAATCCCTCAATTCTAATCCAATCCCCATCAGGCTTGCAGAGATTAATCAGCATCCCGCCCTGAACAGATCCATATGACCAATACCAGACTAGCCCTAAGCCCCGCCCACTTCCAACAGGAAGTGCTTTTTTTCATACGCAGGGATCCATCTTCTCAGGAATGAAACTTACAGACTTGAAAGTGCTTCACAACAGGTCAAACCCTTTCATGATACCACAATAAAAATCTCAAGATGCTTCGCCAAACGTAACCATGGCGAATAATGGTCCGACGCCATCAAACAGGAAGTACTTGTAACTGACCCATTGTACTGCTTATCTCCACCAAACTTGGCAGAGAGGATCGCGGTCAGGCCGGGAACTCAGCCACATTGACATATGCTGGAAAAATTGTAATACGGCTCTATAGCGCCCCCTACAAATATTTATTTGATCATAACTGCCCACTACATTGACCAATATGGCTGAAATCCAGTATATTGATAGAACATGGAAGGATGTACAAAAAAGTCTCTTGGACCTATATGACAACTTCAACAGGAAGTCGGCCATTTTGAAAAGACTGTCATTTCCGGGGTCATTTTTGCATGTTTCTTTGCCTTGCATTTGAACGAACTCCTCCTACAGATTTTATCGTATTTACCTCAAACTCAGTCTGAACACTCCAGAGGCATGTGTGGTCAAAAGTTATTGAAAATTTTCTAATAGGAGGTGGCGTTCAGCGGCGGCGCCTCATCAAGTTTTGATGTTTCGCCATGAAGCACGGAATTCATTATTTCTGAAATACAACACTCATTTTGTACCAAACTGCACATGTTTCACTTCAGTTCCATGCCGACCACATCTACATGTCCAGATGTTGTCATCTGGACATTGCTTAACGCTGCATGGCGAGACGATGGCACCATGACAAGGTTGGATAAGACGCCATGACATCATTAATCATTATAACTCAATTAATTTTCATCCAATCAGGATCACACTTACAGTCATTATTCAGTTTCTGCTCCTTAACAGATACATGTAACTACTTCTGGTCTTGGCCTAAGCCCCGCCCACTTGAAACAGGAAGTGCCTTTTTCCTGCAGCGGGGTCCCTCTCGTCAGGGATTAACCTCACACACTCAAAAGTGCTTGAGATCAGGTCAAACCCTTTCATGATATTAGAGAAAGAAAACCTCAAGTTCCTTCCTCAAGCAAAACATGGCAAATGGCGTCCACCGCCATGAAACAGGAAGTACTTGTAACTGACCCATAGTAATCCTGATCTCCACCAAACTCGGCAGGGAGGACAAAGGTTTTGCCTGGAACTGATTCAACTAGACATATGCTGGGAATATGGCTCTATAGCGCCCCCTATAAATATTTAATCTATCAGCTCCAACCACTGCTTTGACAGACGTTGATGAAATGTGGCATATTTATATAACATGCCAGGACAAACAAAAAAGCCTCTTCATGTCCTCATCTTGTCAACGCCATTGACCCGCTCCCTGTAAACAGGAAGTCCCACCATTTTTATCGATTTAAAGCCTGTAAAACCAATTCAGACTCATTAATATCATCCTTCATGAACTCATGGTTGAAAAGTTGACTGACTTCTTGCAGCATCATGATTAAAATGGCTTCCTGGCATGGTTGTATCATTCGCCATGAAATAGGAAGTGGCTTTACTCTTGCTGTCAGTTGACCAATTGAGCTGTTATTTTCCTGTTCTCATTAGAGTTCCAATGTAAACATGGTTCTACATGAAAATGATAATAGCACCACCCAGTGGCCACATGGAATTTTGCTCTTGATGAAATCATGCTCCAGTTTGTGGTATTTCAACACAGTTTGTAAGAAACAAGGTCATGAACACTTCAGATGTCATCACTGGAAAGGCTGAGGTGCAAGTTGATCCTCTCATGAGGAAAATCACCTCGTCATGGAGATAAACTCTGGAAGAATGGGCATATGGCTGTGGGGAAAAGCGGCCGTGCTTACTGAGGAAGGTTGCTGGCTGAGGGGGCGATGCATTAGGCCGAAGCGGCGCCAGAGGTGCGAGGGCCTCCAACGCTGCTTGCAGCTTTAATTCTTCTTCTTCTTCTTCTTCTTCTTCTTAAACATTGGAGGCATTTTTGGGGACCTGAACATGCACGAAAACGCGCCTATTTTTGTGTACCCCCCCAAAGGAATGTGAAAAATTTGATATTTTGGGGTGCTTGGGACTGTTCGGGCAAAATTGAATGAGAGCGCCACCTATTTACGATGCCCCGCCACTGCACGTCATCAATCTTTATGAAAATTGCTATAAATATTCTAAATGTTCGGGCGAACAAAAAATCCTCTTGGAGCAACAGACTAAAACCAACAGGAAGTCGGCCATTTTGGGTCAAAGTCGCCATTTTGGCGTTTTACTGACATTTTCAAAATCTATCTCCTCCTAGAGATTTCATCGTACCGCTACCAAAATAGCTCAGGATGTCCAGAAGGCATGTGTCTTTAAAAGTTATTGAAAGTTTTCTAATAGGAGAAAGGGCATGGAGGGGGTGGGGCCTCAAATTTTGATGTGTCGCCGTGAAGAACGAAAGTGATATAGCTTCCACATAAAACAATGTATCTGAACCAAAATGGCCATGTATGATGCCAGTCCCATCCTGAACACATCTACATGTCAATATTTGGGTTATGAATTGGCCACGCCCCCTGGCGACAGTAAGTCATGGTTTTTACTTGGAGACCCTCTTATCTGACGTTTTGAACACAACCAGGTCCAAACTGGGTCAGACAGCAGAAAACAAGTTGGTGATGATAACCAGTGAAAACTGTTGCTCTATGCTGCAGGGCGAGACCGTGGCGCCATGGCGAACTTTGATAAGACGCCATGACATCATAAATCACTATAAATCCCTCAATTCTGATCCAATCCCCATCAGACTTGCAGGGATTAATCAGGGTCCGGCCCTGAACAGATTCATATCACCAATTCCGGTCTAGCCCTAAGCCCCGCCCACTTCCAACAGGAAGTGCTTTTTTTCAGACGCAGGGGTCCATCTCCTCAGGAATAAAACGTGCACACTTGAAAGTACTTCACAACAGGTCAAACCCTTTCATGATACCACAATAAAAATCTCAAGCTCCTTCGCCAAACGTAACCATGGCGAATAGCGGTCCGACGCCATCAAACAGGAAGTACTTGTAACTGACCCATTGTACTGCTGATCTACACCAAACCTGGCAGGGAGGAGCGCGGACCAGCCGAGAACTCAGCCACATTGACATATGTTGGAAAAATTGCAATATGGCTCTATAGCGCCACCTACAAATATTTAATTGATCATATCTGCCCACTACATTGACTGATATGGCTGAAATCCAGTATATTGATAGAACTTGGAAGGATGTACAAAAAAGCCTCTTGGACCTATATGATAACTTCAACAGGAAGTCAGCCATTTTGAAAAAAGTGTCATTTTTGGGGTCATTTTTGCATGTTTCTTTGCCTTGCATTTGAACGAACTCCTCCTACAGATTTTATCGTATTTACCTCAAACTCAGTCTGAACACTCCAGAGGCATGCGTGGTCAAAAGTTATTGAAAATTTTCTAATAGGAGGTGGCGTTCAGCGGCGGCGCCTCATCAAGTTTTGATGTTTCGCCAACAAGCACGGAATCTATTATTTCTGCAATACAACACTCATTCTGTACCAAACTGCATATATTTCTCTTCACTTCCATGCCGACCACATCTACAAGTCCTGATGTTGTCATCTGGACATTGCTCAACGCTGCATGGCGAGACCGTGGCGCCATGACAAGGTTGGATAAAACGCCATGACATCATTATTGAGTATAAATCCCTCAATTTTCATCCAATCAGCATCACACTTGCACTGATTAATCAGAGTCTGCTTCTTAACAGATATATGTAATTACTTCTGGTCTTGGCCTAAGCCCCGCCCACTTGAAACAGGAAGTGCCTTTTTCCTGCAGCAGGGTCCCTCTCGTCAGGGATTAACCTCACACACTCTACAGTGCTTCAGATCAGGTCAAACCCTTTCATGATATAAGAGAAAAAAAACCTCAAGTTCCTTCCTCAAGCAAAACATGGCAAATGGCGTCCACCGCCATGAAACAGGAAGTACTTGTAACTGACCCAATGTACTCCTGATCTCGACCAAACTTGGCAGGGAGGACAGTGGTCAGGCCTGGAACTGATTCAAATACACATATGCTGGTAATATGGCTCTATAGCGCCCCCTATCAATATTTAGTCTATCAGCTCCACCCACTGCTTTGAACGACATAGTAAAATGTGGCATATTTATATAACATGCCAGGACAAACAAAAAAGCCAGTTCATGTCCTGATGTTCTCAACACCATAGCCCTGGGAAAAGGAAGTCCCACCATTTTAACCCTTTATCCTCTGTATAACTAATTCTAACTCATTAATATCATCCTTCATGAACTCATGGTTGAAAATATGACTGACTTCTTACAGCATCATGATTAAAATGGCTTCCTGTGATGGTTTAAATCATTCGCCATTATACAGGAAGTGGCACTAACCCTGCTGTCAGTTGACCAATTGAGCTAATATTTTCCTGTTCTCATTAGAGTTCCAATCTGAACATGGTTGTACATTAAAAGAACTTTACCACCACCTAGTGGCCACGTGGAATTTTCCTCTTGATGAAATCATGCTCCAGATTGTGGGAATTCAACACAGTTTGTAAGAAACAAGGTCATGAATGCTTCAGATGTCATCACTGGACAGGCTGACGTGCAAGTTGATCTTCTGATGAGGAAAATCACCTCTTGATGGAGATAAACTCTGGAAGAATGGGTATATGGCTGTGGGCAAGAGAGGCTGTGTTGCTGGAGGGAGGCTCTTGGCCGATGGGGCGGTGCAATAGGCCGAAGCGGCGCCAGAGGTGCGAGGGCCTCCAACGCTGCTTGCAGCTTTAATTAGGCCCGAGCACCGAAGGCGGTGCGAAGGCCTATTGTAATTGCTCCGTTTCTTCCTTATTAGGCCCGAGCACCGAAGGCGGTGCGAAGGCCTGTTGTAATTGCTCCGTTTCTTCCTTATTCTTCTTCTTCTTCTTCTTCTTCTTCTTCTTCTTCTTCTTCTTAAACATTGGAGGCATTTTTGGGGACCTGAACATGCACGGAAACGCGTCTATTTTTGTGTACCCCCCCAAAGGAATGCGAAAAATTTGATATTTTGGGGTGCTCGGGACTGTTCGGGCAAAATTGAATGAGAGCGCCACCTATTTATGATGCCCCGCCACTGCACGTCATCAATCTTTATGAAAATCACTACACATATTCCAAATGCTCGGGCGAACAAAAAATCCTCTTGGACCAACAGCCTAAAACCAACAGGAAGTCGGCCATTTTGGGTCAATGTCGCCATTTTGGCGTTTTATTGACTTTTTCAAAATCTATCTCCTCCTGGAGATTTTATCGTACTGCCACCAAAATACTTCAGGATGTTCAGAAGGCATGTGTCTTTAAAAGTTATTGAAAGTTTTCTAATAGGATAAAGGGCATGGAGGGGGCGGGGCCTCAAAGTTTGACGTCTCGCCGTGAAGAACGAAAGTGATATAACTTCCACATAAAACTATATATCTGAACCAAAATGGCCATGTATGATGCCACTGCCATCCTGAACACAATCTACAATGTCAATATTTGGATTATGAATTGGCCACGCCCCCTGGCGACAGGAAGTCATGGTTTTTACTCAGAGACCCCCTTAGTCTGACGTTTTGGACACAACCAGGTCCAAACTGGGTCAGACAGCAGAAAACAAGTTGGTGAGGATATCCAGTGAAAACTGTTGCTCTATGCTGCAGGGCGAGACCGTGGTGCCATGGCGAACTTCGATGAGACGCCATGACATCATAAATCACTATAAATCCCTCAATTCTGATCCAATCCCCATCAGACTTGCAGGGATTAATCAGGATCCGGCCCTGAACTGATCCTTTTGACCAATTCCAGACTAGCCCTAAGCCCCGCCCACTTTCAACAGGAAGTGCTTTTTTTCAGACGCCGGGGTCCATCTTCTCAGGAATAAAACTTACACACTTGAAAGTGCTTCACAACAGGTCAAACCCTTTCATGATACCACAAGAAAAATCTCAAGCTGCTTCGCCAAACGTAACCATGGCGAATAGTGGTCCGACGCCATCAAACAGGAAGTACTTGTGACTGACCCATTGTAATGTTGAGCTTCACCAAACTCACAACGAAAGAGTGTGGTCAGAGAAGGAACTCAGCCACATTAACATCTGCTGGAAAAATTGCAATATGGCTCTATAGCGCCCCCTACAAATATTGCATTGATCATAACTGCCCACTACATTGACCGATATGGCTGAAATCCACAACATTGATAGAACTTGGAAGGATGTACAAAAAAGCCTCTTGGACCTATATGACAACTTCAACAGGAAGTCGGCCATTTTGTAAAAAGTGTCATTTTGGTGGTCATTTTTGCATGTTTCTTTGCCTTGCATTTGAACAAACTCCTCCTACAGATTTTATCGTACTTACCTCAAACTAAGTCTGAACACTCCAGAGGCATGTGTGGTCAAAAGTTATTGAAAATTTTCTAATAGGAGGTGGCGTTCAGCGGCGGCGCCTCATCAAGTTTTGATGTTTCGCCATGAAGCACGGAATCCATTATTTCTGAAATACAACACTCATTTTGTACCAAACTGCACATGTTTCACTTCAGTTCCATGCCGACCACATCTACATGTCCAGATGCTGTCATCTGGACATTGCTCAACGCTGCACGGCGAGACCGTGGCGCCATGACAAGCTTGGAAAAGACGCCATGACATCATTAATCAGTATAAATCCCTCAATTTTCATCCAATCAATATGACACTCGCAGTGATTAATCAGGGTCTGCTCCTGAACAGATACATGTTACTACTTCTGGTCTTGGCCTAAGCCCCGCCCACTTCAAACAGGAAGTGCCTTTTTCAGACACCGGGGTCCATCTTCTCAGGAATGAAACTTACACACTTGAAAGTGCTTCACAACAGGTCAAACCCTTTCATCATACCACAAGAAAAATCTCAAGTTGCGTCGCCAAACGTAACCAAGGCGAATAGTGGTCCAACGCCATCAAACAGGAAGTACTTGTAACTGACCCATTGTATTACTGATCTCCACCAAACCTGGCAGGAAGGAACGCGGTCAGGTCGGGAACTCAGCCGCATTGACATATTCTGGAAAAATTGCAAAATGGCTCTATAGCGCCCCCTACAAATATTTAATTGATCATATCTGCCCACTACATTGACCGATATGGCTGGAATCCAGTATATTCATAGAACTTGGAAGGATGTACAAAAAAGCCTCCTGGACCTACATGATAACTTCAACAGGAAGTCGGCCATTTTGAAAAAAGTGTCATTTTTGGGGTCATTTTTGCATGTTTCTTTGCCTTGCTTTTGAACGAACTCCTCCTACAGATTTCACCGTATTTACCTCAAACTCAGTCTGAACACTCCAGAGACATGTGTGGTCAAAAGTTATTGAAAGTTTTCTAATAGGAGGTGGCGTTCAGCGGCGGCGCCTCATCAAGTCTTGATGTTTCGCCATCAAGCACGGAATCCATTATTTCTGAAATACAACACTCATTTTGCACCAAACTGCACATGTTTCACTTCAGTTCCATGCCGACCACATCTACATGTCCAGATGATGTCACCTGAACATTGCTCAACGCTGCATGGCAAGACCGTGGCGCCATGACAAGGTTGGATAAGGCGCGTGACATCATCATTCTTTCTAAATCTCTCAATTTTCATCCAACCAATATGACACTCACAGTAATTAATCAGGGTCTGCTCCTGAAGAGATACATGTAACTAATTCTGTTCTTGGCCTATGCCACGCCCCCTGGAAACAGGAAGTGCCTTTCTCAGACACTGGGGTCCCGCTCATCAGGGATTAACCTCACACTTTCTACAGTGCTTCAGATCAGGTCAAACCTTTTGATGACACTACAGAAAAAAACCTCAAGTTCCTTCCTCAAGCAAAACCATGGCGAATGGCGTCCACCGCCATGAAACAGGAAGTACTTGTAACTGACCCAATGTACTCCTGATCTCCACCAAACTCGGCAGGGAGGACAGTGGTCAGGCCTGGAACTGATTCAAATAGACATATGCTGGTTATTTGGCTCTATAGCGCCCCCTATGGTTATACCATTCGCCATGAAACAGGAAGTGGCTCTAGCCCTGCTGTCAGTTGACCAGTTGAGCTGATTTTTTCCTGTTCTCATTAGAGTTCCAACCTGAACATGGTTCTACATGAAAACGACTATAGCGCCACCTAGTGGCAATGTGGAATTTTCCTCTTGTTGGAATCATGCTCCGGTTTGTGGGAATTCAACACAGTTTGTATGAAACAAGGTTATGAATGCTTCAGATGTCATCACTGGACAGGCTGAGGTGCAAGATGATCCTCTCATGACGAAAATCACCTCTTGATGGAGATAAACTCTGGAAGAATGGGTTTATGGCTGTGGGCAAGATCGGCCGTGTTGCTGGAGGGAGGCTGTTGGCCGATGGGGTGGTGCAATAGGCCGAAGCGGCGCCAGAGGTGCGAGGGCCTCCAACGCTGCTTGCAGCTTTAATTCTTCTTCTTCTTCTTCTTCTTCTTCTTCTTCTTCTTCTTAAACATTGGAGGCATTTTTGGGGACCTGAACATGCACGAAAACGCGCCTATTTTTGTGTACCCCCCCAAAGGAATGTGAAAAATTTGATATTTTGGGGTGCTTGGGACTGTTCGGGCAAAATTGAATGAGAGCGCCACCTATTTACGATGCCCCGCCACTGCACGTCATCAATCTTTATGAAAATTGCTACAAATATTCTAAATGTTCGGTCGAACAAAAAATCCTCTTGGAGCAACAGCCTAAAACCAACAGGAAGTCGGCCATTTTGGGTCAAAGTCGCCATTTTGGCGTTTTACTGACATTTTCAAAATCTATCTCCTCCTAGAGATTTTATCGTACCGCTACCAAAATAGCTCAGGATGTCCAGAAGGCATGTGTCTTTAAAAGTTATTGAAAGTTTTCTAATAGGAGAAAGGGCATGGAGGGGGTGGGGCCTCAAAGTTTGATGTGTCGCCCTGAAGAACGAAAGTGATATAACTTCCACATAAAACAATGTATCTGAACCAAAATGGCCATGTATGATGCCAGTCCCATCCTGAACACATCTACATGTCAATATTTGGGTTATGAATTAGCCACGCCCCCTGGCGACAGGAAGTCCCGGTTTTTACTTGGAGACCCTCTTATCTGACGTTTTGAACACAACCAGGTCCAAACTGGGTCAGACAGCAGAAAACAAGTTGGTGATGATAACCAGTGAAAACTGTTGCTCTATGCTGCAGGGCGAGACCGTGGCGCCATGGCGAACTTTGATAAGACGCCATGACATCATAAATCACTATAAATCCCTCAATTCTGATCCAATCCCCATCAGACTTGCAGGAATTAATCAGGGTCCATCCCTGAACAGATTCATATCACCAATTCCGGTCTAGCCCTAAGCCCCGCCCACTTCCAACAGGAAGTGCTTTTTTTCAGACGCCGGGGTCCATCTCCTCAGGAATAAAACATACACACTTGAAAGTACTTCACAAAAGGTCAAACCCTTTCATGATACCACAATAAAAATCTCAAGCTCCTTCGCCAAACGTAACCATGGCGAATAGCGGTCCGACGCCATCAAACAGGAAGCACTTGTAACTGACACATTGTACTGCTGATCTACACCAAACCTGGCAGGGAGGAGCGTGGACGAGCCGAGAACTCAGCCACATTGACATATGCTGGAAAAATTGCAATATGGCTCTATAGCGCCACCTACAAATATTTAATTGATCATATCTGCCCACTACATTGACTGATATGGCTGAAATCCAGTATATTGATAGAACTTGGAAGGATGTACAAAAAAGCCTCTTGGACCTATATGATAACTTCAACAGGAAGTCAGCCATTTTGAAAAAAGTGTCATTTTTGGGGTCATTTTTGCATGTTTCTTTGCCTTGCATTTGAACGAACTCCTCCTACAGATTTTATCGTATTTACCTCAAACTCAGTCTGAACACTCCAGAGGCATGTGTGGTCAAAAGTTATTGAAATTTTTCTAATAGGAGGTGGCGTTCAGCGGCGGCGCCTCATCAACTTTTGATGTTTCGCCAACAAGCACGGAATCTATTATTTCTGCAATACAACACTCATTCTGTACCAAACTGCATATATTTCCCTTCACTTCCATGCGGACCACATCTACAAGTCCTGATGTTGTCATCTGGACATTGCTCAACGCTGCATGGCGAGACCGTGGCGCCATGACAAGGTTGGATAAAACACCATGACATCATTATTGAGTATAAATCCCTCAATTTTCATCCAATCAGCATCACACTTGCACTGATTAATCAGAGTCTGCTTCTTAACAGATATATGTAATTACTTCTGGTCTTGGCCTAAGCCCCGCCCACTTGAAACAGGAAGTGCCTTTTTCCTGCAGCAGGGTCCCTCTCGTCAGGGATTAACCTCCCACACTCAAAAGTGCTTGAGATGAGGTCAAACCCTTTCATGATATAAGAGAAAAAAAACCTCAAGTTCCTTCCTCAAGCAAAACATGGCAAATGGCGTCCACCGCCATGAAACAGGAAGTACTTGTAACTGACCCAATGTACTCCTGATCTCCACCAAACTTGGCAGGGAGGACAGTGGTCAGGCCTGGAACTGATTCAATTGGACATATGCTGGTTATGTGGCTCTATAGCGCCCCCTATAAATATTAAATCTATCAGCTCCAACTACTGCTTTGACTAACATTGATGAAAAGTTGCATATTTATAGAACATGCCAGGAAATACAAAAAAGCCTCGCATTGTCCTGATGTTGTCAACGCCATAGCCCCGCCCCATGGGAACAGGAAGTCCCACCATTTTAACCCTTTGTCCTCTGTAAAACTAATTCTAACTCATTAATATCATCCTTCATGAACTCATGGTTGAAAATATGACTGACTTCTTACAGCATCATGATTAAAATGGCTTTCTGTAATGGTTTAAATCATTCGCCATTATACAGGAAGTGGCACTAACCCTGCTGTCAGTTGACCAATTGAGCTAATATTTTCCTGTTCTCATTAGAGTTCCAACCTGAACATGGTCCTACATTAAAACAACTTTACCACCACCCAGTGGCCACGTGGAATTTTCCTCTTGATGAAATCATGCTCCAGTTTGTGGGAATTCAACACAGTTTGTAAGAAACAAGGTCATGAATGCTTCAGATGTGATCACTGGAAAGGCTGGAGTGCAAGTTGATCCTCCCAAGAGGAAAATCACCTCTTCATGGAGATAAACTCTGGAAGAATGGGTTTATTGCTGTGGGAAATAGCGGCTGTGCTGCTGGAGGGGGGCAGTTGGCTGATGGGGCGGTGCAATAGGCCGAAGCGGCGCCAGAGGTGCGAGGGCCTCCAACGCTGCTTGCAGCTTTAATTAGGCCCGAGCACCGAAGGCGGTGCGAAGGCCTATTGAAATGCAAGCGTTTATTATTATTCTTATTATTCTCCCGTCAAATGAATTGCATTTTTGGGGGTCTCAACATACCCCAAAACTCACCAAATTTTGCGTACCCCCCCAAAGGAATGTGAAAAATTTCATATTTTGGGGTGCTCGGGACTGTTCGGGCAAAATTGAACAAGAGCGCCACCTATTTATGGTGCCCCGCCACTGCACGTCATCAATCTTTATGAAACTCACTACACATGTTCTAAATGCTCAGGCGAACAAAAAATCCTCTTGGAGAACTGCTCTAAAAAAAACAGGAAGGCGGCCATTTTGGGTCAAAATCGCCATTTTGGCGTTTTACTGACCTCGCATTTGAACGAACTCCTCCTAGAGATATTATCGTATTGACACCAAAATGGCTGAGGATGTTCAGAAGCCATGTGTGATCAAAAGTTATGCAAAACTCTCTCAAAGGAGTAACGGCGTACAGGGGGCGTGGCCTCAAAGTTTGATGTCTCGCCATGAAAGACGAAATTGATATAACTCCCACATAAAACAACTTTTCTGACCCAAAATGGCCTCGTATGATACTAGTCCCATCCTCAACACATCTATGTGGTCATTATGGGATTATGAATAGGCCACGCCCCCTGGCAACAGGAAGTCATGTTTTTTACTCGAAGACCCACTTCTCTGACGTTTTGAACACAACCGGGGTCAAACTGCATCAGACACCTGAAAACAAGTTGGGGATGATATCCGGTGAAGACTGTTGCTCTACGCTGCAAAGCAAGACCGTGGCGCCATGGCGAACTTCGATAAGACGCCATGACATCATCAATCACTATAACTCCCTCATTTTTCACCCAATCACCATCAAACTCACAGGGCTTAGTCATGGTCCGGTCCCGAACACACCCATATGACCACTTCCGGTCTAGCCCTAAGCCCCGCCCACTTTCAACAGGAAGTGCTTTTTTGCAGTTGTCGTGGTCCTTCTCCTCAGGCATGAACCCCAGACACTTGAAAGTGCTTCACAACAGGTCAAACCCTTTCATGATACTACAATAAAAATCTCAAGTTCCTTCGCCAAACGTAACCATGGCGAATCTTGGTCCGACGCCATCAAACAGGAAGTACTTGTAACTCACCCGGTGTATCATCGATCTCCACCAAACTCGGCAGGAAGGATCGTATTCAGACATGGAACTGAGCCAAATTGACATATGCTGGAATAGTGACATAGTGGCTCTATAGCGCCCCCTACAATATTTTGATCAACCAGCTTCGCCCCCTACGTGGACCGACATGCATGAAATTCACCACATTGATTTACTATGCCAGGATGCACAAAACTGTCCATTACACCTTTTTGCTAATTTCAACAGGAAGTCGGCCATTTTGTAAAACGTGTCATTTTCAGGGTCATTTTGGCCTGTTTCTTGCCATTGCATTTGAACGAACTCCTCCTACAGATTATATCGTATTTACCTCAAAATCACTCTGAAGCTTCCAGAGGCATGTGTGATCAAAAGTTATGCAAAACTTTCTCAAAGGAGAAAGGGCATGGCGGGGGCGTGGCCTCAAACTTTGATATCTCGCCATGAGAGACGAAACTGACATAACTTACATATAAAACAACCTATCTTGACCAAAATGGCCCCGTTTGATGTCATTTCCATGCTGACCACATCTACATGTCCAGATGTTGTCACCTGGACATTGCTCAACTGCTGCATGGCCAGACGGTGGCGTCATGACAAACTTGGATAAAACGCCATGACATCATTAATCAGTATAAATCCCTCAATTTTCATCCAATCACCATCACACTCACAGTAATTACTCAGGGTCTGTTCCTGAACAGATACATTGAACTACTTCTGGTCTTGGTCTAAGCCCCGCCCACTTTCAACAGGAAGTGTCTTTTTCAGACACTGGGGTCCCTCTCCTCAGGAATGAACTCCACACACTCAAAAGTGCTTCAGATCAGGTCAAACTCTTTCGTGATACTACCGAAAACAATCCTCAAGTTCCTTCCTCAAGCAAAACCATGGCGAATGGCGTTCATCGCCATGAAACAGGAAGTATTTGCAACTGACCCATAGTACTTCCGATCTCCACCAAACTCGGCAGGAAGGACAGTGGTCAGGCCTGGAACTGATTTAAATAGACATATGCTGGTTATGTGGCTCTATAGCGCCCCCTATAATTATTTATTCTATCAGCTCCAACCACTGCTTTGACTGACATTCATGAAATGTGGCATATTTATATAACATGCCAGTACAAACCAAAAAGCCTCTTCATGTCCTGATGTTTTCAACGCCATAGCCCCGCCCCCTGGAAACAGGAAGTACCCCTTTTATCCCATTGAAAACCCTACACACCTACTCAAACTCATCAATATTATCCTTGATGAACACATGACTCACAATATAACAAACTGCTTACACCATCATGAATAAAATGGCTGCCTGTGAGGTTTCTGTCCCTCGCCATCAAACAGGAAGTGGCTATAACTCTGGACTCGGTTGACCCAATGACGTGATACTTGGCAGTTGTCATTAAAGTCCGAACCTCAACATGTTAGTACAAGATCAAACACTATAGCTCCACCTACTGGCCATGTTGATATCTGCAGATCTTAAAAGCATGATTGTGTTTGGATTTGTTTCACACTATTGGTCAGAACAAGGTCATGACCACTTCTGATGTCATTATTAGGCCCATTGATGTATGAGATGATGGTCAGAGAGAGACAATGACCACACGAGGCAGAAACATGGGGACGACTGAGCGTACGGCTGCCAGCCAGAGCGAGCTTGCTTGGGGAGGGAGGTTGCAGGCCGAGGGGGCGGTGCAATAGGCCAGAGCGGCGCCAGAGGTGCGAGGGCCTTCATCGCTGCTTGCAGCTTTAATTATTCTTATTATTCTCCCGTCAAATGAATTGCATTTTTGGGGGTCTCAACATACCCCAAAACTCACCAAATTTTGCGTACCCCCCCAAAGGAATGTGAAAAATTTCATATTTTGGGGTGCTCGGGACTGTTCGGGCAAAATTGAACAAGAGCGCCACCTATTTATGGTGCCCCGCCACTGCACGTCATCAATCTTTATGAAACTCACTACACATGTTCTAAATGCTCAGGCGAACAAAAAATCCTCTTGGAGAACTGCTCTAAAAAAAACAGGAAGGCGGCCATTTTGGGTCAAAGTCGCCATTTTGGCGTTTTACTGACCTCGCATTTGAACGAACTCCTCCTAGAGATATTATCGTATTGACACCAAAATGGCTGAGGATGTTCAGAAGCCATGTGTGATCAAAAGTTATGCAAAACTCTCTCAAAGGAGTAACGGCGTACAGGGGGCGTGGCCTCAAAGTTTGATGTCTCGCCATGAAAGACGAAATTGATATAACTCCCACATAAAACAACTTTTCTGACCCAAAATGGCCTCGTATGATACTAGTCCCATCCTCAACACATCTATGTGGTCATTATGGGATTATGAATAGGCCACGCCCCCTGGCAACAGGAAGTCATGTTTTTTACTCGAAGACCCACTTCTCTGACGTTTTGAACACAACCGGGGTCAAACTGCATCAGACACCTGAAAACAAGTTGGGGATGATATCCGGTGAAGACTGTTGCTCTACGCTGCAAAGCAAGACCGTGGCGCCATGGCGAACTTCGATAAGACGCCATGACATCATCAATCAGTATAACTCCCTCATTTTTCACCCAATCACCATCAAACTCACAGGGCTTAGTCATGGTCCGGTCCCGAACACACCCATATGACCACTTCCGGTCTAGCCCTAAGCCCCGCCCACTTTCAACAGGAAGTGCTTTTTTGCAGTTGTCGTGGTCCTTCTCCTCAGGCATGAACCCCAGACACTTGAAAGTGCTTCACAACAGGTCAAACCCTTTCATGATACTACAATAAAAATCTCAAGTTCCTTCGCCAAACGTAACCATGGCGAATCTTGGTCCGACGCCATCAAACAGGAAGTACTTGTAACTCACCCGGTGTATCATCGATCTCCACCAAACTCGGCAGGAAGGATCGTATTCAGACGTGGAACTGAGCCAAATTGACATATGCTGGAATAGTGACATAGTGGCTCTATAGCGCCCCCTACAATATTTTGATCAACCAGCCTCGCCCCCTACGTGGACCGACATGCATGAAATTCACCACATTGATTTACTATGCCAGGATGCACAAAACTGTCCATTACACCTTTTGCTAATTTCAACAGGAAGTCGGCCATTTTGTAAAACGTGTCATTTTCAGGGTCATTTTGGCCTGTTTCTTGCCATTGCATTTGAACGAACTCCTCCTACAGATTATATCGTATTTACCTCAAAATCACTCTGAAGCTTCCAGAGGCATGTGTGATCAAAAGTTATGCAAAACTTTCTCAAAGGAGAAAGGGCATGGCGGGGGCGTGGCCTCAAACTTTGATATCTCGCCATGAGAGACGAAACTGACATAACTTACATATAAAACAACCTATCTTGACCAAAATGGCCCCGTTTGATGTCATTTCCATGCTGACCACATCTACATGTCCAGATGTTGTCACCTGGACATTGCTCAACGCTGCATGGCCAGACGGTGGCGTCATGACAAACTTGGATAAAACGCCATGACATCATTAATCAGTATAAATCCCTCAATTTTCATCCAATCACCATCACACTCACAGTAATTACTCAGGGTCTGTTCCTGAACAGATACATTGAACTACTTCTGGTCTTGGTCTAAGCCCCGCCCACTTTCAACAGGAAGTGTCTTTTTCAGACACTGGGGTCCCTCTCCTCAGGAATGAACTCCACACACTCAAAAGTGCTTCAGATCAGGTCAAACTCTTTCGTGATACTACCGAAAACAATCCTCAAGTTCCTTCCTCAAGCAAAACCATGGCGAATGGCGTTCATCGCCATGAAACAGGAAGTATTTGCAACTGACCCATAGTACTCCCGATCTCCACCAAACTCGGCAGGAAGGACAGTGGTCAGGCCTGGAACTGATTTAAATAGACATATGCTGGTTATGTGGCTCTATAGCGCCCCCTATAATTATTTATTCTATCAGCTCCAACCACTGCTTTGACTGACATTCATGAAATGTGGCATATTTATATAACATGCCAGTACAAACCAAAAAGCCTCTTCATGTCCTGATGTTTTCAACGCCATAGCCCCGCCCCCTGGAAACAGGAAGTACCCCTTTTATCCCATTGAAAACCCTACACACCTACTCAAACTCATCAATATTATCCTTGATGAACACATGACTCACAATATAACAAACTGCTTACACCATCATGAATAAAATGGCTGCCTGTGAGGTTTCTGTCCCTCGCCATCAAACAGGAAGTGGCTATAACTCTGGACTCGGTTGACCCAATGACGTGATACTTGGCAGTTGTCATTAAAGTCCGAACCTCAACATGTTAGTACAAGATCAAACACTATAGCTCCACCTACTGGCCATGTTGATATCTGCAGATCTTAAAAGCATGATTGTGTTTGGATTTGTTTCACACTATTGGTCAGAACAAGGTCATGACCACTTCTGATGTCATTATTAGGCCCATTGATGTATGAGATGATGGTCAGAGAGAGACAATGACCACACGAGGCAGAAACATGGGGACGACTGAGCGTACGGCTGCCAGCCAGAGCGAGCTTGCTTGGGGAGGGAGGTTGCAGGCCGAGGGGGCGGTGCAATAGGCCAGAGCGGCGCCAGAGGTGCGAGGGCCTTCATCGCTGCTTGCAGCTTTAATTTAAAATGAATTCTTTGGCAAGCTGGAAGCCAGTATAAAGATCTGAGAACTGGAGTAATATGGTCACCTCTTTTTTTTTTTTTTTTTTTTTTTTTTTTTTTCTTTGTGAGGACATGAGCAGGGGAGAATGAAGACAGAATACACAGACAGACATTTGGGGAGATAAAAGTCCTACACCTAGACCTGAAAAAAGTTTTGCACACTAGTGCAACCAAGGGAAAAACAAAAAGAATTGGACATACTTGACAATTTTTTGGTCACTGTAGATCCCTGATCCCCAGTCCCAAGACCTGCAGGTTAGATGAGTCAGAAAACTCAGATTGGCTTTTCAGGTTGTCAACATAGATTCAGCTCAGATCAAACTCTGTTGAACAGATGTTGTACACAGGCTGATAATATAAATGTGGAACTCCATCCTACAGTCTACCTGACTCACTTGGACTACGCAGACACAGAACGCATAATGACGGAGAAGCTTCACAACCAGGTGAATGGTACAGAGTGGTCCTGGAAGAACCTGAACACGTTGTGCTGGGCCATCGGCTCCATCAGTGGAGCCATGCACGAGGAGGATGAGAAGAGGTTCCTGGTCACCGTCATTAAGGTAGAAAAAGAATTTAAACTGTGCAGTGAAAGTTAGGCATAAAAAAAAGAACAAAGTTTGTAAACCAGCAGACTTTTTGGTTTTATAACTTCCAGTTTTATTGTATCAGACTGTGTTTCTCTCGCTGGCGAGTAGCAAAATTCTTGAGTCGTCTTTGGGCTGCATTGTGGTCAAAGTGGGGTGGCATTGTTTGAGTCAGGCCTTTCTGTGTGGAGTTTGCATGTTCGCTAGATACTTCAGCTTCCTCCCACCGTCCAAAGACATGCATGTTAGGTCAGTTGGTGTCTCTAAATTCTCTCTAGGAGTGAGTGTGAGTGGTTGTTTGTCTCTCTGTGTTGGCCTTGTGATGGACTGGTGACCTGTCCAGGTATATCCTGCCTCTCACATAGTAGCTGCTGGGATAGGCCCTGAATTGGAATAAGTGGGTATAAAGAATGGGTGGATAGAGTTTTTTGTGTATACAGTGATTAATATTTATTATTTTCAGGATCTGCTGGGTCTGTGTGAGCAGAAGCGAGGAAAGGACAACAAGGCTATCATCGCCTCAAACATCATGTACATTGTCGGCCAGTACCCGCGCTTTCTCAGAGCCCACTGGAAGTTCCTCAAAACTGTGGTCAACAAACTCTTTGAATTCATGCATGGTGAGAAATTTTATTATTTTTGTTTTAACTTTTTGTTTAGTTTTTAATTTTGATTAAAAGTTTTATTCATTTTTTTATTTAAAAGAAAGTACATTTTTTTCTATTTCCTCCCCATCAGAGACCCATGATGGGGTTCAGGACATGGCATGTGACACATTCATCAAGATAGCCCAAAAGTGCAGGCGTCATTTCATTCAGGTACAGGTGGGAGAGGTGATGCCCTTCATCGACGAGATCCTGAACAACATCAACACCATCATCTGTGACCTCCAGCCTCAGCAGGTCAGCACACAGGTGTTGTTTCACAGATTGATCATACTTTGTCACAACTCTTCACACATCATGCTTCTTGTTTGCTATTTGCGTGCAGGTTCACACATTTTATGAGGCTGTGGGTTATATGATCGGGGCCCAGACGGACCAGGCTGTTCAGGAGCACCTAATAGAAAAATATATGCTGCTTCCTAATCAAGTGTGGGACAGCATCATCCAGCAGGCCACCAAGGTAATAACAAAAATCAATGCGTGTCCATTTATTTATGTTTTTAAAAAACAATGTTTAAATGACTCATCTGCTCCTGTTTTCTATCAGAACGTGGACATCTTAAAGGACCCAGAAACTGTAAAACAGCTCGGCAGCATCCTGAAGACCAATGTCAGAGCCTGCAAGGCCGTGGGACACCCCTTCGTCATCCAGCTGGGACGGATTTACCTGGACATGCTCAACGTCTACAAGTGCCTCAGCGAGAACATCTCTGCTGCCATTCAGACAAACGGTAAGAGCTAATCAGTGATGTCACACAAATCACCATTTATATGGGGTCACATAGCACACATTTGTAGATTCAGTTTATTTTGACACACATTAAAAACACACCCAAATAATTTTTCCTGTTAACGTGAGTTTTGCTTTGGATTGTATGAAAATAGAAAGCGTGAGTGGTGGAAGTATAGAGGAGGGGACGGATGATTCTGCCATTCATGGGCCTCATGATCTGTCTGAAGAAGCTGTTTGTGTTTTGCCATCCTTGACTTCACACTCCTGTAGTGCTTTCCCAGCAGCAGGAGTGGGAAGAGGATGCGTTGTATGTATTGTCCCTAAATGTCCTGGAGTGATGGCTGCTTTGGTGATGAACCAAAGCAAGAGAACCTTCTGTCCTGAACAGTGCAGTTTCCATGCTACACCATCATCTGGATGTGATGTCCACACATAGATCATAGCAGATGTTAAAAAAATCCTTTCATATATTCACTTATGTATGTTGATTGTTTGCACGTGAACAACTCTGCACAACTTCATTCTTGTACAATCTGAGTTAAGCATTGCCAGGTTACAAAATGCCTGAAGCTTTTTGGTTTGGCTTCATAAATCATAGATCAGCTGTACTGGAGCAGCAGTGTACACAGCTCACCTTTTTTTTTTTTTTGTTCCATGTGTTGCAGGTGAGATGGTGACGAAACAGCCGCTTATCCGGAGTATGAGAACTGTGAAACGAGAGACATTGAAACTGATCTCGGGGTGGGTCAGCCGATCAAACGACCCTCAGATGGTGAGAAGTGGCTCAGACATGTGGAAGCACGTTACTGCTGTGGGACACAGACCTGTCATTCCCAAACTTGCATTAAAACTAATTTAGCATAAGAATGGGCTTTAAATTGATATTTAGCAAACAGAAGCTGTATTTCTTGTCTCAGCTAGCGTTCAATAAAAAGTTGTTAAAAACATCTTGCCCGGAGTGATTGTGTAGTTTTAATACCAGCTGATCCAAATTCTTGTTCCCAGGTTGGAGAGAACTTCGTTCCACCTCTTTTGGATGCCGTCCTGATAGACTACCAGCGTAATGTCCCCGCAGCCCGTGAGCCTGAGGTCCTCAGTACCATGGCAACTATCGTCAACAAGCTGGGGGGTCATATCACCAGTGAGATACCCCAGATCTTTGACGCCGTCTTTGAGTGCACCCTGAACATGATCAACAAGGTGAGGCCCAGTGACGAGTGGGTGAATGTCGAAGCCCTTTAGAAATTCATTTATGACAAACTCCTTGATGACCATAATGTTTCATTTAGCCAATTTAATTTATGGATTAAATCTTCTTAACATAAATGCCCCTTATTCAACATAATTTACTTCAATGGCAGTTGTTGTCCAGCAGTTCTTGATTCAGAGAATTTTCCTCTAGCAACAACCAGCTGGGGGGAAAAAAGAATTACAGGTGAAAAACCGGTAGTCAGCTGTTTGCTGTTTTTAAGCCAACAGGACAAACCAGTCAGAACCTGCACAGAAGTGTTCACATGCTGTATGACTCCCATTTGAATTAAATAGAAATTTAATCAGACCAGATCAAACAAAACTGATATAAAATCATTGTTGGTCCAGTCAGTGGAAAACTTATCACACTGAAACATGATTCTGCCTAATAAGATGTTTCCTCATCGTCTAAACATGTTTTTTTTTTTTGTGTGTGTGTGTGTGTTCTATCAGAACTTTGAAGAGTACCCAGAACACAGGACCCACTTCTTCTACCTACTCCAAGCTGTAAACTCTCACTGCTTCCCTGCATTCCTCGCCATCCCTCCGGCCCAGTTCAAGCTGGTGTTGGACTCCATCATCTGGGCCTTCAAACACACCATGAGGAATGTGGCTGACACCGGTACGATGACCAAATACACTTAAACTGTTTGCTTTTATATTGAGCAACATTTCCTCTAATATTAAAATTAATTCTGAAAGTGAGATCATTTATTCTCATGGTCAGTTTGTTATTCATGTGCAGAAACACTGATACATCCCCTCAGCCAGGCATGAGGAAAGCAGATTTTTGACAAGACGATTCACAGCAGTATTATTCCTTTTGTTTGAACTTGTGTGTATTTATCTGCGGTTTGTTCTGTTTCTGCTCATTCAGGCCTGCAGATTCTCTACACGATGCTGCAGAACGTGGCCCAGGAGGAGACGGCAGCTCAGAGCTTCTACCAGACTTATTTCTGTGATATCCTGCAGCACATCTTCTCTGTGGTCACCGACACATCACATACTGCAGGTGAGGCCACACACATGCAGCACAGGTGCATGAAGACTAGTTTTAAATGTAAGATCTGGATGTTCAGCAGGGGCAGAAAAATGAATCCCCACGAACATTTTCTGTAGTAAAAGTGTGTGTCTCCTTCAGGACTGACGATGCACGCATCCATCCTGGCCTACATGTTCAACTTGGTGGAGGAAGGAAAGATCACCACCGTGTTGAACCCTGCCAACCCCACCAACAACCAGGTCTTCATCCAGGAATACGTGGCCAACCTGCTCAAGACTGCTTTCCCCCACCTACAAGAGTATGTGAACATGAACGCAACATCTCTGCTGTGGTGAAAGACAATGTCACTAATGGATGTGTGTGTTTCTGTGTTAGTGCTCAGGTGAAGGTGTTTGTGACGGGGCTGTTCAGTTTAAACCAGGACATTCCTGCCTTCAAAGAGCACCTGAGGGATTTCCTGGTACAGATAAAGGTGAGCTAGTTGGAGTGTACTAATCATATACAAGGACTTAGGTTAGCTTCAGCTATGGTAGCTGTACAGAAGATTTCATTTTCCCAGTAAAAATCCAGTATTTTTTCTCCATCTGCTGGATGCGATAAAGTAGACCGAGTCAGGTTAGGCAGAGCTGCAGCTTTGCTGCTGTCTGTCCTGCAGAGGCTTTGTCTCTGCTCAGAGGTTATCGGAGACTACATAGCTAACTGCTTAGCTGCTGTTTCCACAAATGACATTCTCCTACACATGCTCAAACAACTTTATAGCGGGAATAAGGGTGAATGTAAGTGAGCTTTCTTTTAAAGTCTCGGCAGATGGGCCTGTTGAGTTTCATCCTGGTTGTTACAACCCTGGCTGGATTAGGGAAAGGAGACACAACATAAAGAAAGATGCCCAGATTTAAAGTAGAGTAAAAGGGAGTTTATTGTCCAATGTGGCAAGTGGACATAAGGAAACAAATACACAGAAGTGGATGGGCAGGTGATGCTGCTTAAATTGAAGAAACAAATAAAACAGAATGAACTAGATAGAAGAAAACAGCCAGTCAAACTGACGGAGGTTCAAATCAAAGAAACAAAACCTGACTGACTGCACTGACTCCCAAACAAAACACAACAGAAGCAGCACCAGTAACTAAGAATATAATAATCCAAAACTGAAAGTAGACAGATCTAACCGGCCCAATCTCCAAACAAGTAACAATTACAACACCCAAAAAATCAAATAGTCTTAAAGGCACAACTCTAGACCTCAGAAAAGACAAAGAAGGTCGTACACAAGCCAACAGGAAACAGTCAACCACTAGCAGAGTCTCTAGGTGTGTCCCAATTCAGGGTCTGCACACTTCGAAGTGCGGATTCGTCGGCCACATACGTCATCGCGGTGCGCGAAGTACTGTCCCAATTCACAGAATTTGAAGGACCCTCCGAATCCACCCTTCGAATCCGCACTTCGTTTGGCCTCAAACGAAGGATGCTTGTGATGCATCCTTCGCGGCCTCTTTTCTCCCATAATTCGTTGCGCACAGGACGGTGGCGAATCAGCAACCTCACAAGAGTCTTATTAAGTTTAAATAAAGTTTTATTTTAAAAAAAAGTTCGTTTTTTTAACTACACTTTAGTATAAACGTTACAAAACCAAGTACATTTAAAGCATGTTTGTTAAATGGTGACATTAAAATTCGGTAATATTTGATATTCAGATACTTTTAAGGGGTTAATTAAGTGTGTACCGGCTGGAAAACAACAGAGCCTCAAACCGTTTTTTTTTTTTTTTTTTTAACTGTCGGTGTTGCCGCTCCGTGTTCAGCGTCTACTGACGTTTCCTACGAGTAATTTCTGAGGTTTAAGTGATTAAACGTCCTGTGTTGTTGCTATGGGAAATTCTTGTAGACTAGGTAGGCTGTCCCATTTCACGAACGTTAAGCAGACTTCGAAGTGTGTAGACTACGGAGGACACTCTGTAGCCTACGTAGTCTGCGCACTTCGAAGTGTGCAGACCCTGAATTGGGACACAGCTTCTATCAAGGTGGGCACGCTGTCTACCAGAACACAGCGCTACTGCCTGAAGGGATGCCTCGCCCTTTTTTCCTTGGAGGCCTGAGCAGCGATTGGTCTGCAGGGCAGTAAACCAGGGAGCAGGTGGAGAAGGTGTGGCGATGTGGAGCCAATCCCAGCCAGGTGATGAAACACGGTGATTTGCGTATAAGATAGAGTAAAATAGTTTTAAAGATGACAGAGATAACTGGTTTTTAATGACATTCCAACATGTTTAGGTCAGTATTTATTACAAACTTGGAGATGAACATATTCTGTCATCAGGTGAACTTTGAAACCTTGTGCGAATTTCTTAAATTACCAGATGTAACAGCAGAGCTCGAAATCACACCCGCCAACCTACCAAGTGTCGACTAAAATTCAGTTTGGCAGGTATAAATAAGAAGTTAATAGCCACTGAGGTGGGCGATGAATTAGTGATGTTTTATATTTTATTCTATTTTCTGTACAGCACTTTGATCCGAGGATTATCTTAAAGCATTACTACTAAACTTTAGTAGATTTTCTCAGCTAAGTGCCCCCTAACAATGAATAATTTTGAGATCTCCAGCCAGTAAAAATCAGTTTGACTCGTCTTATCGCTTACTTTGTTGCTTTCTGTCTTTCTTTTCCTCCCTTCCTCTGATGTCCTCAGCAAAATTCGTTAAATGACATTATCTATCACTTTTCTCATGTCTTAAAGTTCAGACTTTAGTGTTTGTGGTTCTGTTCAGCTATTCATTTAAAGATTGATTAAAATGCCGAACTGTATTTGTTTGGTATGGTACTAACCGAAGAGCCATTTAAGATCTGGAAAAGCCAGCTCTTCTAATCACTCTGAAGAATGAAGTAAACCCCTACATTTCCCATTGATACACACATCATCTATCCGTCGGCTGCATGGTGTTAACGAGCTACTGCCTGAACAAAGTGCAGCTGAACGAGGAGAGAAATTTAAAGTGAGGAGTAGGAAAGACTAAAATGTGGTTGGATGGTATAAAGAAGGAAACTAACTGGTTTGTAAATTACTTTGTACCTTTCTGGAAGCAAGAATGTTTAAAGTTCAGCATTTTCATCAAAAGAAAAAAAAAACAATTTAAAGAAACATGTAGGGTTAAATGAATTCAGTTGCACTTATAATTTGGATTATTTTTCCACAAAATTGGCCAGTAACTTTAGGAATCTACTAACCACATTGGCAGGTTATCAAAAAGGTTAATTTATAGCCCTGAATGGCTAATGTGTTTTTAGTCTGAATGGGGTCTAAGATGCCCTGAAGAGCCCAGTCAGTCCTGCAGGTTCAAGGTTAAAATGTTGCAGAGCTGATCTTGGTCTTCCTGTTTTGTTGCTGCAGGAGTTTGCAGGCGAGGACACCTCAGACCTGTTCCTGGAGGAGAGGGAGGCGTCGCTGCGTCAGGCCCAGGAAGAGAAACACAAGATCCAGATGTCGGTGCCGGGCATCCTCAACCCTCATGAGATCCCAGAGGAGATGTGTGATTGAGCTCCAGCTCAACCAAACTTGTATAGTATCCAGAAAACAAACAAAAAACAAAAACCCTAATCACAGCAAACACAACAAAACCCAAGAGAGGCACATTGTGTATGTGAGGCAGCTTGGCCTCTGCAGAGCGGGCTGTCCTTTTGGATGTTTGTTGACCAAAATAATGCCAATACTATGTAAATGATTACCGTGTCACCCTGTGGCCCTTTTTACATAATCTGCGTTTTGTATGGAGACTTTTTGTGTATTAACCTTCCACAGCTGTTAATCTACAGTAATGTTCTGTTGGTCTCTGGTCCATCTCAGACCTGCATGATAAAGTTGTAACAATTAGGACGATTTAACAATCTTGATTTTGTTTCCTCCCTCATTCTGTTTCCCAGTTCTTCCTTTTCTTCCACGTATTTGTTGATATATAAATATAAATACAGTGCGAGCTGGGTGTTTGTGGAAAAAAACGGCCCGTGTGTCATGTCTGTGTAGAAGCTTCTAGACCGGTGTTGCGACAGACGAGGAAGTGGTCTTCTAGCGGCGCACACACCGCTCATTTGGTGTCCCACGGCATTGTGGGAGAATGTGAATCTAACGGAAAATGAATGAAGGCTGAGAGATGCTGCTTTGTGCTTCAGCATCTGTTGCTCATGAGTTAAGCTTCACCTAAAAACTGGACTGCTGCCCGCAGAAGGTTTTTCAGGGAAGGCGAAACCGAATATGTGCATATCATCCCAATTGTATAGCATCTTTAATACCATGGGAACATTTTTTTTCCTCTTTATTCTATTTTGTTTTCTTTTGTTATTGTGGGTGTGTGCGCGTGTGTGCTGTCGCTCAGTCGACATCAGCGTTTTGTTTTCCTCTAAGAGGATTGTTGCTCATTTGTGAGCCTTCATTAATGGGATGTTTTACGGCAATGGCGGAGGTATTTATGGGTTCGTGGTCGGTTGCATCTTTATAACAACTCCTGTTTAACTCAGATGGCTTTCAGGATTTTGAAATGTACTAATTTAGATTGTTTACCATGCAATAGTGCTTCAAGGCACTGCCCTATAGAGCAAATTGGAAATTAAATTTGGGTTTACATTTAATTTTGTATTTTTGCATTTTTCATTTGTACCTGTTTTAAGTTCTGTCCAAATCAAAAAGGCTTTTGTCCACAGAGCATATAAATTGCCAACGAGTTTAATTAAAGAATGTATAAATCCAAATAAGCACCCAATCTGATGGCGAATTTCCCTTCTCAAGGTGTTACTTTGTTGTGAACTTTTTGAACTGATTAAAGGTGAGAATTTTATAACCCTGCTTGTGTTTACATTTTGTTTTTCCCTCACTTTTAGAATAATTTTAGTAAAAAGACCATTTACTATACTTAGCTCCATGAGGCTGCTTTTATTTTCACCTGCTGGTGTCCAACACCTGCACACCTGAAGGACACGTGTCCAACAAAGAAAATACTGAAACAAATATTTTCAACACTGTAGATTTAAACAAATATTTGGAACAGGTCTGATATTGACATGACAGCATCACACAGTTGCTGCAGATTTAATGAGATGAGAATCTCATGTTCCACCACATCCCAAAGCTGACTGAGATCTGGTGGCTGTGGAGGCCGTTTGAGTTCAGTGAACTCATTGTCATGTTCTAGAAAGCAGCTGGAGATGATCTGAGCTTTGTGACATGGTGCATTATCCTGCTGGAAGTAGCATCAGAAGATGCTCCACTGTGGTCATGAAGGGATGGACATGGTCAGCAACAATACTCAGGTAGGCTGTGGTGATTAAACTATGTCATAATGGTACTAAGGGGCCAAATTGTGTCAAGAAAATGTCCCCCACATCATTACACCACCTGCACTGTTGAAACAAGACAGGACTCCAACCGGTGGAGGGAGGTAGATGGCTGCCAGAGGTGTTTCCCTTTCCATTGGGGGATTGAATCGAAGTAGATTCAAAGCAATTTGTTGGTTTTCCTCAACTAGGCTATTTGTTATGAATTGGCTCGAATTGGTTGTGTATAAAGTGCCCTGAAATGATGTAAATTGGTGATATATAACATGTATTGAACTAAATTGAATTTATAGATCCATGTTTTCATGGTTTTTCCACTGAACTCTGACTCTATAGCTTCTGAATGTGGAGCTGAAATGGAAACTCATCAGACCAGCAATGTTTCTCCATCTTCTATTGTCCAGTGTTGGTGAGTGTGTGTGAATTGTAGCCTCAGTTTCCTGTTCTTAGCTGACAGGAGACACCCGGTGTGGTCTTCTGCTGCTGTAGCCCATCTGCTTCAAGGTTGGACGTGTTGTGTGTTCAGAGATGCTGTTCTGCAGACCTTGGTAGGAACCAGTGCTTATTTAACTTCCTGTGGCCTTTCTATCATCTCCAACCAGTCTGTCCATTCTCCTCTGACATCAACAAGACATTCTGGTCCAGACAACTGCTGCTCACTGGATATTTTCTCTTCTTCAGACCATTCTCTGTAAACCCTAGAGATGGTTGTGTGAAAATCCTAGTAGATCAGCATTTCCTGAAATACTCAGACCATCAACCATGCCACGTTCAAAGTCTCTTAAATCCTCCTCCTTCCTCATTCTGATGCTCAGACTGAACTTCAGCAAGTTGTCTTCACCATGTCCACGTGACTACATGTGTTGAGTTACTGCCATGTGATTGGCTAACTAGATATTTGCTTGGCAGGTGAGTGGATTTTATTTATTAAGCTATCTTTATTGAAAAGTCACAAATTCAAACATGAAGGTTTTTGATCTGTGATGAGGTTTAAGCAGCATGTCCCTGCAGACACTCACTGACATGAATCCTATCAAGAAAGCCTGATGATGAAAGCGATGATTGATATCACTTGCCATCCACACAAACTGACATACAACCATTTCCGCTCAGACATATTTGGCCAAGGTTGGCACTGCGTAAGCTGATCCTGCCACTAATCCCTGTTAACATACTGGTATTGCATTAAAGGATATGCTGATACTTGGCCACTGAAAGCCGAAACGCTCAATCCCAGAAACCTGTTGTTCCTGATGCAAGCAGATGCAGAGCTGCTGAACTGAAAGTCACACTATAAAATCTTCTTTGGTTCTTTTGGGATGAAACATGGCTCCTTTCAGGCAAAGACTTCCTGCATCTGTAACGATCCACACTCATTTTAATTCTGCATGGCCATCAGTCTTGGGTGGACTCTGCACCTCTTTTCTCTGGTGTATTAACAGCTCATGTTTGCTGTGATGTTTTTACATCCAGCCATCTCCGTGGGACCATAATTCAGCCCCTCTGTAACTGAACCCCCTTTCCTCCCTTCCTGACCCACATCCAAAAAACCTCAGCCATTCACGGCATCCACTGTTGAGGAGAAGAAGGAACAGCTGGGACAGCCCCCACCTACAGAAAAAAAAGACCTGCCCACACTTTGCCTGCTCTACACTTTGTCCCCTTATGCCCTGTGAGTATTCTGTGGGCGGGCAGGGTTATTAATACCCCTGTGACAGGAAGAGCAGGGTTAGCATTGCCCAGGGTGGTTGACCCTCTTGCCCAGTGGAGGGAACCATTTGTCTGCCTCACACTTCACAAACCAAATGTCTTCTCAGACAAGAACATCCACACTGAGAATTAAACCCCTTACTCAAATCTTTGCTTCCATCTGGTCAAGCGTCGGAGCAGGGGTGACCGGCTGTGGTCAAACTAGGGCAAAGTTGATCACTTGGAACCCTGTAACACCCCTCACAATTATCTGCTGCCACCTAGTGGTCAAAAAGAAACAGCTCTGACTGGGAGTGTTGTAGCATTTCTGTTTTATTTGGTCCCAGTGTTACAGACATTCACATTCCAGTACAGACAGGAATGACAACAAGTCTATCTCTACCAGAACTGGAATTGGTTGGGTAAATTCATCTGATCAGGGGACCGGTCCGGACAGGCTGAACCGAGTTGATTCAGTAAACTCTTCACACTCCTCGAGCTGGTATGGAGGTAAAGATGATGGGAATAACACAGCCCGAACTAGTTCTACTACATCAGTACAACATAAACTACCTTTAAGATTCTGACTGTTTCCTCATTATATATTCACACCCTGCCCATCCAAATAGAAAAAGTCACCGCCTGGATTTAAATAAGCAAATAGGTAAAAGTTTCCCATTAGATAATTACTACACGGACGACTACATTCCAGCTGGAAAAAAGTTATTTATGTGGCGAGTAGCTTCTCATTTCTTAAACAACCATGTGAGAGGACAAAATTATATTAATCTGTTACAGAATGTCAAATTATTAGCAAAGAAAATATCTAAGGAGGTGCTGAAACTGTCAGATGCATCACTAACCCTCAAAATTCTCCTTGATTGTCAGAGCCACCTGACGGCTATGGCTTTTGTTGTCAACAATTTCTCAGGACTGGTAGTGTGTAACTCTGACGGGTGAATTGTGATCAATAACTTATCCTTTATGTGATCTACAGACATTTCTAGACTCTATACGGTAAATCCACAATGATCCACGATAACACTATTACTAATCACATTTTCATCATAAAAAATATCTCTATTACTGCTTTGCTGCTAATTAGAAACCTCTTTTATGTTACCTGGAAATGATGATGAAGCCACTTCCTGTCAAACTTTCGGCCAATCAGAGAGCTTAAATTGATGGTAATGTTGAGTAAGGAGCATCCAAAGATCAACCAGTGAGCAGAAACGTCTGTGTGTCTGAAAAGAAGAAAATGATGCTCTATGGCTGGAATAAAGCCAAGAAGACGTTTCTGATGCGTGGTGGTGTCAAAAATGAGCTGAGTTGGTTTAGTGAGGATAGTACGTAAATAGTAGCATTAATAACTGTAAATAGCAAAAAACAGCTGGAGGAAAAAGTGTAAATATGGAAATGGTTTCTGTTGTGTGTTTGTTTCACTGCCAATATTTTTCCTCCTGAAAGCCAAGACTTGATGAGAAAAGGCTTGGTCACTGCTGATCTGTGAGTTATTTCTACAAAGTTCTGATAATAATAAATTCTGTGTTCTTGTTGCCTTTATGCTGCTATATCTATTGATACATTCATTTTGCATCATTTTAGCCTCATAATCTGACAGCTGAGGCGGTCCTGAACATGTCTGCATGTTGACTGGGATTAAAATGGCTGAGCTTTTACATGCAGTTTTACATATTAAAAAAGGCCTTGAGATTTTAAAGGGTTAAAAAGTAGCAGGATAGTGGGTAATTATTTCTTTTTGTTTGTTTGTTTTCCCCGTTGTCTCTCCCTTTCTCCTCTTCACATACGTTTGTACAGGGTTTCATGTCCTGTATCTTTTTTCTTTTGCACTTATTATCACAATAAATAAGGAAATCTTGAAAATCTTGACTAACCAGAGAGAAAAAGCTTCCATTTGCTAGGAAGCATAAATATTGGACTCTGGAGCAATGGAAGAAGAATGGAAGGAGTTTATGATCACGGGTTGCTGCAGCTGGTCAGGTCCAGGTTCAGCAACATTATGTACCCAAAGAATGAAGTCAGCTGATACCTGAATATACTGAATGAGCAAGTTATTCCATCAATAGATTATTTTTCCCTGTCAGGATACATGTGGCTCAGATTGTGAAAGAGTGGTTCAGGGAACAGGAGACATCATTGTAACACATGGATTGGCCACCACAGAGTCCAGACCTGAACCTCATTGAGAATCTTTGGGGTGTGCTGGAGAAGGCTTTGTGCAGGTCGGACTCTCCATCAATACAAGATCTTGGAGAAAAAATAAATACAATTGGGGATGGAAATAAATCTTTTGACTTTCTAGAAGCTTGTCGAAACAATGCCACAGTGAATGCTGCTGGAATCAAAGCTAAAGGCGACCCAAGAAGTACTAGAATATCTGACCTTTTTCTTTTGGGAATGGGCAGTGTATTTTTTATTTTTTTTAATTCTTTCCATGACACTTTCTAATCAATTAAATAAGTCAATTATAAAGCACAGAAGTAATTTTGACCACTTTATATTCAATTTAAGTCCATTTATAATTCAATTTAGTCTGTTTTTTTCCATTTACAGGCAGAAATAAGTTTCCATACATGTCTCATGTTGTAGAAATCCCAGCCTGTGTTCCTATTAGCCGAACTAGACCCAGAGTTCACCTTGTTTTTAAGGACCCGGCCAACAGCTGCACAAATACACGGCGAGTGAAGCGACAGAAGATGTTGCTGACGGTGACCCATTCGGTCATCTGAGTGGAGTGGGGGTTGATGGGCCTGAGAAAGGGGGTCAAGATGAGGAGAAGAAGAGTCCATAGCTGGGTTAAACACTAAGTTGGAGAACATTCCAGCCTTCACAGAAGGATCTCGGCTCGTCAGATTTTCAGAACAGCGTCGACCGCCTTCTTTCCCATCAAGTCGTTTATGTTGTTCTGATCTGAGCGTAGCGGAGTTTAGATCTACAGATCAGAGGAGAGAGATGGAGATGCTCGGTGACTGAGTCGTCGAATGTGGATGTGTTTGCACATCGCTGTAAAAAGTACCTGGGCGTCTTCTCTGTGCTCTGTCTGGGTTGAGGGGTGTTCTTAAACTGAGCTTCCAGTCGTGCATAGATTCCCCCTGCAGGCTGCACACACAGAGTCCAGAACAAAAACAATCCAACATCAAGCAGCTGCAAAAACGAGCCCAACATCAACCACAACATCATGTGAAATAAACAATGAATGCAGTAACCTGCCACTTAAATCAGTTTCTACTCGTGCAGCACACAAACAAACCTCCACCTCTTTAGTATCCTTGGATTTACTCTGCTCCTGGTCTCCGAACCTCATCTTGGTGAGGTGGCCGATGATCTCCACCATGCGCCGCTGGTCTAGATTAACACACCATAAGGAACAAAAATGATGCAAACCGAGTCTAAAAATGTAAAAATGTTTAGTCCTCCTTTACCTTCTTCTCTCTGAGCGTCCTGGTTGTAGCGCATGGAGCGAGAGCTGTCCCACTTACTCTTCTGGACGCTCACTCTACATCACACACACATCAGTGGTAAACAGGAGAGATCAAAACAAGCAAACCTTTACGGGGCACAGATGATGCTCTTTAAGCCAAACTTACGTGAAGGGTGTGTTGTCTCTGCTCTGAGACTGCAGGTGAGAAAATCAGAAATTAGAAGACAAAAAACACTAATATCCTGCAGAAAAGAGCTGAATTGGGTGAAAGAACCAGCAATAATTTAATGTTTATCTGGATCCCTTTTAGAAGTTGCTTTGAATGCATTTCAAGTTATAATATTTAGTGCATGAAAATACAAAACAAAATTTATTTAGATTTATATTGCAGCCATTTCCATAAAAGATAAGGCTGAAAAAGCAGTCCACCCTGCTGTGATGTAAGACCAGGTTTGCTTCAGAGAAAATAAAGTATCACGACTTACTTTCTCAGACTTTTCCCTGCGCTGGAAGTTTGGAGAGGACAGCTGTTTCTTCAGGGGTCTGTGGGTCTTTTTGGCCTTTTTAGCAGCTGGAAAAAAAAAGAAAAAAGAATTAAAACCAATGAGAGGTTTTGATGGCTGCAGGCGCCATCTGCAGGTTCAAACAGGAACTGCTTTATTCTCCATTCTTAAAACTGATGAAGTGGAGGTAACGGCTTAAATGTTAAAAATAGATGGCGGCTCATGACGACGGAGACAGAGCGGCGATGTCCTATAAATAGAAACATGTTGGTGCGTGTCCTTGCTTTGATTTAAACTGCATCTAAACAGGAGAGGTCACTCAAAGCACAATTAAGGTCAAAGCAGGTGAAACACTGAGACACGGGTCAGGTTGATGTTTATTATCAGGTCATTAGTCAGAGCGCATGATAACCTGAAATTCATCATTATAGTACAGTTGGTTTGTGTGGCCCTTATCTGCCACTAATCATCTCTAACAAACACGCAGTTGAGGTTGATTAAATGAGCTGCCGTTAGGAACGTGACAGCAGGAGAACTTAGTCGTGTCACGTGACTTAACTTTACAATAATAACATGAAAACATTTGATCTCTAGAAATGGAAACTGGAGAACGTGAATCTTTGAGCTCCATCAGGCTATTCCTGCTATTTTCTAACAATCAACCTCTCAAAGCTACAGGAAGAAATATGAGAAGGCCTAGTCAGAATATTCATGGTATTTATGATATTATTGTCTAGAATACTTTATTAAGAGATTAGCAGCCACTTTTAAGGCATTCTTGTTTTTTAATGTTTAAGAAACATAAAGCTATTCTATAAGCTCTTCTGTTCTAATAACGTGACAATCCGAGGACGAGGGTGTGAACCACCAGTTCGTTGATAAACGGTCCATCTGCTAATGATTCAGCCAATACCATGAATTCGGTGACAAAGTGATTCTGATTCAGGATCCAGTGATCTACATGATCGATATATCTGATTTAACACAATCCCTTCCATTCATATCAAATCAGACAGAAATGGATCTGTTAAAAAAAGCTAATGTAAACATTGTTCTTTCTTAACTGCATTATGTAAATAATTAGTTTTGATGTTTGATCCACATTTTCCATTTTGAATAATGCTTTTTGATCGCTAAATCAGTGTTCTGTTACACTCTTTTCAGGGTCAGTTTGTCCTGTTTTCCTTCTTTAAACCAAGATAATGAACGTGATCTGTAACAAAAATATTAAAAAAACAGAAAACGAGCGGCAACACTGATTCGTCCTTTTTCATCTGAGAGAAGTCACGTTTCGTGGATGTTATCTCTGCTCCATGTACGCGGGTGACTGCATGTCCAAAACCACGTTGAACTCGTTAGATCATCGTGATAATTAGTTGAATAATCGACTCATGTTAAAGAGCAGATGCTGTGAACTGTGAAACCATGAATGACCAATCAAACTGATCGGTATCTACAGACACAGATGGAAAAGAAAACATCTAAAACATAAAATCAATTCTTCCTTTTTTGTTAATGCACATGTTGGACTGCAGATGAAAATTTGCATCTTGCTCATAGTTATATCGATACGATGTACGTTCTTTAATATGCACGGTTTCATTCAAATAAATGAATAAATAAAGTGAAAAAGTGAGATAATATTTAATTCTGTGTGTATTTATCATGACTGGATGAGTTCAACACAGTTATGGTTGCATCATCACCAAAGACGTCAGATATTAACATGAACGTCTTCATCAACCTGAAGGAAAGGCCACGCAGATAATTAGATTTAACATAAAATGTTGTAGAGTCAGCTTTTTAACTTCGACATGGCGCATCACCAGACTGATTGATATGATTGTACTGAAGACACTGGTTGTGTAAAATGCGTCAGTGAATGGGAGCACCTGAAAGAACACACAGCGACAGTGTGTGTTTAGGGATTAAGACAAGCTTTCTTGGCGTTTCGTTAAGTAGTCTAGGAATATTTCTCCAAGCCCCTTGAAGGACTTTCCAAAGCTGTTCTTTGAATTTTACCTACAAGCAGTGGTTTTCAAACTTTTTCTGTCCTTCTTTAGAGGAATAAAAATTCCCAGTCCGATGCATTATTAACCCTTGATTGCCAGGCCCCTCCTGAGCGCTATCACTTAGATTTTCAACAGTTTTTTCAGAACCGGTAGTGTAACTCTGTGGAGTGAATTGTGATGGATAGCTTACCCTTTAGGTGATCTACTTTAGTTTTACAACCATTTAAATCTCAACCAGGAAGTTTACAATCCAGCCGCTAAATGTAGTGTTTATTCAGAGACTCTATTGTAAATCCACAATGATCAGTGATCACTTTCTGGTGTGTGTTTGTTTCAATTCCAATATTTTTTCACCTGAAAACCAAGACTTGAGAGAGTGATATGCAGATGAGAAAGGCTTGGTCACTGTTGATCTGGGTGTTAGTAATACATTCTGTTTTGTTGTTTTGGCTGGCCTTTATGGTGCCTCATAATCTGACAAGCTGTCCTGAAAACACAAAGTCTGCATGGTGGCTGGGATTAAAAGGGTTGAGCTAATAAGTGGACCAAAAACAGCAGAAACTGGCTTGAGGTTTTAAGAGTGAAAGCTTGAATGACTCATTTATCAGCGTTATGTGGCTTAACAAGCAAAAGGCACATTATTCTAAAAATAGTTTAGGTGGAAAAAGTGGACAAAAAATGATTACAAAAGTAGTCCACAGAAACTCTTCAGAAAGCTAAGGAAATGATTCACGTCCACTTTAAAAGATAACCAGTAAGTCTGGCTGGCTGGAAGAGACATATTAAGAGATAACAGGTGGCTCAAGGGTTTTTTACAGCACAAATCAAAGCTTCTGCCCCTTCATCATGACCTAAACACATAAATATTTCTAAATAGAGCTAAAAAGAGTCTCTACCTTGTTTCTTGGACAGCTCTTCTTCGTCTCCAACCTCGTCTTCAGTGACCTCTGACCCTGTGGTGTACTCCTCATCCTCTGACAGGAGCGACTGCTGCCTCTGGGAGAGAAAGGTAAACTCTCATGTAAAGGAACATCATAGTTATTATCAAAACAAGATATTTATCTCAAGAATCTGAGCACATTTATAGATGTAAATCCTACCAGCTGGAGGCTCCAGTTTTTCAGAAGGGAAAACTGGTTGAAAAGATAAAAAAAAAAGAAGTAAGAACCATATAAAATTTTAAAGGAGTCCATCACAGAAAAACAGAAAGGAACAGAGCCTGTGAGGGACCTACAGTGCTGCCGTCTCCTCTCAGAGATCCGAGGAGGGTTGGCTCTAAGAAAACATCGCAGTCCTGAACTTTTTCTGCACCAGATGGACTCTCCTCGGTCCTGACACACACACACAAACACACAGTATATCATTACAACATTTTTTATTAATCATTCCTGTAAAATGTTGTCAAACAAACACACAAGTGAGCAGATTTTGTCCTCACCCCTCTGCAGGAGGTGCGTAGGACAAACACACAGCGTCTCTGTGCAGCAGCAGGTCATTGAGGACTCTGGTCTGAGTCGACGTCTCCTCGTCACAGTTCTCCTCGCTGGGTACGTTCACAATGTGGTCTCGCATCTTACAGCCCTGAACACACACACACAAACACACATAGTTCTTGAACTCTTTACACCTGAGGTCATAAATATAAACATATCAGGCATTAAAATGAAGACTGATCTGCTCTCAGTCTTTAGCTAGATTTCTTCTAGCTAGAACTAGATTTTTTTCAGCTAGCCTGCATTTCTAAATGTGTCTTCAGTTTTAAGTTTTATAGTTTCGGGGTTATTTCTGAATAATCTTCAGATATCTGCAACATTTTGCTGTCAGAAAATGTCTGAATGTGGAACTCTGGTTCCAAAAACTGCAGGGTCATTACATAAAGGACAACATGAGCTTTGAAAAAGGTCATGAGGCATGTGTGTATTATTCTGTGATGATTCAGAGCTTGGTTAATAAGGCTTTGTTAACTCTTGAGAAGACACAGGAGACGGATCTGAAGCTGACTCTGGATAATGAGGGTTGGGATGAGATTAAATTAGCAACAGCTGAACCAATAGTAAATTTATTTATTTATTTTAGATGACAGCCGTCACTAAAGAAACCACTGATTTTCTTACTGAGGTGCACCCTAACCAAGTCTAATTCAGCATCCATCTTGCATCCTGTCTCTTCTTTGAGCTCTCTCCAGAGAGTAAAAGTCACTCTGATGTTGACTCTTGTCTTCTCTCTTCTTCCTGCCCTCTATTCTACTCTTCTGCTGACAGAAATTAGAGAGTCATGTTTGTACAGAATGGGTGTGCGTGTGTGTTTTATTGTTATGTAATTCTACTTTGATGTATGTAAAGGCTTGTTTTATTTTTAATATGCGTAAGTGTTTTTAATCATGTAAAGGACTTCGTGTTGCCTGTGGCATGAAAAGTGCTTTAGAAATAAAGTTTGATTTGATTTGATTTAATAAGCCATGGTGTGTGTTCAAAACGACCAGTGTGTTGATATCCAGTTGCTGGCATGTGATGCAGTGCCGTAAAGTAAAGCATAGCTGTAATGTGATGCTCTGGGATAGGAAGATAAAATTTGGGCAACAACATCTCCATGAATGTACATAATTAATGTCAGTGTGCCATTAAAACCAGGCAGAAACACATATTATAAGGTCAGAAAGTTACATGGTGCTACTTTAAATCAGCCGAAATGGTAAGTTTTTTTTTTTTGTACTTATTTTTTACTCAAATGCATGAATAACTCCAAATTACATCCAACAGCCACATCGAACTCATAGCAGCAGAGCAACTTAAGTTAATTGAGGTCTACAAGGTAAAACATCACTTAAGCTGATGTTAAATGCAGTAAAAATTCCTTTGAAAACAGAATATAGAAGTTCCTATATGATGAAAATCCTTCTGGTTGCTAGGCAACAAAAACAGGACGGAGTCTGTGGGACAGGATGAGCAGTTTTACAGTGAGTGATGCAGAAGCATCATCAAAGTAAACAGGATTTCTTTAGATTCAGCACATGTAAACACTCAAACCCAGCAGAGAAACGAGTCTGCTTTGAACAAAGCAACCATTTTCCACCGTTTGTCTGGTCATTTGCTCATCTCTTTTTAAACCTGATTTAGTTTTTATGTGCCATCGTTAATCATTTTTTTCATCTCTGTCTGTCACGGGAATGTCACAAGAAATTTTATACATGAGTAAAATAACCACAACCAAGAATGTTCTATTTTTAATATCAAATCATTCATTCAAATGGGTCCTAATCTGTCTGCATAAGCTAACCCTGTGTTCAAAACCACTGGATTTAATATGACAGCCAATAAACAGTACATTTTTTGTTTTTATCAAATAGAGAAATCAACATATTCCATTTTTTATATCATGACTATGATGAGTAGCACATTAAATCAGCCAAAACATCTGAAACAATGGGGCTGTTCAGTTATTCAGCTATAATAAGAAACATCTGTGGGGATCTAATAACTTTAAATTTGAATGCAAGAGAGTCAAATCAATTTAGGATATTGATTTTTATTCTAAGTGGATGATTTTTGATTCAGGAAGGAAATGTTTCTCATAAACTGAATTACTGTAAAAGATTCCTCATCAGTCCCTAAGCTGCAAATTATTTTAGTTTTAATGGATGACTGCTTAAGTTTTAACCCAAATTAGAGAAAAATACTCATGATTTCAAGAAAATATATCTGGGATGGAGCTTTGAAAGGTTTTAAATAGTTTGCACGTTAATTCTTTTCAAGGAAACCACTAATACATGGAGTAAGAGGGTTTGGTAAGCTAGCATTGGATTAATGGATTGAGTTTAAACTTAGTTTAGGGAAAGTCGTAGTTATGATAAGGAATAATATCCATGAAATGCATGTAGGTCGGCACACCTTTGGTATTCCAGTAGGGTCGAAGCGGAGAACCCTCTGGTTGCAGCAGGGATATATCCCTGCACCATGACAGCCTTTCTCTGCACCCATGCCGGGGTACAGCACGCCGTCTGGGTGATATCTGCAATGAGTCAGCTCTGCACATACAAACACCTGCACACACATGTTAGGTTTACCATGTATGTGTTGTTTTCCCATCACATCTTTCTATCACAATATATTTACATCATTATCTCCTACTTTACTTGTGCAGTTTCCGTACTCTCACCTGTTGGCATCGGGAGCAGGTGAGGTAGTTGATGGTACCCCAGATTCTCCAGTAAACCAGGACCCAGGACTTGAGCTCCTCATAAAGGCTGGTGATGTAATCATGCACATCCCAGCTCTTCTGTCTGCAAACACACACACACACACAATAATGAGCGCCTCCAACAAGCAGCTGTTACTTATTGCCTTATTTTTAAAGAGTCTCGCTGCAGGACTATTCTAATACCTAGTGTGGGTATAGATGATTTCTCCTCGAGCATCAACATTGATTTTCCCTGGAATGCAGGAAATCTTCCTCTCTGTGTCTTTGGTCAGCAGCTTAAGGCACAGACCACACCTGTGTTGTAAGGAAACATGATTAAACTCATTAAAAAAAAGACAAGCACATCTTTTAGGACATTAAAACATTTGAGGGCATAAACCTGTAGAGAGTCGAGGCGTTTCCCGGTGAATCTCTGCTCCGGTAGTTCAGCTCAAACAGACACTCAATTTTCTTCTGGAACAGTTTGCTTAGAGAGAAAAAAGTAATCAAACACTGATGACATCAATCAGAGGGGACATTTATCTGCACACCTCAGTACTCTGTACATTTTCTGTGTAATACATTAAGACTTTTAGTTAAGATTGTCAAACTGAGTGAAAGATTTTTACCAGAAACACCATAAAACGTGACAGTTAATAGAGATTACTATTGCACCATGTCCCATGTTATATAATAAATGGGAAATGTCCTGAAGAGATGTGCAAACCTCTGATCACATTCTCCACCTACAGTGTAAACTGTGAAATAGAAACTACAGTCAGCAGGAGTAATCACATCTTGCTTTCTACAAGAATCAGAAGAATCATCATTTTATTTAACAGCAGCTGACTCACAGCAAAAAACAAAACAAAACACTGGTCCTGCAACTGGTCCTGTTATTGAAACAAAAAAACAGCTGTTTGTTTAGTTTGTCGATGCTGCATCTCAAGTTTTCGTCCCTTGTTGGAATGGATAAAGCCTGTCGATCTGAGATTACATTGAGATCTGCTGAGTCTGGAGATCCGGCCAAAAAGCTATCAGCACCCGGAGCTGATGCTGTTCAAATTGTGGTGTGTCAGAGAGCTCTGTTCTGTTAGGGGAGGCCACTGGGAGGGGTGTGCTTGCTCTGCAACCATATTTAGGTGGGTGTATATCAGGACACAAGGTTCACTGCTTTATGGTGCAGAATCAAGCTTTTAAACACAGAAACAGCTACTAAAACAAAGAAAATAAAACCTTTCCCACTGCAAGCAGTAGTGTTAACTCTCACTCTCAACCTCTAAGAGGACAAGTCTAAAAACATGAGGGGATGGTTTTACTGTGTATGCTGCTGGATCTGTGGGATCACAGTCTCAGATAATCAGATAATACTATGTCGTTAGACCTTTAGCTTTGATTACAGCATCATTAACTGTGGCTTCATCTCAATAAAATTCTGCAATGTCACAACATGTATTTCCATCCAGAGTTGCATTAATTTTTCTCCAAGATCTTGTTGTGATGACGGGAGAGTCAGACGGCTTCATAAAGCCTTCTCCAGCACATCCCAAAGATTCTCAATGGGGTTCAGGTCTGGACTCTGTGATGGCCTATCCATGTGTGAAAATGATGCCTTCTGTTCCCTGAACCACTCTTTCACAATCTGAGCCCCATGAATCCTGGAGTGGAACATGGCCGTGCCATCAGGAAAGATGGAAAACCTGCTCATTCAATACATTCAGGTATCGGCTGACCTCATTCTTTAGGCACATAATGTTGCTGAACTTAGACCTGAACGTATACCTGACCACCTACAGCAACCACATTCCCCTCTATCCTTCCAGTTTTTAATAATTAAATGGACAGTTCTTAACCCAGTTTTAGTGGCTTCAACAATCTCCTTAGACATTTTCTTTGCTTGATTTCAATAATTTGACCCTTCTGAATCAGACTAACATATTTCCATGACCACAGGATGTGTCTTCCAACACGGTTGTATAAGAAATGAGAGTCTGCTCCCTGCATCAGTTAGAACTGAATAACATAATCTGTGCAGTAAATATCCAAGAGGAGCACCAGGTGTTTTTATTGATGCCGATTTGAGTCATTTCATAACTGCAACTTATAAACTGTCATTTGAGGGAAGACTGAGCTGCTCTGCACACTTCCATCTCCTCACCTCTTAAACTTGTCCTTTTTGTCCCGGATGTCGTCGGCCTCATTGTGGTTGAAGAGTTCAGCGATGCGTGTGGCCAGGTTGCTGTTGATGCAGTTCATGTTGCAGGGAGTGGCCACAATGGCGCTCATGTGTTTGTGGCAGTACTGGATGCACTCCTCAACCTGAACACGGACAAACATGCTCTCGTTCTTGTAAAACCTTTCAATAAATGTCAGTGATCCAACAAATACTAACCAAACCCTAGTTAATTAGTTCTGCAACTAGCTTTTCTAACAGAGTTCAGTAATGCTGAGAAAATTACCTGAATTTTGTCTAAAAACACTCGTACAGGCAAAAGATCATCTACTCTTCTCACAATCATGCAGCAATAACTTAAGAAAAGCCCTGTGTGCAGGCCTCTTGATTTTCTGGTGGAGGAGAGATTCTGAAAAAGCAGCTCAGATCATAAACAAATCTGCCAACAAAAGCTGGTATTTCTTCTGTTTTCTTTTGTTTTGGTTTAACTACTGGAAAACAAAAGGCCTGAAAACATCTCGACACTTTGCCTCACAAGTCACAACACTTACTAACGTATCCATCTTCAAGAACTCGGAGGAGATCAGGATTGAGATCACATTGCTGGGCTCTGTAACCGACAAACACCACATGACCAACCAAGCAAAACCCCACAAACAACACAGAACACGCAGCCAGCGACCCACCACACATACACACATTTCATGACCACTAAAATCAGACACAACCCACAGATTTACACACAAACAGGTTGAGTAGATGAACAGCTCAGGCATTATCATCTGTAATCACATGAGATGTATAAATGTTTTACTTTTTTTAAAATTTTTTTACCAAGCCGGGGTTTGTCCTTGTTCCCCTCTCCTGCAGAGTTCCTCCTGACATAGTTCATGAGCCAGTCGAAAATCTGCACGTCGCAGTGAACCGAGATGTCCACCTCTTCCCACCTCTGCTGGTCCACAGACAAATACTCAGCGAAGTAGCGCATCTCTTTGACTAAAAGGTCTCTGGGACACGTGAAGTCCTGCTTCAGGTTCTTGGTCTCGTCGCACACATGGATCACCATGTTGGGACTGCAGAGCAAGGTTCACACGCATTATTTCGTCAAGTAAACCAGAAGCAGATGTGTGAAGAAATAACGCAGATTTTCTTTAGTTATATTCATGTGGGCTCTCAACGTTTCCTAACTTACTCTCGTGGCTTCGGAGGTTTGTCACCCTCCTCCGCTGAAACCCGTCTCTCCTTTTTCTCCACAGGACCACCTCTTCCTGAAGGGATCGACTTGGAGCCTGCAGACATAAGATAAGACAAGATAAGATAAGATAAGATAAGATAAGATAAAATAAGATAAGATAAGATACTGCAGAATAACTAAATAAATCAAATTGGTAGATGGTTTCTATACTGCATGAATGATAATTTTATTTCAAACATGCATGGTGGCAGAAATCTGCTGCATCTGGTTTAGGTTCCAGATCAAAGAGAAAAGGGACAAAACAAAAGGCCAGGCCTTATCAGCACCCTCTACAAAGCCCATTTCCACTTCTGTGATGAAGCAGAGGAGCAGACAGAGATTTCAAAGCTACATGCTACCTTCAAGGTGACATATTTTCCAGGATTTACTATTTTTTTCCCCATCAAAATTATGCAAACCACATTCTGCTCCCATTACAAAGGCAAGGATTTTTTTTTAAATAAAAACTACACCTACAGCTTGTTTCCTGCTGTGTCAGTAGTCTGTACAGTGATAAAAACCAAGTTAGCCATGCCTAAGCTCATTTTTATCTCTGCACAATGACATACAAGTTAGAGCAAATCCATAAAAATAAGTTTATTGTCAACAGTTGTTGGTTAACCTGATTAAACTGAAGGTTTTACTTCTGCTTACTCACAACGACAGACCAACCTGCAACTTTGCTGCAGCTCTGGATGCTCCCATCCCTCTTAACCACCTCTCCGGTGTCCAGCAGTGTGGGCGGGTCATCTGACGGCGAGGTGACTCCTTCCGTCAGGGCATTACATTGATAGTCCACATGAGGAAACCCACCCGTGCTTTTCAGCTCCTCAAATCGATGGGCACACTAGAAGACCACATAAATGCTGGTGAAATCATTTCTCATTGGCTGTTAGGCGTTACCAAGTCATGCAGCTGAGGACGGATGGGGTGGGATGAATGGTAAAGTGGGTGGATGATGGAAGCAATCATAGTTACCCAGCATTGCAGTTACCTCCTTGGGAGTGAAGCCTGGGACTAACTTGGCTACATTGTCCCAGTTTATGGGCTGGGGCACCCCCCACAGAGAGCCCAACACCATATCCAAAACTAAAATGTTGTTGTCATAGGGAAAGTTGTTGTTGTCCGAACAGAAGCGACTCATCTCTGCAATGATAGAGACAATAATACAGCTTGAAGCCTATATTTAACTCATGGCTGGAAATTAGATACTATTAAGTTTTGATCTGTTGGCTGTGAACCAAGGTTGTAAAATTCAGTCCATTTTGACATTTTTGTATCTTGTAATAGTTATTTACTGTCCTTTAGCATGCAGCAAAACCTAATAAAACCAGCTTTCATTAAGTTAAGGTTTAATATTTAAGGTTCAAATTGCAAACACTTTTGATTTGTATCTAAAAAGACGTTACTTATTTATCGAAATTTAATTATAAATGCTTCTGAAAGGGTTTTGTTAGATGATTGATCTTGTTTTGCGTTATTAAAGTTATTATAGTTTTATTATTACTACGCTGGTCATAACATAAAAACATATGCTGTGTTTTACAGTTTCATCATATTAGCGAGCATCCATATATGGATGGATTTTTTAAAATGTAAGTAGTTTATTTGTGAAATGTTAAACATGTGATAGAGGAACTCTGACTAGTGATGCTATCGCAGGCCAAATCCATTTGCATCAACATCAGGCGCTTTTATGTCAAATTAAATCAGCTGATTCGATACGATACGCTTTTAAGCTGTTGGACAGAGACATACTTAACTGGTGCGAGGAATATTCCTGACCGTCGTCCAGTACAGTCAAAGAAGTGGGTAAATATTTTATGTCATTGTGTGTGGATGATGCTGATGCTGCGGTCCTCTTCTACCAGCTAACTGCACCTATTGCTAAAGCTAACTTTGCGGGACGGGACAGCGTCTGCTGCTTTCAGGAAACTCTAGTAAATCACAATAGTAAAGTTCAATTCTATTCTACATCATTAAGTGCTGCACTCCCCTTTAAATGAGGCGAAATTATTTATATGTACGATGGGCACAGAGCTAAAGCAGCAACGTGAATAATTTAGTCAGCAGTTTAAAAAAAAGTGAGTTTCGAGATAGGAAATTTCTGTGAAACCAAATAACAAGGTCAAGAAAGAAGCTTCAAGCTGACCTCTTTCCTCCTGTATAGTATTTCCGATAGTCATGGAAGGCAGCATTAGCCTCATAACTGCTAGCTACGCAAGTCGTTGGTTTGCAAATACGTTTGAGAATGGTTCATCCCAGCAATATGGAGTAATGCTATCAGAAAAAATGTAGAACCACAAACTAAGCAACCATCTATTAAAACGTCTATAAATAATAATAAAAATAAACGCTCGTTGGCTCCTAAATCTGCAGCGTTAAGTCGTCCCCGGTGTCGCACTGCAGTGGTCAGGCGTCTTGTTGCCTGGTAACAGTGGCCGTAAAGCTGGTGTTACTGCCATAAATATCTCTACTTTTCAAACTTATAACTAACATGTAGTATAAGCAGTTTGGATGTTTTGGCTTTCTTTTGTAATTATCTGACATTGCAGATGTCACGATTGTTATTATTTACTTAGTCCCAGTTGAGTATGGTTAACTTGATGATAGGTTGCAGAAGGTAACAGGAAGTCAAAATAGCAGTGGTTCCAACCAAATTATGCAGAATAGCATCTCTAAACACACTGTCAGCTAAGAACAGGAAACTGAGGCTACAATTCACACAGACTGACCAAAACTGGACAACAGAAGATGGAGAAACATTGCCGGTCTGATGAGTTTCCATTTCAGCTCCACATTCAGATGGCAGGGTCAGAATTTGGTGGAAATATCATGAAAACATGGATCCATCCTGCCTTGGATCAATGGTTCAGGCTGCTGGTGGTGTTGTGGTTTGGTCCTCTTAGTACCAACATGGCCTGGTTTAACCACCACAGCCTAACTGAGTATTGTTGCTGACCATGTCCATCCCTTTATGACCACAGTGTAGCATCTTCTCATGTCTACTTCCAGCAGGATAATGCACCATGTCAGCTCAGATCATCTCCAACTGGTTTCTTGAACATGACAATGTGTTCACTGGACCCCATTGTCAACAACATGCCCTCTGGACATTTTACCATCCGACTTTTTAAAAACAGTTTTTACCTCAGTAGAAAGTGATCTCCTACTGATAGTTAACAGCTCACTGGCATCAGGCGTTTTTCCCAAGTCACTAAAGATAGCTGCTATTAAGCCACTCCTAAAGAAAAGGACTCTAGACGCCTCAATAATGAACAACTATAGACCTGTCTCTAACCTCTTTTATTTCCAATATTATTGAAAAAGTTGTATTTCACCAGTTTAATGACTTTTTAAATGAAAGTGGAAATCTTGATAAATGTCAGTCCGGCTTCCGACCTCATCACAGCACTGAAACAGCTCTGGTCAAAATGTTAAATGACATTAGGTTGAATACTGATTCTGGTCAAGTATCAGTCCTGGTTCTGCTGGATCTCAGTGCTGTGTTTGATACTGTAGTTCACAGAATCCTGTTGCACAGGCTGGAAAACTGGGTTGGACTTTCTGGAGCGGTCCTTAACTGGTTCAGGTCCTATTTAGAAGGCCGGAGTTATTTTGTTATGATCAGCAGCTATAAAGCCGAACGAGTGGCCATGACTTGTGGAGTCCCCCAGGGGTCAGTCCTTGGACCTCTTCTGTTCAACTTGTATATGCTCCCTTTGGGGCAAATATTACAGAATTATAGCATAAATTATCAAAGTTATGCAGATGATACACAACTTTATGTGTCTCTGTCACCAGTCGACTGCAGTCCAATAGACTTATTGTGTCAGTGTCTGGAGCAAATAAACACCTGGATGAGGGAGAATTTTCTACAATTAAATGAAGACAAAACTGAGATTATTCTGTCTGGTAGCAAAGAGAAGAGGGTCAGCATTGGCAAACACCTGGAGATTTGGGCTCTTAAAATCACCGACCAAGAAGCTTTTTACCAGCTCAGAAACATCGACAGAATTAAAAGTTTAGTCTCCCAGAAAGACCAGGAGAAACTCATCCATGCATTCTTCTCCAGTAGACTGGATTACTGTAATAGTCTTTTAACAGGATTTCCTAAAAAGAGCATTAAACATCTGCAGCTCATCCAGAACGCTGCTGCTAGATTTTTAACCAGGACTAAGAGATCTGAACACATCACACCAGTTTTGAAATCTTTACACTGGCTTCCAGTCAGTCACAGAATAGATTTTAAAACCCTTCTGATTGTTTACAAATCTCAGAATGGTTTAGGCTCAGAATACATCTGTGATATGTTCAGAGAATATAAACCTAGCAGAGCTCTTAGATCCCAAGACTCTGGTCAACTAGTCCAGACCAGAGTCCAGACTAAACATGGAGAAGCAGCATTTAGCTGTTATGCTGCAAACAAATGGAACAAACTGCCAGTGGAGATTAAACTTTCCCCAAATGTAGACATTTTTAAATCCAGGTTAAAACATCTCTTTTCTCATGCGCCTGTGCATGAAATCTGCACGGTAACATTTGAACTCATCTTGCTTTTAATCATTTTAATATATTTTATTATTTTATTGTGATTCCTGCTATGTGTTGCTGCCTTTTACTATTTCTTAATATCCGTAATGTTTGTTTTATGTAAAGCATTTTGAATTGTCCTGTACATGAAATATGCTACACAAATAAACTGCCTTGCCTTGGCCTCCACAGTCACCAGCTCTCAGTCCAATGTCAACATGGAGAAAACCTCTGAGGAATGTTTTCAACACCTTGTTGAATCTATGTCACCAAGAATTAAGGCCATTCTGGTCTAACAGTACTAGCAAGGCGGACCTGATAGAGGCCTGTGTGTGTATTTCTATTGTTCATCTTATTTCATACTTTGAATAGGTGATCATTGTCTTAACCTGTTTATTACTATCAAAATGTATAAATGGAGATGTTTCAAGATGAGAAAACGAATATAAATCCGATAATAATTAGACCTGAAATCTAAACCACACGTCTGATCCCCACCTTCAGCTACTCCCAGTAGCTGAAATGGTAAAAGCAGCATTAACGACTGGGAGTTCAAAACCCACAGAGCTCAGTTCTCCTTTTTTCTGTTTTTAGTCCAACTTTTTATTTGGCTCTGCAGCAGCTATCTCTCCTTTTTGTAGCTGCATCTCTGTTGCATGTTTTCTTTACAAAATTCTGGTCTTCATTCCTGTTTGAATTTAAATTTTTTAAATTTAGCTATTAATACTACTGTCTTCAATACTAAGCAATGTCCATTAACCAACTGGCTTAATTTTTATTATATATATGTGTGTGTGTGTGTATTTTTAAATTGATTTCACTTCCACTTTTCATATCAGGGTACCTGGGCAGATGACCTTGGTGTGGAGGTTTTGTGGTGACCCTACGGGGCTTAAATCCTGCTTCATTTCCAGGCTTCTACGTATTTATTTTAAAGTCATTCATTGTTCACATTTTCAAAGTCCAAACTGAAATGAATTCCCTCTGTTTCACCTGTATGCAGTAAGTGTAAACAGTGTTGGAACTTCATTTCTGGTCCTGCCTCAAGCTCAGGATCTTCGGGTGTAGAATAGCTTTTTTCATCAGCATATAATAGAAATTTATCCAGATATCCACCGTTATTCTTCCTCACACACGCCGGCTCTTCAGCTCTGTGACAGGCTCTTATGTTTTACATCGTGGCTAACAAATATGTTTACACGTATGAAGATTCAGTACACCCTTTCTGACTGACGCAGACCTGGCAGCCGCCTTGTCCGTCACATCAGAAATGTGGTGTTTTCTCAAGACTTATTTTGTCTTCCTACTTTGCGAATGTTTTGCCTTGGAATGAATTCTGTTCTTAGCATGGCCAGTTTTTTAGCTCCAGTCCATTAATCCACCATAATCCACAACCATTTCTTTATTTAGTCCTTCTGTACTGTATTGTATTGGGTCCAGAACTGGTAAGTCAGAGCTGTTTCATGACGAGTTTCTCTGGGTTCTTCATGACTGACACGGTTTATTTATTAATCAGAACAGCCATTATTAGAATAGAAATTATTTATTTTCAAAATATTTATATTAAATATTTACAAAATTACCTTATGTGGCTAATAAACCACTGAAAATGTGCAAAGTTAAACTCATCTAATTCTGAATTAATCTGATCTTATTTTCTTCAGACAGAAAGCAACACAGAAGACGAAGCGGCCTTCAGTTGACGGCAAAAACCACACACAGGGTTACACAATCACACTGTCCAACAAAATACTGTTGTTCTTATTCTGTCAGTAAATACTCGACCTCACTGACTGACATTAAGAAAACAAACTAAGCTGCTTTCTTTCTTACTAGTCTGACAACAGCAAGCTAAAGATACCAGACACACGCAGTGAACATGTGGTTAAAAACCATTTGTCATCCTAACAGAAGGTTCAGAGAACACCCTTTGCTTTCCAGTCCAAACACAAACTGTCTGGTGATTATGAGTCAAGCTAACCACTGGTGTAAATGAACCCCTAAGCATACAGGCACAATCATCACAGATCCGTCTTTTCAGGGATGTTTAGCACTGTGCTGGAGCTGGATCTTCCCAGACTGAAGGAAGATGGAGTTTTTGTGTACACGGACTCCAGCAGCTGCTCTGCAGAGGTGGAGGTGGAGGCTGTGGGGACATCTGGGGGATAACCTGGGGCTGAGGTTGACTGTGGTTGAGCAGCCGTGGCTGTTTGAGAGGCCGGTGTGTTCCCTTGCTGGACCTGAGCGAGCCTCTCCATCTCTGCGTGCTTACGGCCCCTTCGCTTGCCAAGGACTTTCACATAGTTGGCTGGGACAAGTCCTGTGGTCTGACCGTCCACGCTGGCCAGCAGCCAGCCGCGCACCCGGGGCTGTTGATCTAAAACACAGTGGAGAATACAATGTGGTACCCGGGGCCGATTTGAAAGCAATCACTCTCTAGGGGAAAACTATATTTAACTTTTATCTGGCATGAAAGAGTCCTCACCTTTAGGAGCGAGGTTAAGCATGTCTCCAGCCCGCAGAGAAATCTCCTCCTCAGAAGCAGCAGAAAAATCATACTCGGCTCTGGCCACAACATGGTCATCCTCCCCACTGGCCCAGTTAGTTGCTACACAAAGAAACAACATTTTCACTGATAACAGCTGGGAATGGAAGACAGAGAGCACAGATTACAGTAAGGACTCCGTCTACATCCCTCACATGTGTTTGGAGGTTCAAAATACAACAAATTTGCTGCCCTCAATAAAACCAATGTTAATCACAGTATCATTTAATCCGGGGCATGGACACCAATATGCCTGCTTAATGAACTATGTGACTGGTGAGAACTTGTCACTTAAAATAATTTTCAAATCGAAGGTGGTTTTTTTTTTGTTATTGTCTTGCAAAGTATTTATGCAAGTCTTTGGTTTTAGTATCACATCATGACAACTGAGGCTTAAAAAAAAAAAAAAAGGCAATGTGACAATACAAAGTAAGCCTTACCATTTTCTTCAGAGTTAGGACTGGAGCTTAGCAGCTTCCAGATAAGATATGGTCCACCCAGGACTACAGCAAAAAACAGGAAAATTGGCCAGGACTTAACACTCTGATCCTCGTTTCCTGCTCCATACCCTCTGGATGAAGTTGTAGCCAGACCATCACTCGTACCGTCAGCCCACAGGTCTTCAACATCAGCATCCGATGCCCTCCCCAGCAGCCGCTGCAACCGTCGGTAAAGGTAACGTAGTGTGCGCACTAGAGCAAATGCTGACAAAACTCTGGTGAGGTGAGCGCGGAGCCGTGTTAGATGGTTGGCTACATCCAGCACAGCTCGGAAACTGTTATACACAGCTGAAAAGGTGGCGTCCAGCATCATGCTAACGGAAGCAAATGCCTGGACGATGCTCTCGATGGACTGAAAGGCACCACGGCTGCTCTCCTCCGCCTGCTGCACAAACCGACTGGGAGCAATTTCTTCTGTGTGAGGGAGGCGGCTGTACCCTCCCAGGCCATAGCCGCCACCATAACTATAGGGGCTGTAGCCACCGTAGATGGAGCTCCCGTAGGGGCTGTAAGACGAGGTGAAAGAGCTGTAGGATGGACGGTAGGACTGCTGGACGGTGCGAGGAGGCACTGGAGGAGCCACCCTGGTCAAGACAGGCGGACCAGCAGGTGTTGAGAGGCCTGGGGCTGCTACAAAGTCTGTAGACCTGTTTAGGAGGGTGAGTGGAGAGCATAGGGAAGGTCATCCAAGATGTGACATTTACAACAACAGTCACTGCTTGAAAACAGTACAACCTGAAGATCACAAGTAATCGAGATTCTTGTAAGATATTCAAAGATAAGATCAAATCTATATTTTCAGCAAATTCCTAATATTGCGTTTTCATTAATTAAAAGAAAGAAAGAAAAAAACACTAAAAAAAACTTGTGGCTTTGCGCTGGAGATCGGGCCAAAAAGGCTTGTGCCAATCCAATATTAGAAAGGGCCTCAATGGACTTCGCTTGCTAGCTTGTTAGCCATATTTGTACAGTAGGATGAATTCTTGTTTAATGGTTCTCAATTGGCATCTTATTCTTCAGTGTGAAGCGCGAATAACTCATTCTTTATTATTGCCAATGTTTAAAAAGTCCCTTCTAGTGTCTGCAAACAACTTTAGCATTAGCTATCTAGCTAGCAATAGCTTCGGTCGTGCCGTAAACATCAATCACACGTCTGTAACAAAACTAACCCTGCTTTACCTGTAATTTATAGGTGCACTCATAGCTCCGGGAATCCGCCGTTCCCATGGTTTTAGAGGAGGTTGTGAATCCATCGTAAAATATGTCCTTTAAATAAAAAATATTGCGAAGCCTGTCCCTGTAGCCTGACTGTGCCCCGTGCTGCCTTTTCTTGCTCCTCGTAACTGTCTGTATCCGAATTTTAAACTCATGTTCAGATTATCCATGTGTCATGAAAATGTTCACAAAATATATAAATCATTTCATTTGTATTATATTATTAAATGTAATTTATTAAACGTCAGCACTACCTTCACGACACTTACTCTCCAAAGATGTAAAGGAATATTTGTAATTTAAAATATCCCCAAATCACCCAAATGACTTTCCACGACATCATCGTAGAAAGTCATCCTGCAACAAAATCTGTCTGAAAATGATAAAAGTTGTGTTTAATTGACTTAATTATAATTCGATGCTTTTTATTTCAGTTTATTTTTCAATAATTTTTAAATCTATTAACTAGGTACTCGATTTATTTAGCCTGTTCCTTAAAACAGTTCCATTTTTTGTCCACCAGAGGGTGCTACAATTCATCAGAAAATACCGACTTGATCATTAAATAATTATAGCCACCTAGCAAAGTACATAAGAGGGAACCGTACCATTAAAAATACATTTTAAACTAAACAACACATACATCAATTAACATCTCACTATTTTATATTTATTCATTTTACCAAAACTTCTTAAATTTTACAAATACACAAACAATGTCCAGGCAGAAGTTTGAATTTGAACACATAGCCAACTTGTTAACCCTGAATGAGGAAGATTAAATGCAGAATGTGAACACAATAACCTGTTCACCCTTAGAAAGTAGCTATATGCTATAAGTTTGGCTGTCAACACATTACTATACAGGTGCAAAGATCTGATAATGAATCTTTTTTAAAGTTTTGTTGTAAGGAAGAAACACATGCATTCCACACCTATCTAGTCCTTCATTTCCAACAAGTGACACTGACAGGGTACTTGTTTGTGAATCAGAATGCTTTTGAATACATAATTTATCTTTGTTTTATGGCTGACAAAGCAGCGTTTAGATTTGACTTACACTGACATGTATGAATCTTCCGTGCTAGTGAACACTCCTCTCTGACTGTTCACGTTTTGTCACCAACGTCAGTCTTGTTCGGTAAGTGAGGGGGCGGCTTGTGATTACAATGTTGCGAGTGTGAGGAAAGCTGTTCGTGAGAACATCAAGTTAGTACAGAGGTGTATTGTGTGGTTATTGGAGGGAGTCCTGTGATGTCAAGTGTTATGTGGGGGTGTCAGATGGTTTATGCAGACCTGTCGCATTACGCTCTCCTGGGGGTTGTAGAACAGTGGATGCCTGTGTCATCCCCACAGTGTGGGCGGGAGAGTCAAACACTGTCATTGGTGACAGGATCCCATGCCAAAGGTGAGAATCCTACTTAGTGTGGGAGGATGCTGAACTGATAATGGTCCTTGTATTTAGGTTTTGCACTATACAGATGTAACCTTTTGTAATGTGACATATTCAAGGGTCAAAAGGCGTGAAAGATCATTACATCTAAGCATATCTATAGAAATGAGTCACAAAATAAAAAACATATACAGACACACAAATATGACACTCATAAGCAAATACTGGATTTTATAGCTTTACTGCAGAGATATGCAGCTTTATCACAGGCGCCTTTCCAGTCAGTCCCTAAAGAGTCCGCTGAGGGGTTTGGGTGTGAGGTATGTCTTCTACGACATTCTGGGAAAAGTGTTTATTTTTGGTCCTGCATGGAGTCAAAGTCATGTTAGAAAGTGGTTTACAAAATCACAAAATAGTGATAAGGCACCCAGAAGGAGTTGCTGAATAATTCTAAGGAAACAAACTGAGATGACATGAGCGGAACAAGAGAGCAAAACATGTTTTAACAGGACATGCATGGTGGCGAGAATGGACACATAAGACCGATTTGCTCGTCCAATGAGACTTAAAAAAGTCTCTGGCCAAAGTGGATGTAGGTAACAGCTGTGGATATCAATGAAAGACTAGAAAATGTTTGTCAAAATCTTGAACCTGTTTGACAAGCATCCCAGTTACTCATTGATAGACGAGCATAAACTCCAAAAACTAAAATGAACCAAAAAAATATTCATTAATAAATAATTTGTAACCGTGTTTTCTATTTTGAAGTGTGAGTAATAATGACCATTTATATACAAATGCGTAGGTAGTCACAAATCTTCCTTTTATGTTTCTGTGTTGTGCAATCAGAGTAAGTGACAGGAACATGCATGGGAGGGACTGGAGCACCTGTCCTTTTTGCTCTTTGACGTCAAAGTGTCTTTTCCTCGAGGGCATTTTTTTTCTTTTGTGGCCAGGCTTTCTTTGGCCTTTCAGGAGAACAATTCTTGTTATTAGTAAAGTGAAATAAATGACCTGCCACCAGGTCATCATCATATGTCACCACATGTGAAGCCCTGAGCAATGGGAATGCTGTAGGACCTGATGTAACACTGGTGCAGTGGGAGGCTGTATGCCCTTAAGAAGCATAAGACAAGCAGGCAAGCTGCAGCAGAGCAGACCAGAGAGCGGTTGTCCTCAGTCTGTATTTCAGAATAACCAAATAAATGAAGACAAAGAATCGTAAAATTGGTGAAATAAATATGGTGTATGTTCTTTCGTGTATTTTGCAAGACTAAAGTATGTTAACTTGACAGCCTGCCAAATGAGGGCAAAAACTTTGATATGCATGTTGTTCTTACTTTTTGACTTCCCGGCTATTAATTACTAGACGTGATGTGTCATGTAGGCAGAAAGAGCTCATTGGAGGATGAATGAAATGACACGGTTAGATTTTTTATAGCTCTTTTTCATTGTTAGTAGACCCCAGGTTGGGAACCACTGGCCTAAGGGAGGATGACTGACTGATGAAGATTATTCATCATTCATCAGATCATTTGTTAGTAGGGCCTTTATTAAAGTTCACTAAAAGCAGTTATATAATGGGCCCCTCCACATAGATTTTCATATTCACATTTTTCTTTCACTTTTCCTGCCATGAGCATCCTCGTTCTTTCCCTGCTTCAATTTGCATCTGGTTTGTAATTGTGATGTCCATGTCAAAATAAAATCTATCTGTGTTAAAGTGTATAATATTATGTTACATATATGTAGTTCACTGAAACAGTAACAGCTGTGTCGTTACCAGATTCCTGCCTCACACAATACTTTTTTAATATCAGGATTGATGTGCCCCTTTCTCGACTTTGAACACCTTCCCCTTTAGAAGTCTCTGCAAGGGTTTGGTAAGGGATGATCAGAAAAGGCTGTAAAATAATTTAAAAATTCCAAAGCTTTCCCAAGATCTTTATCTCTTTCTATTTCTGAACACATATAAAGCCTATACTGGTCCAACCAGACCAGCCTTCTCTCTAACATGGCATTCCTTCTGCAGCTCTGAAGTTCCAGTATTTCTGCTGTATTTTTGCTGGGCAGCACGTTGGATTGGCCTGAAAGTGATGTGGGTAATTTTACACACTGGTTCCCTCTTCCTTTCGTTGTGTGTGTGTGTGTGTGTGTGTTAAAGCATTGCAAACATACCAGAGGAGGAAGATGGAAGCTTTTACAAAAGTGGAACTGTCAAAAGTAAAATATTGGTGGATAGTACACAACACTGTACTTGTGGTTGTCACAATATGTTGGCATTGTTGTGTGGCAGCTACTCACAAAAGGGGATACGGCAAAAGACCAAAGAGTCACACTGCAGTATGTAATGTAAACACAAGCATGATAAGTATGAGAGAAGTTTTGCAACTCAGAGGCCAATAATCAATAATTAAAAATACAGAAAATCTGAAGTTTGAAATAAATGTTGCCTATGAAGTCCTAAAGAGTTAGTTTTATACCTTTATAAGACACTGGATTCAGTCTTTGTTCATAAGAAACAACAAAACTAGACTTGTTAGCTTTTAATGTAACTGGTTAACAAGCAAACAAGCTTGGTTTAAAAACAACATCAGTATAATTATTATTTTTATCTTGGCAATAATAATATTTGAGTCTCATCCTCAAGTATCCAATACAGCAAATTTAAAGAAAAATTTTGGAAGTGCTCAAAGTAACTTATGTTTAGGACTAAGCTAAGCTTGTTAGCTTTTAACACAACTGGTTAACAAGCTAACACAAGCTAAGCTTGTTAGCTTTTAACACAACTGGTTAACAAGTTAACACAAGCTAAGCTTGTTAGCTTTTAACACAACAGGCTAACAAGCTAACACAAGCTAAGCTTGTTAGCTTTTAACACAACAGGCTAACAAGCTAACACAAGCTAAGCTTGTTAGCTTTTAACACAACTGGTTAACAAGCTAACACAAGCTAAGCTTGTTAGCTTTTTTTTTTGATAGCAACAGATGGTCGGTCTGCTGTTTTGTGCTGAACAATTTTCCTTTGCCAAGAGGAGCTTTATAGGTATAAGGCTCCTCTTGATGATCTCTTTTTTCTTTATTTATTTAAATATATTGTTTTATCTTATTTATTTGGATTGATGTAATCTTGCTGGACCTGCCCAGAGGAGACAGAAAAAAAAGAGAATAATAAAGAGAAGTAAAAAGGAAAGTGGAAAAAAGGAAGTAGAGACAAAGATACAGTAGACAGAAAGGGAACAACCCTTAAGCTGGTAAACAAGCTAACACAAGCTAGGTTTGTTAGCTTTTAAAAGAACTCTTATTAAATCTTGGTCATTTTCTAAGTCTCATCCTCATATATTTCACATGACAAAGAAATTTTCATCACAACAAACATGTTGAAAAGTCCAGAAAAATGCTTGTGATTGGAAATAGGCTACTTATGGCTAGCAAACAATAACTTGCGGCTAGCCACATATATCCGTTGTCAGAGTAAGCCATCTCTCAAAATTGCTGTTTTTTGATAAATGACTTGCTCTATCAGTTAAATAAGTTTATTTCTATAGCACCTTACAAAAGCACTCAATCTGACCAAAGTGCTTAACAATTAACTGTAGGCAATGAAAACACAACTATACTTATTTTCTATGCAATTTTATATTAATAAATTATATTTTATTAATATTTTAGCCTGTTTCCATTAATAGACCAGTCTAAATCAGGGGTGGGAAACCCAGTTGTTAAGGGCCGCAGTTATGCAAATTTTAGATGCTTAACTGCTCCAGCACTCCTAATTCAAATGAATGAGTCACTGTGCAGAACTTGATAAGGTACTGGATCCATGTGAATGTACACCAGAGCTTTGGAGAGTTGGATGGTACATTGCTTTTCCGTTTGGTAACCCAAAGGTTAAAAAAGTCAACTCTGTTTGGATCAAATACATACTGTTACTTCAGCTTATTCTACTTCTGCTTCTGCTCTTTTAATCAGCATACATTATATTGGAATGGGTTAATGCTTTGAACAATGAACCCATGCAAAACTGTTAAAGACCCTGTAACACGGGAATATACAATTGCTGGTCAGATATTCACAGTGAAATCTGAGAGACGAGGGATTTTCCCTGCTCTATGAGTTAGATCTTGCATGAGGAGCCATTTTAGCATTACATAAGGCATAATACCTATAATTAAAATGTCCTGCAGGAAGTTTGTAAATTGTAGGAGCAGAGCATGGAAGTAATAATCATTCTTTATCTTGAACAGTAAGGTTTTAGCTCAGTGAAAAGGGTTTGGGCATTGTTGAGCTCATTCAGATGAAAGGGAATGGAACTGGAGACTGACTTACTAATCTGTAACATTTACAGTTGGATATTACTTAAAAATAAGCCAAAATTAGGTAATAGTATATCACTTTATAGACGTGTACACTTTATAATAACCAGTGCACCTATTCAGTAATAACATTGTTCAAAATGTTATTACTGAAATATTCAAAATGGGTAAGTGAATGAATACTAAAGTCTTATATTTTCAGCCATAGGCTACCCTTCACACTGAGAAAAAGCCCTGCTGTGTTGTAACTCCTCCCTAATTTTGTGAGATAACAGCATGTTCATTCAGGTGGAGTGCAACAGTGTGGTGTTGTCATCAAGAATTTGCAGTTTGCAAAAGGAAGGAGTGGTAAAGGAGGGAGGGGGAAAGGGAGGAGACAGAGCAGCAGAGGAGGGGCTTTACTGGAAATAGGTGGCTAAACAGGTTTAGCTTGCCTTTTCCAGGACATGGGTAGGAAATACTAAATGAGACGCAGGGAGCGTCTACAATACATGTCACTATTTAACCGAAGCAACCCTGCGCACACAGACAGAAGATATATTGCACGTGCATCTATAAAAGTCACACACTCTTTCACATTGACAAAGACAATGCTGCTCATTGCAGAAGTGAAATATCTTGATGAAACATTTCAGTACATCATGTTTGGATGTTCTGTCCTCTTACCATTTACCTGGATATGATGTAATATTTTGTTTCAAAACACAGTTCGTCATCCAAGTCTGGATGAAAAAGTGCAAGACTGAAAATTCTTACACACGTAATTTCTGAATGGAGTTAGTTAAAACTTAGGAACAAAAATAGCAGCTTTACCTCTGGTCATTAGCAGGGTCTTTCTGGAAACCTTATATTCCCATTACCTGTGACACAATTTAACGCACACAGATATATATATATTTAAGGAGTCATACAAAAATACAGTAAACATGATAGTAATTATATAAAACCAGTTGAGTTTGGGATTGTAGACTAGATTGGTGGAGCAAAAACAAATTACATTTGTTAGTTTGCTTGATTTAATCACTAGATTCACTCTGGAAATATTGTTTTTAGTTATTAGGAAATGCAGTTTGGAGTGTGAAATTAAAATTTTGACTTAAGTAGGTTATGACTATGAATTTCAATCAGGGACAATCAATAATAATAAACATTGATGGGGGCTGAATGAAAACCTTTCATAATCTGAAGAAAGAATGTGGCTTAGAGGATCCCGACCAGTTTGGTTACTTTCAAGTTAGAGATTTCTTTGAGAAAGAAATTAAACTAGATCTTTCTGAGGAGCTGAATAAAGTGACTGCATCACAGAGGAACTTCTACACTGTATGTACAAGACAGACAGGTAAAATTGTAAAATACCACTAACCAAAGACGAGTTTAACATATGTGATGCTCAGCAAACCACCACCAGCTGCAGGATGTTGTTCTTATTACAGCAAACATGCTGGAGACGGTGTCGGTAGCATAATGCAGATCAAAGTACTGGGATGATGTATTGCAATGGAAAAGATACTGGGTTATAAATGACCAAAGTCATGTGAGATGTACCCTATGTAAACTGTCAATGGAAAATGTACAGTTTTAGGACAGGTATCTGGTTAAAATAAAGTTAGCTGTCAGTGGCCAAGAAAGCAGTCACCAGGAAACAGTGTAAAGAAGACTCTCCCACTCTCAGGAACTGGATGGACACAGTTGAGACTTTCAACATGGAACGACTCATAAATATATTGAGACTAAAATAAATTGAATTTAATGCTGAAAAGGACAAATAGACAACAAACACGTCTCACTAGAGACACCATGAAGTCAAAGACATTATGTTATAACAAAAGACATGTAACCACTGACAGTTGTTTTACATTGTCGGATGTTCATACCCAACAAAATTAAGTTTAAAAAACAAAACAAACAAATAAAAATAATAATAATAATAAAAAAAAAATGGTAGTGGATTCAACAAAATACAGAAAATGTAAATTTAACTGCAAAATGTCTGGATAAAAATGTCCTCTTTACACAAGCTGGTACACACAGTGGAGAATTGAACTGCTGTAAACAAATTGAGCTGAGCAGAGTAATGTAGCTTTAAAGTTAAATCCCAGGTGGCTCTAAGTTGGATGGAAAAGTTAAATTACAGATGCTTTCTGCAGATTAGCAAACTGCTAATTGTTATAACAAAACCAATAACAGACTGTAGCCATTACCCTGTACGATGAGGTTAAATCAGGGTTTGCTGTGGTTCCTCACAATGAGACAGGAAGGAAGCCACATGCAGCATTTCTTCTCAGTCTCCCAATACATGTGAAACAAACATCTCCAGTGTAGTACATCCTGGGTTCCATGGTAATGACGCTGCAGGACGCACCGATTATTGTTGTCAGAATTTTTCAAGAAATGAGATTATAATCAAAACTTGTATTTTTCCCCTATCAGCTTTAACTTATTTATTGTGATGCAAATATGAACAGCACTGTTAAAACATCCCCTTCTTCTCTTAAATAGCATCAGGTATAATTAGCATTGCATCATCGAAAATTAGTCAGATGTCTGATCACTGGTTTTACACCCTGTTTTACACAAGGGTGAAAGAAGAAGTAGTAGAAGAAGAAGAAGAAGAAGAATTCTGAGCTAAGACGGATGTAAATATTATAACTAACCAACAAGATATCAGCCTGCTTGCTAATAGCTGAAAACTTGATTGATTTGATTCACAATATGGTCAGTATATTGTAGGTCTGCTATCCTGAATCTAAGTATCTGACCGGCTGAATTATTGACCAGTCAGATTATTGTGATTATTACCAAGCACCACTCTGACTAAAGATAACTGCGTTAACTGAGGTGTGCAGTTTCACATGTGTCAGAAATGTACGTCATACGGGTAAATCCCAAAGTCACTGCAATAGTCTACGGTTCACCTCAGGAGATGGCACAGTGATTTCTCCTTTTTAATCTTTTACTCATTTAAGAACAATCAAATTTTCTTTTGATTTTAGTTTGTAACTGAAAACAGACTGCAAACAACAAAAAGGTAAATAAAGGTAGCTTACATTTTCTAGCATGAGTAAAACTGCACCATCTCTAAAACTTATATTAGTTTTAAACAAAAAAGAAACACTGCTTTACTAATTTATTTGAAAAAGGATTAGAAAACGTTTAGAAATAGAAATAAAAACCAGTGGACTGGTGGTCATGCAGTCACATATCACATGATGGTTTTGTTTAGATTACTTACTTAGAAATTGAAACTAAAAGTTGAATTGAGACAGGACTGTTTCATATTGTCAGGATTGTTCTCAAGTGGCATGCTTACATTTCCTTTATTATGCAACATTTTGATCAAATCATGACGTAAAACATCATTAGAAGGACTATAGAAATGAGTATCCTCAGACACATAGTATTCTAAGTGCATCCCCTGTGCTGTATAATATGTAAAATACTTACTGTCTAGATCAGAGAATTTCTTTTAAGGTAAACTAAATAATAATGGCTGCATGAAATTGTGTGAAACTGGGTAAAAAAAAAAAAAAGAAAAAGAACAGAATTACTTACAGTATTATTTATTTTGTCTAAATGAATGTCTAAATGAGTTATATTGAACAAATTTTACATTCTGTGAGGTAATAACTCAGATACTGTAGCTTACCATTCAAAATGAATGACTAGGTGTTTTAAAAGTCAGTGTAGCTTGAAAACTAGTAATAGAGGAAAAAGCAAGAGAGTTTTATTGACAAAATTTATGCTTGATTTTTCTTTAACTAATTATGGCAAGAGTTTATTATTCTCTTTGAATGCTATCAGTGCTATCAGGTATAGTAAATAATTTTAATTTTTCACTTGACCTATTGCATCACAAAAAACAACTAACAAACTATTTATTTGTCAGCAAATTGGCACTATATTGCAAACTGAATTGGATAATTTAATTTAATTTAATTTAATTTAATTTATTTTAATTTACAAAAAAAATAAATAAATAAAAAATAAAAATATACCTTTACTCAATATACCCTAGTACCAGATTAGCTTTTTATTTTTATTTCATTTTTATTTTTATTTGGAAATAGCATTTAAGTGGACATTTTCTAACTCTGTCATTTTTACAAATGTATTGGTACACAAATCTACTGAAATCCAATTCCCTCAAATATATCAGGCAACCCTCAAGTCAGTTCAACATCTGGTCCCTGAAGATTCCTTTACTCTCTGTGTCCACATTGTTACCAGTTTAGATACATGTATATGTACACACAGTCTCATCATCCAATTACTTCATGTTAGGAGCATAGTTTCAATTTTATGAACTATTCCCAGCAAGTTCCCATTTTTATAAAGTACAGTAGAACAAAGGTAGCTTGCATTTTTTCCATCCAGCATGAGTGAAAGAACAGTAATTAGCAGCTGAAGAGTTATACAAAGTCAGGTTATGTATTCAGTTCAGTTTCCCATGTCTGCCTGAGTTTATCCTTAGATTAACATGTTTTAAAAGTCCCATTCAAGTTTGACTAAGTGGTGTCCAGTGGTGTCAGAATTCCGAGTGTCCGAGAGTAAGTTACGTAATTCTCGTTGCACCAACTCAGAAAAAATGGACACGTTCAAAATACTCAATTTGTGAACATTTACAATTATGCCTATACAACTTGAAAATCACAACCCCATTGTAAAATTGTGCACCATGAGAACACCAGCCAATGATACGATGGTTGAGTGATGATAATTAATAAACCACACATATTGATGCAACCATGATGTAATTATCGATAACAACTCAGTGCTATTTATACTATAAATTTAGTGTACTACAGGTGTTACTGGGTGCAGTCATCTTGAAATCTGGAAACTTGAGGTCCTCTGAAACTTGAGACCTCCATTTGGAAAAATTAGCTGATATTGTCATTTCCAGTAAAAACGTGATTTTTCTTTCAAACATCATTTTAATGTAGTAAGTAATTAGGAAGGGTGGGTACACCAATCATCTAGCTGACATCGACCAAACTGACTCCTAAACTCAATTTACAGTCACTGATTAACTGTCTTTTCAGTTAAATTAAATTTAATTAATCACCTTTAGGAAAATAAATTGCTGCAATAAGGATAAATAATTCATAGTAATAACGACAATAACTCTTTAAAAGTGACTTATTATGAAGAGTTAATGAGTAAGGTTATTAAAGTATGTAGGAATGACCTCATGTATCAGGTATTATTACAGCAGACCTGAAGTAGCCTCTGACTGAAGACAATCCTTTGTTAAAGCACTGTTACTGTAATGTCATGATTGTTATTCATTGTTTAACACAGTGTTTCTCAATCCTGGTCCTCAGGACCCCCTACCCTGCATGTTTAAGAAGTAACCCTACTTTCACACCTGAATTAAATTAACAGGATGCAAAGAACTTAATGAGGAAGTTTAATAATTTGAATCTGCTGTGTTGGAGTAAGAACACGTCTAAGGGCAGTGGGTCCTGAGGACCTGGACTGAGAAACATTGGTTTAACATGAGCTTGTCAGTTGAATGTGGAAGAATTTGTATTTGGTTCTTTGATTGGATAAGTTTCGTTCAACCGTCATGCTAACTTAGCATAATTTAGCATAAGGTGGTGGACCCTCCTTTTTGTAAAATCATTGTTCATTTAATGATTGTTAATCATTGTTAAACATGAGGGAGTTTGTCATTATAACTGTAGAAGGATTTGTATGTGACTATTTGATGTGTCGTTTGCTGTTTGTCCTATTCAAACAGCAAAGGAACCGATGTGATCTTTCGAAGCTAACATTAAGGCTAGAATGGCTGGCAGGAAAGACTTAAGACACTCTTTTGCTAAACAACTGTTTGTTAAAATAATTTTTCATTTATTGATTGTTAATCACTGTTAAACCAGAGGAGGGTCTCAGTATAACTGTAGAAAAATTGGCATATAATATTGTGTTGTGTTACTGTTTTACTCTTCCCAGCCTTAATGTTAAGCTAGGCTAAAAACCATCTAACAGTAGCATTATATGTACCTTACAGATATGAAAATGGTAATTAACACAATTAAACTCCTGTCAAATTATTTTTTTCTTGATTATTTTTTATTTAAATGGTTACTTTGTCTTGATGAAGTTGAAAGCAACATTTACATTTGCACTTGAACACAACCATTTCAAGGTTTAAATTAGGACTCAAAAATCAGTTTCACTGCTTAAGCTGCTGACTTTCATTTCAGAATTTCTGCTGCTTTTTTGTCTGACTAATAGGGAAGGAAATGTTTCACCCATTGCCAAAACACGAGGAACATTAGCATGCTAGGTTCAGTGTACAGCAGCTTTAACTGAAAGTGCAAATTTATTTGGCTGCATTTACTTTTTGTTTAGTCAGTGGCAGGAAGACCAACTCATTGTTAGCCTATCAATCAGCACTTATCAACACCCAGCTTTGGCCATTACTGTAACATTTACAGTCATAGAATTAAGCCAACTAGATAATACTCTGTAATTTTCCACACTTCTGTCCAAGTACATTTTTACTGGCACTTTTGACTAATATTCACAATCATGGGCAACAAAAATACCCTCTTAAACATTTCTTGCTGACATCTTAAATCTAATTGCATTTTTCTGCAAGTAGCTTCTATTTGTGTTCAAACTCCCTTTAAGTTGTCAGGAGTAAATTTATGCAACGGCTGATTTAAAAATTTTTTTAAGGATTATTTTTAATAAGATTGACTCATTGTTGTCAAAAATTTAAAAAAATCAGAGCCACCACTCTATATGGTTTTTGTTCAGTCTGAAGTCCTTTATGTCTTCAATTGATGTGGTTTTTTTTTATTTTCCACACGCTGTAGCAACCTTTACTGACCTCTTTCAATGTGTTTCTTCCTGTTGCCAAATCCTAGAAGCCTCATGACTTTTAGGTCAAAGTATAGGCCTTTATGTATATTTATAAAATAAATATCACTTATTATCATATTATGTATTTGCATTGTGTTAGAAAGTTTCAATTGTTTGTTCAAATATGATATAAAAATCATGGTGAATGACAAAACATGTAGAAATAATTTCTCTTTTTATTAAGAATTGATCATGTAGAAAAAAAAGAGCAAGTTGTACAAACTGGTCTTCAAATGAATACCTTTCATTTAAGCCCAAAAAGCCTCTGTAAGTCAAAAAGTAATAAAAAAAATAGGTTGAAAGCTGCCCGACAAAGAACCAGCGTTCCTGAATTGTCAGGCATTTGCAACCAATCATCAATAAACAAGAAGCTTTCAAAAGGTGTTTCTAAGAACAAATCAAACAATAAAACATAAAATTAACATCTGGATCTATATAAGCTCTGTTTAAAAAAAAGAAAAGATGTTTGGGAACTCTGGATAACACGGGATCACTGGTATGACATAGTCATTACATAGGAAAGGCACCACTGTGCTTCCTCCTACTTCCTCTATGGAAATTTCAGTACCTTGCCAGTTTGTGAGTGTTTAAGTATGATAACCGCTTTCACGCTCAACTGTGGCTAACATATACAGAGTGCACTTAACAACAAATGCTCAGGTTATAAAAACCAAACAAACAAACAAACAAACCAAACAACAACAAAACAAGAGCAACATACTTTCACTGACATGTAAAAATAAACTTTACAAAGAAATAAAAAGTCAACCTATAACATTAAACAGCCGCTTCTTTTATACATAAAAGAAAAAAAAGCGCATGCTTTTCTTTAAATCAAACCACCTCACAATAAAACATTTTGTATACATTACATTGACAGTGACTCCGAAATCTACTTTTAAAAACAAAAAACAAAGTAAGAAAAGTAGTACATTCACTTCCTTAGAGATTTAACTTAGGCTTGGAAACCATTAGCTTGCTGTTTGCTTAGGTCATTCATTCAGCCTAAAGCATGGCTCACCCACTTGCAAGTCCTAAGTTGTGCTGATCAGTCTGCAGAACATTAACAGTAGATGTACTCAATCCAAAGTGACAGGTTTGAATTTATTTTGTAACACATTATTAAAGAAATTTCAGACATAAATGGTTTGGCCTATTTTTTTTTTTTTTATCGTGTTATAGTAAATTTGCTTGATAACATCTGGGAAGGAAAGAACATATACATTCTGACAAATGTCATTTTATGCTAAACAGATGACATTCTTGGTGAAATCTTTCATTAATAAGAAACCAATAAGTTATAAATTGTGCTTCCTTGGCACACTGTCTGGGTTTGGACTCATCTGGCTGCCAGCAATGTTTGGTCTTATGCCCTCTGATGTAATAACCCAAGCTTTTAGCTTCTGAGCCTTGTTGGGCTAGCATAGGTGAAGCAGAATTTCTGGTTTAGCAAGGCTAAACAAGACCTATGATCCCCACTGAGCTGCTTCTGTTCATGTGTTGATATTAAAAAAAAAAAAAGAAGCTTGTTTTAGTCGTTTTGCTGAGAAGCTTTGAGCCAGTCAGCCACCGTGGCGAAATGGCCATCTGAGGCCATGCTGTTGTTTGGATAAGGATTTGGAAAGGACTGCGAGATGCGGCTGCCATCTTGCCTCGTGAGATTTATGTTGGTGTCATTGCTTGTGGGACGAGGGAGCAAGTTGATGTAAGTATTTCCTTGGTTCTCTCTTGGGGACAGCATGAGAGAGGAGCTACTATTTGGTCCAACTGTGTGGGGCTCCTGCTTCAGCCGGAAGCCAGCCTGAGACGGTCCTCCAACCAGGCCCTTCAGAAATTCATTGTCTTCCATCTCTTCCAGAAAGGGAAAAGGCGTAAGACCCTGCGACCCCCCTCCACCTCCAGGTACTGACCCATTAAAGTTATTCTGTACTGTATTGAGTGTACTGAAGTTGGGCCACATGGTTTGGAGACCTTGATTCTGGTTGCTCAAGTAGGCCTGAGTCTCAGAGGCAAGATTCTCCCTTTGATGCTGCTGGTGGAAGAGCAGCTGGGACTCTGCCTGGCTCATCACAGGGGCCTGGGGATCTGTATCCAAGTACTGCAGATCCCGCATGGAGAGCTGAGGGAGGGCGTTGCTCTCACAGCTGTTGTGCTCCACTCTAGAGGGGTAACTAACTTCGCGGTTTGGCTGCTGTTGCCTGCCATTTATTGGACGATTGCTCATGGATCCAGATGGGTTTATGGTGACTGTGTCCATTGAGAGGGCTGGGTTGGGATTTCCCCATTGATTACTGATTTGTAAACCGGTACCTTGTGGTGTCGTAATGACACCCTGAAGGCCTGATTGGCAGGGCTGATTGAAAACATTGGGCTGTTGTTGCATCAGATACATGTTGCTTGCATCTGCAAAGAAGAGCAGAAATTTGTTAGCAGGGCTGTATTATTCAGACACGGGTGTAGTTAATTTAAGCTCTTAATAATAAGGCCCAGTTTTTCTGCCTCCTATCTAAAATGACATACCTCAAATAAATTAATTCTGTCTTTACACCTACAAGGGTTACATGTATGCTCTTGGTCTCAAAAGAAAATGAAGTGTCAGAATCAAGACATTTTATATTGTCTTGACAAATATTCAGAGTAAATTAATCTGAAACACAGTAGAAAATTAAAACTTTTATCTCAGCCTATTTAGAGTAAAAATAACCTTTAAATCAGATAGCAGGCCATTTTAATTAGGAATTAGTAAAGTATTAACTTATGAGTAACTGTGCAAAAGTAGAAGCTTAAAAAGTGAACTTGAGCAGTTTTACAGACGTTTTAACACAGTTATGTCCACCTAAATGTGACCTTTGAGCTTTGTCAGGTGTTACACTGGAAAACTAATTCTATGACACCTTTATCGACCAATCACAGTCCAGAGAATAAAGCAATCACGCCCAAATTCACCAAAGAAACACCAATAACGTTCTACAGTGAAGGCGAGCTGTTTTTGTGTTTTGTTACATTCCCATATAATTGCTATAATTAATTTTATTTTGTTTGAAGAGCAATAGTTGGAAGAGTCTTTTGGCTGAGTTTCTCCCCAGCATTTTGGTATGCCGCATGTTAGGATTGCTGCTTCCTTGTGTGTGCATAAATTGTTTGCATAGAGGAAGAGGTTAATGTCTCATCATTGTTATTGGAAGAAAACTAGTTACCTCTCCGCAAGTGACCCATAGTATTCTGCAGGACAGGCTTTGACCGATTCAGTGCCAGACGACCTAAAATAGTCAAGAATCCTTAGTTAGGAGCAAATATTAAATGTTTAAGCATAGCAGATGGATTGCTCTAAAACTATAGAACCACTTTTCTTACTCTTCAATCCTGATATTTTCATCAGGTAATCTGGTTTGCGTTTCTTCTCATTATAGCCGTAAGGATCTATACAAGAAGAAAATAGAGACTCAGTTCTTTGGCAAAACCACATTAAAAAGCATTTAAAGAAAGAAGAAGATAGATGCTCACCTTTGTCATCAGGTAGGTATCTGAAGTCCATGGGTTCACTGACTTCCTGATCGGAGGGTCGGCGCAGCTGCATGTGCACGGTGACCGATTCTATGATGGAGGTGTTATAGTACGGTGGGGTCTTGAACACGATGGCCACTTGGCGATGAACATCCGCCTGGGAGAAGGAGCCTCTGGCCTCCCAGCCGTCGGAGGAGAAGAAACGGACCTCAATGTCATCTGTGTGAAAGGGGTGATGGGATGACAGGAGTAGAAATCTGACTGAGCTTGAAAAAGATGGCTACAATGTGGAAAATCGATGTAGACTGATGGATTTGAAAGATGAGTGAAGAGAAAAGAGATGCAAACTAGGTAAAAAAACACAGGAAAGTGTCAAGCCCACTCCTGAACACTGATAGCCATACGTACCTTTTTGTACTTTGTCACACAGTAAGAAGATCTCATCCCCTCCTTTAACGCTTCCACTGTTCCTGTTGACCCGACAAATCCTCAGCTCTGCTGTGTTTGGAGCCCCTGATGACACATAAACAACAGATATGAACACGCAAGCCAATGAATCTAATGAATCACACTGTGTCCTGCAAGGATTACACCAAGATCTGCTGTGAATTTATTTAATTATTGATAAAGATTGCAAAAAATAAAGTGTGTATAACTGTTTCCATGTCTGCCTCAGCTCTAAGCAAAAAGAAACATCAAGTCTACAGTTGAGGTCTCTGCAGGTTGAGTCACATGTCACATGCCTGGTGTCAGAAGAGGAAGTGCTCCATGGTAACACACTTGTTTGAGGGTTGGTATGTACAAACAACTTCCCCTTTTCTGCATGTGAAACAGTGTTGAGAGAATATGAACTGGACAGGTCTTGCAACAAACATGGACTTTGCAGCTTCTGGTACACGCAGCAAACGTGCAACTTCTCAGTTCTTGCACACAATTGTAACTCTGATCTTAATTTAGATGTGGTTATGAATCCACATGAGCACAACTGTGAATAATGTGTATGTTGAACTCATGTTATTATTAGCACTTGAAATGAGCTGAAACTCAGGGTCGATACACCTGGTCTCAGCAACAGTCTGCACTAACATGTTGCCTAATGAGACGTCTGTGTGGCCACTCACGGTTATCGTAGATGGGGTTTGTGACGATCGGGTTGAGCGCTCGGGTGTAGTGGCCATTCTCATCCTGAAGAAAAACCTGGATGCAAAGGCGGACCACATTTAAGTCGTACTCCTCCGTCTGCAGCAGCTGCTCCCGAGAAACTGAATTCAAACAAAAAGACACACATCAATCAGCCAAATATCACTACTATGACCAGTGGAGTGACTGACCATTTTATTTATCCTGCTCGGACTCAATGGGCCTCTGACATTTATGTAGCTGTAACCCAACTATGCATCAATAATCTATAAAAAGCTATAATCACTTTCTACACAGCAAGTTTTAAGAGGCCAGCTCAGCTTCTACTTGTTTTCTGGGGTTTAGATAGCAGTGATGTGCATGGGGTTTGAGCTAATTTAAATGCTTTATATGCTTTATATGCAGTAGTTGAGTCAGAAACGTTTTATAGAGGTGGCCAAACTGAGAACACTGATGTCATGTGGGTAACACCGAAACTGATGCCTCATTATAGCTTTTCCTGTGAAACACAAAGCTTTAGGGTACCATATGTAGATTTTTTTTATTCTTTACAATTGCAGGCATGACTCTACACCATATATAACTCCAGATTGGTTAACTAAGATCAGAACCACAGTTTAAGTTATTTCGTGCTGGGTTAATTTTAGCCTAATCTTTATGTATATGGATTTACTTTTTTAGTGTACTTTTAATCTGGTATTTATTGATCTATTTATATTCCTTTGTCTTTAATGTGTGGATTATGTTTTTATATCTAATGTGACTTGTAGATTAAATATTTTTGTCATATTTTATTTAGTTTTACTTTATTAATGCTTATAGTTTGATAGTCATCTTTTTTAACTTAATGTAAAAATGTATTGTTGTCTTCATTTTTTAATCACTGCAAATCTACAGATTTTTAAAACTGCGTGCAAGAAGATTTCCTCAGTTTATTAGTTCATTACTGAATGTTTATTTTTGTAAAATATTTAATATGTAATATGTATTATTATTTTTATTATTGAGGCTTTTCTGTTTGAAAAAGAAAATAGTTGTTGGGGCATGCAAAAGTTGGGTGGGGGTTTGAAAGTATTGTTTGTAATCCTTTTAATTGTTGCTAGCCTGACTGGTCATCATGGCCACCCGTTTCCATACTGTTCAAGCCACACAGCCACAGTCTTTTATAACTCATCTTTGGATTTGCATGTAAAATCTCAACTTTAAATGAACAAGAATTATCAAATGTAATTGGTGGTATATACTTGTACAAGGTTATGCAAATACATGTACTTTCATGTTTGCGTTTTAAATGCTTTTATCACTGGATACAACATACCAGTCTGACCAGTCTGAATTTCTGAAGTGAGGTTGTTTCAAACAGTCAGCAAACAAAGTCTGTGCATGACAGTCTTTAAAGAACAGTTATTTGTAGATGCATGCTGGTGGTTATATTTACCTTCTACAACATCTATAGATAGAGAGATAGACAGACAGACAGACAGACAGACAGGCAGACAGACAGACAGACAGACAGACAGATAGATAGATAGATAGATGGACAGATAGATAGATAGATAGATAGATAGATAGATAGATAGACAGACAGACAGACAGACAGACAGACAGATAGATAGATAGAGAGATAGACAGACAGACAGACAGACAGACAGACAGACAGGCAGGCAGACAGACAGACAGACAGACAGACAGACAGACAGACAGACAGACAGATAGACAGATAGATAGATAGATAGATAGATAGATAGATAGATAGATAGATAGATAGATAGAGTTTTCTACATCTTTCTCTCTACATGCAAGCGTCACACATCCCGCCTCCTCAGCATCAAGTTCAAAACTAACAACCAAGCCAGAAATCTGGACTCAGACCTGAATTTTAGCAGTTAGATTAAGACAGTTGTGAAGTCGGCCGATTATCACTTAAAAAACATATCGAGGATTAAAGGACTGATGGCTCAGCAGGATTTAGAAGAACTGGTCCATGCATTTATCTTTGGTAGACTGGACTACTGTAATGCTGTCCTCAGGTGTCCCAAAAAAGTCCATCAGACAGCTGCAGTTAGTCCAGAACGCTGCTGCTCGAGTCCTCACCAAGACCAGGAAAGTAGATCGTAGAACACCAGTCCTCAGATCTTTACACTGGCTTCCTGTTAGTTTACAAAGCACTGAGTGGTTTAGGACCAAAATACATGCAGGATCTTGTGCTTCGTTATGAACCAACCAGATCCCTCAGGTCATCAGGGTCAGGTCTACTATCTGTTCCAGAGTCAGAACTAAACATGGAGAGGCAGCGTTCAGCTTTTATGCTCCTCACATGTGGAACAAACTCCCAGAAAACTGCAGGTCTGCTGACTCAGCAGTTTTAAATCTGGGTTTAAAACTTTTCTATTAAAACAACAGGTAAATTCCCCACACTGGAACTTTATTTCTTGCATTTTATCTATTTTATTTTAGCTTTTTTCTTTCTGTTTTTAATTCATTTCTTTGATTTCTTTTTAACGCACTTGCTATTGCTTTCTGCACCCGCTGAAATGCTTTTAATGTTTTTTTGTAAAGCACTTTTAATTGTCTTGTACATGAAATGTGCCATGCAAATAAATTTGCCTTGCCTTCACAATCAACATGCAAACACACACCTTGCAGGGACAGTTCTTACTGAGAGACGCCCACAGACACCAGGCTTTCACATCTGCCTACTTTCTCTTCCCCCGTCTCTCAATTTCTATCGTTTGCGCTCACGACAAGGCCATCCCGCCTACAATCTGTCACCATGGTGACGCTGTGCAACGTCACCTCAGAGTGGAAAGAAGTGGCTGCATGTCACAGAGGCAAAAGATGAGACTCCCTGCATGAGTGACCACTGTAGGTGTTGACGTGTGTGAAAGTTGTGGGATACGAGACAGTTACTTCAACTTTTTTCTTTTGTCTTTCATGTTGTCTTTTTGTAACACTCAAACACAAAATGGTACTCACACAGAGCTTCTCTTATCAGACTAAAGGCAACAGCATAAAATAAAAAACAAAACAAAACAAAAAACAAAAGAACCAGACTGAAGTTAAACCCAAAGTGAAGCGAAAGTTCTCATCACTGCTTGACTTGTTCACAGAGCTAGTTATTGTTCCAGCTCTACCTCTGCACGCAGTGCTAGCACCGACCGTTACTCTTCTCAATACTTTCAGTCTGTTTGGGCACAGTTGCAGAATAAAGCACAGAAAATGAAAAAGATGACTGCTAACATGTCTCATAGCTGTGTGAGCCTCTTTAGTGACACATAAAACACCAAACACGACAGACATGATATAAAGATTAGTCCTCTCTTAAAAAACTCTGATGTCAGACATCAGAATCAGACAAAACCTCTAACTTTTATAACAACAATCTACATGAGATGACTATAAATCTTCCTGTTTGACATTTTAGGAGGAATTGTGGAGATTTTTAGAAGAAAATTCATATTATTTTGCCTTTCTCCAAAGCTAAACTGGAATAAACAGCTACTAAAGCCAACATATTTCAGGTTTAGGTATTTATATCTTTAAATTATCATCACTTTCTGCAAGCTAAGTGGTCTGAAATAACGCCTCGCTGTCTCTAATTATGGGTCATTGAGTTTGCCTGCAACAGGGGGCACACGCATATATATATATACACACACACATATATCTGCAGTGGAGAAACTGAAGGAGGGAGAAATGAAATGACTATGGAACTATCAGAGCAAATACTGGTGGAACATGCTGCACAGATCTGCACATTCGCTCCAGTGTTGGTGGAGCATGTTGCGGATCGAGGCAGCCGCTGGACGGACAGGTGCAGGAAAGTGGGTAGAAGGTGGTAGCAGTGGTGTGTGTTGGTGTTCTTAAGGTGGAAAGAAAGTGGCGCCGGGTTGTTGTGCATGCCGGGCTTCATGAAGCTTGTAGATTTCATGCAGAGGGGTAAGTTGTGCAGCGGCAGGGGGTTTGGAGGGGGCTATGAAGAGGGGGAGGGTGTTAGATTGGGTGCAGAGTGAGCGGTTAACATGACTGTGGGAGCTGAATGTGAGAGTGAGAAAGAAGAGGTGGCAGGTGCCAAGCTCCACCACAAAAAGCTTCTCCATGACTCACAATTTCACCATTTTTTAATGCAGCACTGTGCTTGTGATTTAGGTTAAAGGCTGCAATTGCAGTTAAAGACTTCAACCAGGATCCATCACAAGGCATAACTAAGCACACATTATTGGAAGATGTTTAATATGTAGATTTACAGCCCAGTGATGGTGATGATGCTTAGCTGTACGTTGCTTTCCACTATGTAACCTCCACACACTTACAGCATTGATTTCAATGCAAAAACATCAGTAATTACCAGTTACCAGTGAAGCTGGATCATGAGAAAATTTCAATTCAGTGCATAATGATTTTATGTTTGTACATATCAGAAATTCTACTATGAATGAATTAGGTTTGATTCAGGTGGCAGCAGTCGATATGAGATGATATCACATGCTCATTTAACACAACTGCCTCGATTCAAATCAAATAAAAAAGGAAACTTAAATATAAAAATATAATTGGCAAAAATGTGCCATTTTCTAAATACTGAGCTTTAAAATGTTCACATAATGCATACAAAATAAATACATTTCATTTTTTTTTTTTTAATTAATTGTCTTATTTGAACACAGTTATTTTAAATTAGACAATTATGGCTCATATAATGGGTTTGCATTAATTGGATTATAAATGGACAACCACGTACTGGATTGAACTGGACTGTCTGTTATACAGAACACCATTAGATATCTGAGTAATCTTGACATTTGATTGATTGATGGATGCTTTTGGACCATTGACTCAATGTATTTTTAAAGCCCTTATAATTACGAATTCGAATTATGAAATCAGTAGCCTTGTTTCTATCCTTGAAACAAAAAACCCATGAGATTTCATGTCCTGCACACAACCCAGGTGTCACTGAGAAAATCTTGTACAGGTGTTAAAATTGCACCATGTAATTTTCAAAATCCAAAACTCCATGCCTCTGACTTGTTGTGATGGCTTACTGGCATTTACAATGTACATTCCTGGAACGTCCCACAGCATCCCAAGGCTGAGAAACCACCCTTCACAAGACTTTTTTCTCCTATTTTGGCGCATCATATGCTAGCAACTAGATATCAACTTACTGAAGAAATGAAAGAGAGAATGAAAGAGAGAAAGGCAAAGAGCAATAAATAAGAACAGAGTTAACATCAGACTGACTTCTACTGGCTGGAAAGAGCTCAGAGAAGAGACAGGATGTAAGATGGATACCAAATCAGAAATCAGAAATACTTTATTAATCCCTTGCAGGGAAATTCATGTAAACTAGCCTTTGTTAGGGGCGCCAAAAATGCAAAAGTCTGCCAAAGTTCTGTAGTGCAGCTTTAAGGACGAGCTACAGACCTGATTCTACAACTTTTGTCATTGATTCGTGAGATTTATGAATGGTAGAGATAAGCCACATGTGTTATTATAGCCAAAGTCTTTTGTTTTTTCCAAGGTTTGATCAAAATAAATGTTGTGAACATGCTGATTTTATCAAAAACTTCAGCTGATCTGTTTTTCTGAGTAAAATAAAATGCTAGTGGTTATTGATCACTTTAAATCACTATGGGCTGAGCTTTAAGGCAGATTTCTGTCCTGTGTTAAACATGTACCAGGTGTACCACCGCATAACCACAACTTGAGCAAACAGTAATACAGAAACATATTACTACGTCACACACATAGCTGTTTCATCATTAGTGCCACATGTGTCATCTCTAGTACAGGTGACAGACTGTGACCTAATTCTTTCCATGAAAAGTGATTAACAAATAAGGTGGGTACTAAAGAATATTACTTGAAAAACATATGTGGTTCAGTAGGTTTAATCACCACTGCATGATGAGTGTGACAAAACTATGGGTTGCAATCAGAAACTATAACACTGCATTCAGCTGCAGCTGTGTGAGATGAAGTCATGTCAGCAGGTTTGTGTTTGCATGTTTTTTTTTGCGTATAGGTGGTTGAGCAACTGTGTGGGGCCTGAGGGAGGGGGACCATTTATCTCCTCACGACACAGGAAGCAGCTGAGTTTCATAGCAGAAGAGAGAAAAAGAGAGAAGAAGAGAGACAAAGGTCTGACATCCACTGCCCACTGAACGCGTCCGGGGTTTGTTATATTAAACTAAAATGTTGCTATGGCAACTTACAACCAGACCAATTACAACAAGGATTTCTAAGGAAATGTATTTACAGATGAAAAAGAAGGAACAAAACAATTCATTATTTCTAAGACATAGATTAGCCCCCACAGTTCTCATTATATATGTAAGGAGAACAGATTTGGTCATAACTGGTGACCCTCAGCTAGCAGCGCTCAAGGCGAAATATTTTCACACAGGAGGCATCTGTTTCACTCTTTTATTGTTTTCCTTCTGACCTTATATGCCTTATCAGTCTGTTAGACTGTGCTGTGCATGGACAAAGTCACACATCGAGTGTGAAGACCTTTACAACTGCATAAAGCAACAAATCAAAGCAAAAGAGCAAACCACAAACATGCGAAATATGTGCAGTTTCACTGTGGACTCTGTATCTAGAAATTTGACAAACGAAGTTAATTCACACTGCCACTTATTTCCACTTATCAACAGGCAAATTAGATCTCATTTCTTCTTATCAACAAGCAATGGAAAATAAGATCCATTTAGCAATGAAAAAACAAATATATGTCTGAACATACAAATACATAAACATAAGATAAGAGCATGCAAAAATTAAAAACCTAGTCTGCATGTCTAAAGCAAACTTGATCATAAACCTTTCATTCCTGCAAGTTTCACAGACCTGAAAAGCTCCCTACCCTACTTTTATCATCATATCTGAGAGCTGGGGAACCCCCTAGGTCTAACCCTCCCCCTTTTAATGAATCCTGCATTCCCATCTCTCACGTGGCCTCCTGCACTGCGCTCAATTGAGCAACTGTGACGAAGAATGGGGAAGTAGCTCATCGCCTGTTTGTACACGAGAACTGCTGTGTGTCTGCTCAGGAGGACCGCAAAATGAAAGCACATAAAGGAAATGGCTAAACTGTAGATTGTGCCGCAAGAGAGCGGGTTTTTGACTTGATGTAAGGAAAATCTGCTCTGCTGCTTGAGAACTGGGTCAACCAACATTAGAAAACAATTCTTGTGAATTGTTTTGAACTTGTTTAACAGTAAAAAACAGCTGGGAAAGTTGAGGTATAGCACCAGGATTAAAGTTTCTTAGTCATTTATGAATATTCAACACCACTGTTTGTTTTGAACTAATTAGAGTATTATTTCTAAATTGATGAGATGATATGACATGCTTGTGACTTATAAATGATATATTATCACCAAAAGGTAAAAAGGTAAGTCAGTCTATCAATCATGTTCAAAACAACTTTGTTAGCTCTGACAGGTTAATGAAATAAGAAATATAGTTAAAATATAAAAAAGAGTTTAACAAGTTAATTGGCCGTTAGCTAACATTAGCCACCAAACAAGTAGCAGCAGATAAGAAAAAATATGCAAGCATTTACTGAGCTTAAGTTTACCTATATGTTCTCATAAAATAACTTCAATATCCAGCAAGAGATAGCTTTTATTTTCATGTTTAAGTTACAAAGTATTGCTTTAAAATAAGTGGTCTTGAAGAACGAGGCTAACATTAGCAACATGGCTAATGATAACCATGTTAAAGCAACAATGTTTGGGACTGCAATTAAAATTGTACACACAATTACAACTCTTCATGTAATTGTATACTAGTTACTGATTAAAATAAAGCTATTTCACATTTCTGGTCAGTAGCCACCAGAACTTTAGCATTACTCTGCTACCATATTTGAATGCTGGGTGCTTTTAGCTGGTATGCTAGCGTTTGCTACAAGAACAGCATTCAAGGAGATATGCGCTAATCTAGCAGTTCAAAGTCCCATTCACAACTTATGCAGAGAGAGGCAGCATCTAGGGCCATGTTCACACAGAGATGGGTTTAGGTGTATCCGCTACAAAGTTTTTATTTTTATTTAAATTTTCTTTTTTAATAATTTGGATGCTTTGTCCACATTTAGCCAGTGTTTGGGGAGCCTAAAAATACTTGTTTTTGAAACTGGGTCCAAAGTGAATAAATCTGAAAATGCAATTTTCTTGATTACAACCTATGCAGGTCTTTCCTACACTGATGCCCAAACAAGTACAACAATGATGGACTACAATGATGTGTTTGTGCTATAGTGTATGCAGTTTATGTGCATGTTCCAGGTTTTACTCTCTGATTGTGGTGTACTTTTACAGCAGCGTTACGGCACCACTTACATGCTGGACATACATTCTTCTGCAATTTCTGTGGTTTTGTGTTCATGAAAAAGCTTTTTTAAAAGGAAATCAATTCTGTGTGGATGTAACCTATATCCCAAACAAAAAAATCAAATAAAACATATTAAATCAGAGCAAGAATGGCTCTGGTATTCTTCCTCTATTGGTTTGAGGGTTTTTACCTTATGTATAACTTTAGCCTGCTCTAAGCTGGAAGGAAGGGATTTCCAGTTAAAAGGGACTTACATTTTTAGGTGGCCAATTGCCAGACACCAAGCTTCAAATGGTAGTTAATAAAGCAAAGGGTGATTTCACAGAAAGTCCAGTGTTGCAAATTATTTATATAGTTTATGGCCTCATTAGTGTAGTTGTAGTACCCAAAGGTTATGATAAAGGTGAAATTTTACTGAAACCAGAGTCAGTTTGATGTATCTTCCCATTGACAGAGCAGTAAAAAGAAACAGGCAGTGTGGAAAATCATAGTAGGAGGACTCACCGTTGAAGGGGTTGATCCCTCTGGTGATCCTCTGAACGATAGCATCTTTCACTTCCCTCCTCCTCACGCACTGGATGCCCAGATTCTGGAAACTGTGTCAACAGCAACATAAAAAAAATGTGAGAAAGCGAGACTGCTGCAACAAGCCTGATTTAAATAAGCATCACACAGCAGCCCACATCTGAGTGAGGAAAGACCTATAAAACAATGCAAATAAGCCAATGATGTCATTTCTTTTTACCTATTCAGATTGGTCAGTATTTCAGTACTAACACATTACTTAGTATGGAGTTTTCCAGTCACACAAAATCCAAAATGATTAAATTATTCTAAATTTACTACAAAAGTCTGCAAGTTGTACATACTAAATAAAAAAAATGACTCATTCACACTCCAATACTCAAACACAAACTGTGTTTTCTCTCTCAAACACACCAAATACGAGTGATGTCACTTGGGGAATTCCCATATTGCCATCCTCATCACAGACATGGTTTTTACAAATATGCTTTGTGTGAGATTGTGTATGTGTGTGTGTGTGTGGGATTTGCTCTGTGTTTGAGAGGTCATCGGTTTACGCTCGCTGCCTTCCGAAACCATCAAACGAAACATGAAATATTGTTAATAGAGAGCAGATTGATTAAGTGATGCTGCAAGGTTACGAGTGACAAAGAGATGATTACTTATTTCGCTAAGTGTGCGTTGAATAAAAGTGAGACTCGAGTTATGCTGCTATCATTCTTGGCGACAGTTGATAGTGAATCTGTTGCTACAGAGTGTGTTTGGACAGAGATGGCAGTAGGAAGAGAACTCACGCGATCACTCTGCGGTCTGGACCAAACTCTGCCTCATAGAATCCATCTTTGCAGTCCTTCCCCACCAAGTCGTGCGGATGTGGACGATATGGCTCATTTTTTGTCACCAAGTAAACGCGCACCTTCCCCTTCCCGCTGTAATTCAAGATCTGTGGAGAAGTTGTACACATGTATGCCATTTATTAAACTATTCTCCTAAGAAATGCATATAAATCCATGTAATTATAAAGACCTGCAAGCTGGGGTACGTCCTGTTGTTGTCGGAGCTCTTCTCGCCAGGGATGCTTCCTGCAGAACGACCTTCGCACTTATACCTGAAGCGCATCCCCCTCTGCTTGGGCTGCTCGAAAATCTGGACAGCTGGCTCAGCCACTATTGGGTGGGGGTGGGGTGGGCAGAGGAGAGAGGAAAGTGTGAAAGGATGTCTGCTGCTATTACTTTTGTTTTTTGTTTGTCCCGTTGAGGTGGTTTTCTTTTAGAAAAGTTAAGTTCATAACATAACTGCATTTTTGCTGCTATGAAAATCTTGATTTAAATGATTTAAAGTCAAACATCAGAACAGAACAGAAACTTCAGCTTCTGTTAAAGTTTTTCATTCTGGTTACTAAATTTAACTCGGGGTGTGAGTGATGATGATGATGATCCACATCATGAAGAAGATACAAATTTTGCATAATTTAGACACAAGCAAACTACAAATCGTAAAATTGAGGATTACTAACAAGGGGAGCTTCAACCTGCATTTAAAAAAAAGCATAAAGAGAGCTTACAAGTCCCACATTAATCCTTTTGCATGAAACAAAACTGGCCACACATGACACCCTTGTGATAGAGGAACTAAAACTGATCTAAGATGCTTTGCAATATTTCGACTGATTTAACAATGCCAAATTGTTTTTTAGTATGAGATGACACCTGTGATGGACGATTTCTTTTTTTAAGTGCAACAGATGTCCCCTAAGCTAGTATAAAACAAGCAAAGTAGCATTTCTAACATATCTACAACAAACATTTGCCAGAAGAAAAAAAAAAAAAGAAGTGACTCGACCATGTTCTGTCTTCCTCTTTCTGCAGGTATTTCAGCCGAGGACGTGAAAACTGATCATACACCTCATCCAAACACATTTATATGATTGCATACATCACTAACTGCAGGTTATGAGAACCTAAGGTCATCACCCGTGTTCAAAACTTATGTTTAAAGAATAAACGCTTAACATTTAAATAGAGAAACAGAAAAAGAGGAAGTGAAATGCAGTTTTTTTTTTTTTACTTATAAAAAGAAATGTGAAAACAAGCAGTTATTTTCACACCAGTTGGTTTTAAAATGGACTTACTGATATGCGGATCATCGTCTAGCATGGAGGGCATAAGAACTGAGGAGAAAAATGTGAAATTTACCCACAAATTAGGGATAATTTTGGAGCAAATCACATACAGAGGCTGCACTGAGTGGTTGTGATACCCTGCCAAAACAGTGCCAGTTCACTCAAACTGGTCTTCTGCTTTTTATAAGGCAAATTTCATCAGGCTTTTACCAAATCTGTTCAACCACTAAATCTAACATTGCAACAAGGAGGAAGTTCAGTGCTGTTAAACACATATGATACTGCTACTAAGTGCCAGTTTAGTTAAAAACTTCAGATCCTGTGACAATTTTATATTTAGATATAGGAGATATAATAAATCTGTATAAATAATGGGTGTTTAGCTGAGCAGATTTGGTATACGGTTACTACAATCTCTTCACCCCTTCTTCTACAAGTTCTCGTTGTTGTCATATAGTAAACAAATATGCCGCAACTCACCATCCATGATACACACACCGGGCACTCTCAGCAGTGTCGCAGTTTATTGTCTCGTGAAGAACCTGGAACTGAATGAGTGTCAGTGAGCTTTGTAAGTATTTTTTATCTAGAGGTTGGCGGGGGAATTCCCCTCCGTCACTCGTGCCTTCGTCTGAATTGGCCAATCAGAAGCGTCGAGGCTCAGGGATCTCAGTAGACTGAGCGAAAACCCACTCCCTCCTCCCTGAACGCGCAGCGCCGCTTCGCCAGCATCCGCGGAGCTAATGAAAGCATTCCGCCCCCGAGGACCTTCTTAAGACTTGAGATAAGCCACACAAAGGGGAGCGACACAGTAAAGGCACGCAAAAGCGTACAACCGTCATTAACTGATGTAAGCACGGGGCCCGCTACCTGCGACGTGTCACCCACACAGGACAAAATCAAGTTCAAATGTGAAATTCATATATATATATATATATATATATATATATATGTTAATTTGTTTTTATAGTATTAAGGTTAAAGGATGCCTTACAAATAAATATAAAAAATAGAATAATTTGCAAGTGTTTAGGTAATCCTCGGACACCAGTGCACTCCAGTATCATTGCTGGTGTTAGTCCGTTCTGAAGAGCTTCTGTAGTGCTGAGGACAATAACCACCCCCATTTTTGACCTGGTTATCCCCAATACGAAACTAGCCTAACCTGGACAAATAGGCTGTCAATTAAATGTAATGCCTTTGTAAAAAACAGAAGCATCAAGAGCACCTACAAGAAGACAAGTACTCTGGTTACTATTTTGGCCCATTCAAAACTGATAAGAGGCAACTTCCAAGTTCTGAGTCTGATTTAGCATTATTTTCCAGGAACACGTATATGGTGTATATGTGATTAAATTTCTTGCTGTTACTTTCAGGACAAACTTAAGACACAACTGATATAAACAAAATAAAACCACAGACACATCTTAAGTTTTTAGGGGTTTAATGGACTTATGGATTCATTTAAAGGAGGTGATAAACACATACAAAAATACCCTTTCAATACATTTTAGAAACAAACATCTAAATGACCTGTTAACTGTTTTCTGAACAGCAAAACGAGTTGTCTGAAAGAGTGGTGCAGATTTTTATTCAAAAAGACCTACCTGCTATGAATGCTTAAAAAAAAACAAAAAAAAACAAAGAACAAAAAAGAGAATTCAGAGGTCACATGGTACAAATATGCAAATATAAATAAAGTGATAAGAAAACCCCCAATAATGAAGAATATGCCTTTTGAAAAACTTGCCCTCAGCACATTTAGGGAAACTGATGCTGGGAAAAAATGCCTGAGTCCCAACTGCTCCAATGAAGAGGATGCCTCATTATCATCACTTTACACAACGTTGTACACATATATCCTCTGTGCTGGACACCCAGCTTCGATGTGCAGTGTTAAGGCCCAAAACAAGAAAAAAACAAAAAAAAAAACAAAAGAAAAGCTAATTTCCTGACCCCCCCCCCCCCCCCCCCCCCCCCCCACACACACACACACACACACAATTCGTGGACCCAGAAGATGCTTTAAGAACCTCCACAGGAGGCACAGAGGGTTAACACCCAAAACAAAGGGAATTCTCTCTCTAACACAAACACAGCCACCTATGCATGCTCACACACTGTCAACCATAAATGCATGCATACACACAAACCAGTGCAACTCCTCAAAAAGCTTCTAACCATTTGTTTTCTCTTCCACAAAACACAATCTTTCCAATGGGCATGAAATGTGCTGACAACTGAGGCCTAGTTTTACCAGAAGTAATCCTAACAGAAAACAGGCCAAGTGAGGGTGGATGAGTGGTGTATAAATATGTAGCGAGGACAGTGGGGTGGGGTCAATTAAGAAGTGTCCTGATTTAAATGCATTCTGTATTATTTATTGTTCAGGTTGACATAGGGTGTCAGAAATCTTCAATCACAGTTTTGTGTGACTGAAGTGTTTGGTACTCACTTTACTGTCAGCCTTACCTTACCTGCACATGACAAGTGGGTAGACATATGAATATGAAGAGATAGGGACATTGAAGCTCAAATGAACAGATACTATCGTATGAATAGTTTTGTATGGTTGTTCCTGTTCAACATTAATCCCACAAAGAACAATGACACAAAAAAACAAACTCACCACTACCAGAAAGTGCACAACCGCTCCCATTGAGAATGATTTTCTTGCTCTTATCGCCTGAGCAGCTCTGATGTCACTGAGCATCATGATCACCTACACACTGCAAGTGTCCTGGAGTCCTTTTTGGGTCGTCGAGCAGGTCCAAAGAGTTGTGGTTGTGTTTTCAATCATATCCAAGCAAAACCTCAATAAATGCTCTCTGCAACTGTAATCAAACCTATACGGTGTCTACAAAATACCCTGGGCTGGAGACATTTTGTTTCTGACAAGCAGTAGAGAAAGAAAGAATAAAGAGAAGAAAAATTTTTTTTTTTTAACTTTTTTCCTTTTTAGATAAAACTACAATAGAATGATCAAAAGACTTAACAGTAATCTTTTGCTTTTTTTTAAGACAAAAAGTTATGTACATCAACATTTACTGTACAGGTTTCTGTTGGGGGGGAAGTGTATAGCAAGCATGAATATCTGTTCTGAGCTTTTTCTATTTTTTTTAAAAAACATGTGAAATGGAAAAAAAAGAAAAGAAATTACTGTCCGTGTGTACATTTGAAACACAGAAAGAGAAGGAGGAGTAAAAAACTGCAGCTCTAGCTCTCATGTCGTATCTCCGTGACTCAGGGGTTGAACAAACTCTGGCTCCGAGTGTGACAGTATTGACCGAATCCGTTATCCACTGGCAAATCTGAACTCTATGAAAGATCTGAGGTGAGGTGTCTTTCCTGCAGCAGCGTCACGTTTCCGACCTGAACACGCTCCCTGTCCGTGGGCGCACTCGTCCTCCTGCTGTGTGACTTGACTGTGTAGCCCCCGCCTCTACGGGGGTAGGGTCTTCAAGCTATGTGGATTCTGGCCTTTTCTGTTTCTTTCAGCCTCTTGGCCTGTTCTTCCAGAGGGGGGGAGTGGGGTCTTTTTGAGGCTGCTCCGTTCAGGGGGTCGGCGACTCGGCTAACTAGAGTGGGGATGGAGCTGCCGACGGTGGGCACCACTTGCTTGGATGCTTCATGTTCTAAAGAATTAAAGACGAGATTTTAATTTAGTCTCCACTGTAACCACATGTTAGTCATTTGATTAAAGTCTATTTCTCATCACTGTCATTTTAACCTTGACTCATTTTGCTTTTCTAATGCTATCACTATGAAACAGCTCCCATAGTAGTTAATTATTAAAAGGTAGATTACTCATTTATGGCAGAAAGCCGACTGATTCAGTTATTGGATCACTCGGCTCCACAGCAACACAAAGAGGAGTTTCTGAGATCAGAGCAGGTGGGATTGTTTTCCTGTCAGGAGGCTAATCAAGCATATAATACAACTCCATCAGCAGCGCCAATCTCAGATAACACTGGTCCATTCTACCAAACATATTCTGTGCAATCTGGGGACTCTACAAACGGCTATGGTGAGCTGGAGAAGACAACAAAACTGATATGGGACCAGTGAGCTCATCATTTCAAAAACACAGACTGTTATCTTTACTTACAGTTGGTACCAACACAGTTTGTTAATGACAGTAAAACCAACTTGAATCACATATCAGATGGATGCCGAGGCCTGTTGCGATAAGCAATAAGTCAATAAATTGCACGGTAAGAAAGAATGAGCGTGACAAGTTTGCTGGCTGTGATAATTTTCATTCGTTTTTGTTTTTTTTTTAAATTCTGATTAACCACAGACTGTGTATGACAACAGGTTTTACTGTGGAGTACCTCGACTGAATGCTTCGTTTCTTGCGGAGTGACCGCTCTCGTGTCGTACTTTACAGCAGCATGTTGCACCACGAGCCCGTGGTGAACCAGTTAACCTGTACAAGCCGGTAACTGGCATTACATTACATATTTTTTGAAGGGCAATTTTGTTTATAGAACAGAGACTTTATTATCGTCATACTTATTGTTTTTGGTTGTGTTTGGTTTTCATTCATTGTTTATGAGACAGAGTCCGTTCTATTTATAAAGTACACCCTTTGAAAGGGTGTACTTGCATTATTTTGGCATTGTCATATTAGTTGAAAATTGTCTCATAATAACATTATCGCTTTGCGCAATGTTATTTCTGAGAAAATTCATCGCACAGCAAAATTTGTTATCATGACAGGCCTATGGATGCCCATTACTAAAAACAAAAAACACAATTAGTTTATTTTCCCTGCAGAGGACTTCAATCCAGAATAGAATATAATTATTCTCCTCACATATAAAGCTCTTAGTGACCAAGCTCAGTTCGATCTTAAAGGTCTCATGGGTACATATTGTTCCAGCAGAGCACGTTACTCTCAGACTGCAAGTTTGCAAGTGATTCCTAGATGTTCTCAACGTAGAATGGGAGGCAGAACCTTCGGTTATCAGACCCCTATCTGAAACCAGCTCCCAGTTTGGCTTCAGGAAGCAGACACCTTCTCCAGCTTTAAAATTAGGCTTCAAACTTTTCTTTTTGATAAAGTTTATAGTTCAGGCTGGCTTGGTGACCCTTAGCCATTCCTTTAGTTTATAATACTTTAGGCTTAAACTGTTGGGGAACATCCTATGATGCACCGAGCACCTCAATCCATTTTTATCTGACTCGTTATTCTATTACATTATAATAGACATTAACTTGTGTTTCTTTCCCCCCTCAGCAGGTATCCCTGGCTTAGAGTTATGGTGCTTGTGAGCCCATCTTTCCGGTTTTCTCCACCCTCAAACAGTCCGGGCAGATGGACGCTCTTCCTGAATCCTGTTGTATTAGAGGTTTTCCCCTCCACTGTCAGCTTGTGCATGCTCAGGATGAGGGATTGAATCAATGAGAAGATTTGATGCAATCTGTTGTCTATCATAAACTGGACTGATGTTGATCATTTAATGGATTTGTTTTAACTGGATTATAACTGGACTACAATTAACTGTATTGCATCTGTCAAAGTGGCTTGAGATAACTTATGAATTGGTGCTAAACAAATAAAGCTGAACTGAATGATAGATGTTGAGCAGGATGATCGATCTTGTTGACCCACTGGAGCCCCACTAGCAGTACACGTAACGACCAGAGGTTCTCCTGGTTGATCTCACGCCATTTCACCAACTACAGCCTACAGTTTACCAGTAAGCCGTCGTTTTCTTGCAAATCCGTCTTCCCTGAAAACGAAAACAAACAGCTAGAACTGCACATTTTCCTTTAAAACAATAAAGATGAAGTACATCAGGTTAGTGACATGAGAGCACATTAATGAATGCTTTACACGGATTTCTAAACATCTCCAAAAACACATATTTATGACTTTTTCTTGCTTCAGTTCAAATCTCTATTGCTGGTTAAGGTTATTGGTCCTTTGGGAAAATGAAATTGTGATTTGTATGATTAATTCGAATCCTGATGAACAATTTAGTCGATTTAAAAAAAACCCAAATCTATTGCAGATTTTTAAAAGACTGAGCAATTTACCCGGGGCAGCAGTGGCTAAAGCAGCACAGCATGTCGTCGTCGATTATTTTGTTACTCTGCCACGGTGTTGTCGAACAGGACACTACTCACCTTTGCCTTCAGCGTTAGAATTGGTGTATGAATGTGAATAAATTTTTGGTGGTGGGGCGGACTGGCAGCTATGACCAACCACGCTGCCTCAGGGCAGCTGTGGCTGCACATGTAGCTTGCCACCAGCAGAGAGCAAATGTGGAGTAAATGAAAACTGGATTCAATGTTAAAAACCACTATACAAATCTAACCAATTGAGCCCGTTTACGTGACCATCAAAATCAGATATCTGGGAGTAATCAGATTACTGTAACAATCTGATCTAAAGCGTCTACATGCAATTGTAAAATACCATATTCGAAAGGTTGTTGTCTAAATTTACCAGTCCATTATTGGATATATTTCGGAGTATGCACATGTGTGGTGATGTCACATTCGTTTGTTTTGTTTTTATTAAAGATTCTGTTTTTAATTTAACACGGTGGCACTGGCAGTCTTAGCGTTAGCTGCTAATGTGAGAGGTAAAGCTGCTAAATAGTTTACAGGTGAATGTTTTACTTCAGCAGTTCCTAAATGTTTCTGCAAAGCCCCCTTTTCAACCACAACAATGTCAAGCCAGCCTTGCATTTAGAATTTTTAGAATCGGGTGTTCAGAAACAAAGTTATTACGGTTTCTACTTTAAAAATCAAAATCTGACATTACGAGAGAAGCTGATGTTGGATGGACTGTTGGATCATTTTCCTTAAGAAAAAAATTATTAACGTTTATACTGTTGGTGCCGATGTTGAACAAGATGATACTCACTCGAGCCAATGACAGGAATAGACATGCCCTTCTCTTCACTGGTAGGAGCAGCTTCTGGACTGAGGGTGCTGTCGAACACTGGGGGCTTGGGAGGTGTGATGCTGCATACAGATGTTGGAACAGTCCGATCATACAACCGTAACATGACAGGAGCTCAGTCATTTGAAGATAGAGTACAATAAAACTGACTTGTGTCGGTTGAGAGCCAGTTTAATGGAATTTTTCACCACACGGCAGCTATTACTGGCTGGGAGAGGTGAGGAGGCGTCTGGTAGCTCCATGCTGGGAAGTCTCTGAAGTAAGAAACAGTAGCACAATAAAAATGACCCCATTGTAATTAATAAAACCTGTTAACTACTTTAAAAACCCAGTCACAAGAAACTAATCAAAGTATAAAATAACTGGGTTACCTGTGTCCTTGTAGTATCAATGGTTGGAATGGGCTTTGCCTTTGATCCAGAAGGGGGTGGCTAACAGCAAATAGACAACAAAGTGTTTATTTTGTGAGTGCTGGCTTCACGTGACCACTTGACAGAAGTAGTAAAAGTAACACTCACAGTACTGGGTGCTTCTCCGTGTGGACTGGAGTCAGAGGATGGTGGATATGGTTCTTTGAATGCAGAGTCACTGTTGGACACCACCTGCAGCCAAACAAAACATTTCTATTCAATCTGAAATAGAGCCTAAACAGTCCAGAATCCTGTCTGTGTAAACACAGCTCTTTCCTTACATCTGACTCTTTTTGCCTCTTGGCTGGGTCTTCTTGTGTGGGTGAGTGTGGTCTCTTGGAAGGCGCTCCATTGATGGGGTCCTCCAGACCGTTGGGCTCCTCTTTGGGGCTGCTGGTAGCGTTGGGCTTCATGTTCTCGCTCGGCGCTGTGCTGATGGAGCTGCTGGCTGGTGGAGAAGGAGGCTTTGCTTTAACTGAAGACTCTGCAAAATAAGAAAACAAGCATAGGTAATTTTATAATAATTTTAGGTTCTAGATATGAATATTTTACTTCATAATGAGATAACTTTTTTTCCCCTATAATATATTCAATCTTAGACATTTGAACTCACTTGACCCTATAACAGGGATGGACATGCCTTGGTCTTGAACAGCTGGTGCTGCACTGGGTGCTGGGGAGCTCTCCAAATGAGGCTGTTTCGGAGGGCTGACACTGGAAAAAAAAAACAAGAGGAAGCACACATTTACTGAGCGTCATCTTGTGGATTTAAACCTTGTTGTTGTCAAAAGTTAAAGGGAAAAAAAAAGAAAAAGTATCATACCCGTCATCTGGGTCCGATGCAGGTTTAGGAGGGTTGCTTGTTGGGGAGCTGAAGGGAGTCCCCAAGTCTGTGTCTCTGGAGCTGTCCAGCTGACTGCTGTCCAGAGAGATGCGCTTCGAGCTCCCGCCGTTAGAGCTGCGGTTCAACTCCGCTATGCTCTGTAGAGACCGAGGAGTCAATAAACACAGAAACAAAAACAAAAGACAGTATAATAGTAAAATCACATGCAAAGAAGACATCTGACCCTCTTCTTCCTCTGCACCAGTTCAGGGGGGAGATACTGATGAAGCTGTTTCTTCTTCACATGCGTTGCTTCGATCTTCATCCCGTCCTTCAGCATGTTGATGTTGTTTGCTTGTCTGTAGACTGTAAAGAACAATGTTAAGTAGATAGGACTTTCCAAAACATCACCACCTTATTGGAAAATACAAATGAGGCTAAAGATTGATTTTGTTAGAACTCAGGAAGACTGTGCTGTAGTGAGAATGCCACCACACTGAAATGTGATGTGGAGTCTGTAGTAATGAAACTGCATCAAGCACTTATTTATTTACACGTATCACAGTTAGTAGGACAGAAAGAGTGTGAGTATTACTTTTACTAAACTAATCCCATAAAGGATGTTCAGTGGTTTATATACTAAATGAGACACTGTTGGAAGCTCTGAAGATTCTGAACATTTAAAGAATTCCAACAACTTTAATCACTTAAAAACTTTCTTATGTCTCTTAGTTTGGAAGCATTCTAAGAAAAAAAGGCTATCTGACCGAAACTGTGTGATGGTTTGTTAACTTATGTAAATAAATTCTTGTTCAGTGATGTGCACATCCTTACACACAGTCATCTGAAAATGCTCATGTGTAAAGATGGAATTGAAAATTAAGTGAAAAAGCAGCAAATGTTAATTAGTTTGAGAAACTTTCTGGGTTCTTGAAAGCAAAATCTAAATAAAAGACTGGTTGCTTGGACTACAGCTAACACTACAATTGAGCATTTTGTTTTGCTACACACCCACGAACCTTTTCAGTTTTAAAGTAGTATAAAGCCTGATTACTTTTTGCCTTGAAACAGTCACTATCATCAGATTAAAACGTAAGACAACAGTTGTTTTGGTTTAATAAAAGCCAATAACTGTTTTACTAAACAGGTTTTACATTTATATCTCCAACTTATTGATTAGCAACATTTTTCACAGGTAATTAAGTGTGTGGTGCAGTGTGTCGAGATGTTGGTGAATGAAACCAGATTTGGTTCATTTTATGTCATAGAAAGTCTGACTGACTGGAATTGGTTTTCTTTCCACTTTCAAAAGCTTCCCAGTGACCTACCGGTGTCTGTGAAGGACTGGATGTCGTACGTCAGGTCAATGTTGACACTCTCTGCATTCTCCACCTTCTTGAAGATGATCCCAATGAACCACATGGAAACAAAGTCGCTCCTGTTGGAGAAACACAAACATCACAACATTTGGTTAAATGGTTAGTAGAACAGTCCTGACGTTAGTAGCTGTGTGGAGGATAAAGCTGGACTCACTCGTTGCGGTTCTCTTTGGACCCAGGAAAAGACTGAGGGTTGACATGAGCCAGCGTGATGTACTCGTTCCTCTCGAGGTTTCCCACCAGGACGCGGATCTTTGACTCTACAAGGCCGATCCTGCGGGAGGGCAAGCCGGTTGGAAGGTTAACATCTACTGATGAAAGTGGATTTATTGGTAACAACTTTAAACTCCTGGACTTTTACACTCACCATTCTAGGTGGTTTTCTTCTGTTGATGCACTGGCTGTTAAAACAATATAATGCCTGCAGAATAAAAAGAAACTGCATCCATAAAGCTGTAGAATAATTTACAATACTCTTATATAGAGACTGGTAGTAATTTTAATAATCGAAAAGTCTAAACTTTGTGCTTCTGCTCAACAAAACTGGTTTTAATCAATTTACTCATTAAAATAGAAAACTCAGTTTCTGCAAGCCATACAGGAGAACATTAAGATAATACTAAAAATTGTACTGCAACACCAAGTCAAGAATCATCACAGACAGGACAAAAACAGCATCTATAACAATCTATTTAAACAAGAATCATAAAATCCACATGTAAGAATGCCCCCCCCCCAAAAAAATATAAAAAAACACTGAAACTTCAGAACCAGAAGTTGTCCCAGAAGCGTGCAGGTGACTAACGCAGCTCCTGAGTTGCAACGGTAGATTTAACAAAACCTGGCATCAAGCTCTGTTGTGGTGTTTAAAACGTAGGAAGAGCTTTCACAGTAAGCCAACCAGAGGTACTGACCACAGCGAAGATGACTCAAACTTGCCCAAACTGAAACCTTCCTACAGCATTTATGCAGCCCCGCCATAATGTCACCACAATATTTTGATAACTGCAATATCCTTTGTCTACAACAACGTAAAACCATCAACACCTACTTGTACTTTTGGAAAAAGTTTGGTGGCTCAAAGAGCTTGGACCATTCTGCTTTGCCTTGAAGAATCTCGTCTGTGACGTTAAGACCTGTTTATGACGAGTCAGAGGGATAACAACCATTATGCCATTCAAAGTAACAGTCACTCAAAACACGAAGCACAATGGATTTAGAGATTTAAGAAAGCTTTATTCAGCTCTGTAGTATTAAGCAGCTCTGTGTACCGTGTTTGAACTCCTCGCTCATGATGGTGCGTGTTGATGTAGAGACGTTGTACGTGGAGTTCTGCTGGGGATAAGCAGGTGTGATGATAGGCATCAGGTGGTATCTGTCTGATGGGTTCACCTAAAAAAAAAAAACAAAAAAAAAAAACAAAAACAAAAGAGGAACAAGACAAACTTGGCTTTCCTTTAGAAATGAATGATAACCTATGCAAACACACCTACACACACACCACCCACCAAACCCCCACTCCACCAGCATCCACAGAAAGGATTCATAAATCCAGAAGCACGCACAAAAACACAAACACAAACACACCCACACTAATTTGCGTCATGTTTCCCTTATTTACATTTTTGTCCCCACAAACATGAAAAAAAAAAAGAGGAATCAAGAGAACTCTTTAATAACTGTGGTTTTCATCCTGTGAAGTAATTCGGCTGCTACAGATAAATGTTACACAGCTGGATCTATTGGCATGTTGTGTGGAACTGCTGTAAATTAGGCAGCTTATTTGATTCAAATATAATACTTCCCTATATGATAAATTACCTTGAAATCATAAGCAGTTCAAGCCCGAATAATGTTTGAAGTGACACCGGTAATGCTTAATCATATTTTAAAGGGTATTAGCTTTCCACAATTTAAAAGTGGGCATCACTATTGTTCCACATACTTTATTTGCAATAACTCATTGTAACTTTGACAGACTAGATTATTATTCATGTACATTCTGGAAAAGAAACAGTCTCTCAGCCATGCTTATAGTCACTGAATAGAAATAAACACAAACAGACAATTAAAATGTGTTTATTGCTAATGGAAAACAAACATAAAAGAGCAGTTTTAACTTGAGGCAATGGGACAATTCGTTTGGGATAAATGGATTTATTGACTTAACTCATTTATATATACAGTAGTAGTCAAGGGGAAACATTTACATTTACTTCTGCTCTGATTCAATAAGAACATGACCTACAGCGCCCCCTGGTGTGTGGATGCCAGCATCTACAATTTGTGTACAGGTTAGAAAAAAAGTTGCTCATTAACCAAAATCAAAACATGGCCTAATACCAGTGTAACTCAGCATGATTATGAGCTTATGTAACTCCCTTCTGTTTCAGTACTGACTGCACCGTGTTTATATTACAGGCCATTAACAAGGCACCCTAAAAAAATCATTTAATATCACTAACAGTAATGTTTGAAATTTGTTTTATCCTAAAGTGTGATGTTTCCCTTTTTCCAAAAGGTAATTTATGTTGTGGTTTCTGTAATGTTTTCATTAGAAGTCTGAGTATTTAAAGGTCAAATTGGAAGGAGGTAGCTAATGCTACAGTTACAGGACAAATTGCATTTCAAGATGTTTTTAAGCACATGTTCACTTATGCTGTTCAGTTACTGATACATTTTGCATTGAAGGGGAGTGTCTATATGATAAAACATCCATTTAGGAAGTCTTCCTTGCTTCAAGCTGCTTTGGGAAGCTTCCTCCCAGCGGAGTTAAGGGCAGTGTCACATGAGGGCAAAAGGATGAGAAGTAAGAAATAAGAGACATGGATTGGACCTATAACCTAACTGTAACAAACCTTTTCCAAGCCTGTACAGATAGCAGTTACTGTGTCAACACAGCAACAATCATGAAAAAATGGGGGGCACCATCATTTAAACATGGGGATAAATCACAGGTCATACTCACTCTAGGATCCCACACTGGTAAATTCAGATTACTGTCCTCAGGCTGTTTCAATAGAACTGGATTCGGCCACTCCCTTCAGGAAGGAAATGACAAATGTATTAAATGAACATGGACATCTCAGACATGGCAAATGCTAATATCATGTGGAAGAAGAAAGCTGAATTCTTACCATTTAGAGAAAACTAAAAAGAACTTATGGACAAGTGTGGCAGCCACGGCGTTGGGATAGAGCTGGCAGGTCCTGGCCACCAGCATGGCCCATGACACTCCACCCAGAAAGCCCAGCATGTTGGAGTAAATCCCTCGACCTGCAGCCACAGGACACATTTCAGCAAGACGGAAACCTCTTTAAGATGTTTACTTTATTCATAAAACGAGCACATCATCAGTCCACTACACGTGAAGGGCCATTTTTGGTGGCAGTACAAATGATTGAGCTACAAATATTTACATGCACGAATAATAAACATGACGAGTGGAGCCAACAGAAAGCTTAAAAAAAAAACGAAGAGACTAATTTTAACCACATAAACACAAAAAAATACTCCATAGTGGTACAGAACATATACAGTAGAAATCAAATTATGTTAAGAGCATGTCAAGAACAGATTATGATGCACACCAGTAATAATTATTATTTTTATGAAAGCAGAGGGCAATTCAAGGGCTAAATGTTCCTTCAGTTCTCATCTGTGGTCTAACATGTAGCACCTGAAAACGTCAAACTTTCAGAGTTGGGGGAAAAACTGTTTTAACATATAAAAATAAGTAACAACGCATTAGACATCTGGACATCACTTACGTTTCGCCCACAGTTTGATGGCTCTCAAGGTCAGCCTGAAGTTTTCTTTGTTTGGCACCAGGTACAAAATTTCATCTGTAACTCGACAACCTGGAAAAAGGAACCAACAGTTTCCTTAAACACTGTCAACATGAGTAATTTCACTTTAACAGTTCTGGAAAATCTGTGACAAAACATTTCCCTGATGGAAAAAACTTATTTGGAATCCTGTAGCTCCGACAACCAACCGAGGAAAACATCACGCAGAATCACTTTAACCCTTAAACGTCCGAGTCTCTTTTGGCCATTAAATACTTTTAATTCTGCCTTTATAGACATCTCCTGATTAAAAAGAAAATTCTTGAACCCATGTTTTGAATATTTTTCCATTTCTCAATATTTTCACGCCTATAAAAGATCATGTGTGAACAATAACGGTAGATCAGAGCATCCTCTAAATGTAAGGCTTGAAAACTTTCAGAAACCTCATAAATGAGGAGGATAAAGTGGCCTTTGGTGGAGTTGGTTCACCGCTGTGACAAGGCATCTTCTCTCGGCGAGATAATGCCAAATTCAAATTTTTACTATGGCCCGGGTACCGTATTGTCCGGACTATAAGTCACACTTTCTATAGTTTCACTGGTCCTGTGACTTATTGTCAGGTGCGACTTATACATATAACATGTTTATATGTTAACTCATACCAACTGACATGAACCAAGGACTAAACATTATCGTCTACAAGCTCGTAAGCTTTTCACACAGAACTTCTGTTTTGTGTGTTTTTGTGTAGTTGAATAACTTTTCAGACTAAATGTTTGCTCTTGGTCTTGGATTTTGTGAAATAAATTTCTAAATAAATGCGACTTATAGTCCAGTGCAACTTGTTTTCCGTCTTCATGACGCATTTTATGACTGATGCGACTTGTACTCCGGAGTGACTTACAGTCTGGAAAATACGGTAATAACATTGTTTATGGCTTAATGCGAAGGAAAAGAAAACAAAACGTGTTATTTCCATAGATTAATCTTTATACAGACCCAGTTAAAATAAAAAAACTACAAGGAGTGTTCATGTGATTTGACACATTTATAATGTTAGGGAATTAATGTGGCGTTACATCGCTGCCAAATACCTTGATGAGCGTACCAAATATCCTGGTGAGCGTATTTATCAATTCAGCTGCGCATTTCTTAATCGAGCGAGCGCTTTGCTCTGATCGCTGGAGTTTTTAATTGCTCGCGGGGCCGCGAACGCAGCACAGTGAGCGTAAAACACGCCCACCACACTCACCATTACGCTCTCGTCGGAAAACTCTGCTCGCTCTCTCTGTTCAGCGGGCAGTAACCTTCTGATTAATCTGACTGGCCAGGACTTTCATTTCCAATTCGGTGACAGCACGGGACTTGTCTGTTTTCATTTTTTTTTTCTTTTTTAATAGCTTGGTGCAACTTTATTGCCCCAATAGTAGGGAAACATTTACAAACACGACAGTTTAACCTGAAAGTAAGCAGAAAATCCTGTTGGAGCACCAGGAAGATTCTAAATGACAGTTTAGAAAACAAATATAATACAGACAGGTAAAAGCAATCGGATTACTGAGGGTTAAAACTAAATAAACATATTAATACTGCACATATGTTTGTCAATGAATGCATTATTATGTTAATGTTGAAATAAGTGTAAACACAATAATTTCATACATTTCTGGAGGGAAATATTCATCTCAACCAACAAGCTAGCATTTATTAAAGATCAGACATGATGGTCCTCATTAGCCTCCATATTTCTTACTGATAACCACTTCTGTAAGGTTAAATGATTAGGTTGTTACGGCTTACTTTCATCTAATTATTAAACCCGTGTGGTAGTATATAATGTCCCAGCAGTATGGACGGCTCTGCTTCGATATACTAAGAGTGGTGACACTTTCACTCCCGTATACAAAAAATGTTACTAGACATTCAATAGTTCCAAACACCAGATCAGACTGGGATCATCACCAATACATTCCTTTAGTTTCCAGAGGTAAATCAATGCAATATCAGTCTTATAAGTCACGAAAATGCCTGTACATTCTGTCGACGTCCTGCATTAACATATTTGCGTCTGTTAAATGTGATACAATTTTGTTTAAATATATTTTGCCTTTGTATGTTATAGCTATTGTGCTTTTACACCATGTCCTCACAGCCTTTTTGTTTTAGTTAAAAAAAACAAAGTGTGGTCACGGTCTCATATTATTTATTTCAGTGTACTGATCAAGTGCATTGTTATTCATTGATTCATGGAATTTGATGTGTAATATGACTTTGGTTAGTGGAAACGTATTATCACCTTGTTCTCATATTGCTGGTTATGTTTAGCCTGGAGATGACATTTCGGGGTCCTGTGTTGTATTTTAAGGTGAACAGTTTTTTCATGTACTGGGGATTTTAATGTGTAGTAGCAGGGAAACCTCTGGAGTTTGTAATGCTTTTCATGAATTCTCTATTACATATAATAGAAAATCACAGAGCAGATGACTTGTTAGGTAATTATCCAGAGCTTACTGGCTTTTCTCCATTAAATTTTATTTAAACTGTTTAAATATTTATGAAAACTGCTTTGTCCCTTTTGTTTTCCATGTTCCACCAGTAACTGAGTAATAATCACCTAAATTTGATTCCTAATTAACTTATATTTCACAGATTCCCTGTGCATCTCTATTCACTATCACTCTTTTATCTTCCCTCTTTATTCTTGTATTACTCTTTCACTCATACTTGTTGACTTCTTTGGTAACACTCATTGATATTAGCTCATGTTACAGCTGCTCTACATTTACGTTCTGTAGCTAGTTTAGCCATTACTCATTACTAGTCATTTTAAAAAAAATATCTTTATTCAGGAGCAGCAGGCAGCAACACTGACATCCCGTGCTGTCACCGAATTGGAACTGAAAATTCTGGCCAATCAGATTAATCAGAAGGTTACCGCCCCCGACTGACAAATACGCCCGCTGAACAGAGAGAGCGAGCAGAGTTTTCCGACGAGAGCGTAATGGTGAGTGTGGTGGGCGTGTTTTACGCTCACTGTGCTGCGTTCACGGCCCCGCGAGCAATTAAAAACTCCAGTGATCAGAGCAATGCGCTCGCTCGATTAAGAAATGTGCTGCTGAATTGATAAATACACTCACCAGGATATTTAATAATAATAATAATAATAATGGATTAGATTTATATAGCGCTTTTCAAGGCACCCAAAGCGCTTTACATTGTGTGAATCCATTATTCATCCACTCCTCACTCATACCTGGTGATGGTAAGCTACTTGTGTAGCCACAGCTGCCCTGGGGCAAGCTGACGGAAACGTGGCTGCCATTCTGCGCCTACGGCCTCTCCGACCATCACCGAACATTCATCCACACATTCATACACCAGCGATGCCAACACTGGAGGCAAGGAGGGTTAAGTGTCTTGCCCAAGGACACAACGACAGATGACTGCGGGAGCGGGAATCGAACCGCCGACCTTCCGATCATTGGACGACCTGCTCTACCGCCTGAGCCACTGCCTGAGCCACTGCCGCCCCATTTGGTACGCTCATCAAGGTATTTGGCAGCGATGTAACGCCATAAATTAAACGGAAAATATTCGTGATACGTAAAATCTGGATTGTCAGTAAACATAAGAAAATCTGTTATGACATCCCTACCATAGACCGCCTAGGAGGTAAAGGTCTGGCCTTGAGACAGTAGAAACACCTGCTCATTAATTATTTCAATAAAACCTAGTTAATTTACCGTTAAGGCTGCGAATACATCGAATGTCCAAGTTTTTCAGGATGGAGTCCCCCCTCAGGTCCAGGTTGTCTGGAATGGACTGTAAGGCCAGTCTGGCAAAAAGCAGGTCGATCTGCTCGGACGGGGAAAAGAGTGGGGGGTTACAAAAGTAACATGAAAAACCTGTGTCAGCTCGTTCTGTTTGCAGGGACCTAATCAATAAATATACAGTATCAGCCAAAAGTTTGGACACATTTTCCTATTGAATTTAAAAAAAGTGTGTCCAAACTTTTGACTGATACTGTATATAGTTTCTTTTATCTGAAAATGAAATCAAAGCCTAAAATGAAACATGTCGTTTACAACATTTGTGTGTATGTAGGTAAATGCTACTTTAAATATACAAAGCTCACCTCAATTCCATCAAATTTGAATTTAATCACTGGTACAAAAGCATCCTCGACCGCCTTAAAGAGGGAAGAAAAACAATATCAACGACTGGTCCGCTGCAAGACTGAGAAAAGTTAAGTCTGTGTTCTAGCACATGGAGATAAACTTACCCTGAGATCTTTTATCTCTTCGTGCTGTTTCAATTTCTCAAAGAAAGACTGGAAAAAGTCAGCTCTCTCTACGTGGCGTGGAGCTACACATAAGGCATCGATATCAGCTCCTGCAAAACAGCAATTTACATCAGTGTTAGCAGTTTTCTGGTGTGACAAAGATCTTCAACGTCTCACTGACGATATTTAACTGCTTGTGAAGTTATGGAAACATGGGGTTAATGGCCTCAATGTGTTTTAGACGTTGTTCAAGTAGACATATCCACAACAGTAAAGGAACAGTTGCCAAAGCATGGCTGACCACACGTTTGAGAAGTTCAGACTTTCCTTAAAACATGTCGCCATGGCGATTCATATGAACGCAACAAATTCTGATTGTTTATGAAATACTTGAACAGATGTAACCTCTTGACATTATTATATGTCTCTTTTTCCCAATAAATACCAAGATTAATACTCTGACTAACATAAGCCCAGCTGTTTTTAACCTGGTTGTTCATAATTAAACATTGCAGATTTTAAGGTCAATGGAAATGCCAGTATGGTACAAGTATGGACAAGTCTTTATTTTAGCCTTTAATGTGCTTAAAATTAGGTTTTTAAAATGAACCAGTCACAATACATAGTTTTCAGCTTGTTAAAATAACGTTAGAAATAAAATTTCCAAAATGCAGGAAGTCACACCCAGTATTTCAGCTCTTTTGGTACTACTGTTCTGATTCTCTGTGGTACACTTCTTTCAACGAGAACCATCTCATTTATCAGGCTGTAGTATAGCTGTGATATTTATGGACGTGTTTAGAAACTAAGTGGACATCTGCGATCTTCTTGAAAGGACTTGAACATCTTTGCTTTATGTCTAGTAATATAGTGACAATTAAATGTAGTTTCCAGCTCCAAACATATGGCTTACTAGGACTGGGCGATTAATTGAATTTTAGTCACAATTACGATCTGGGTTTTCAACGATCATAAAAATGAAAGGATCCGATTATTTTTGTCCCTTGCAGTTTCCTCTTGTGCTGTTTTCAGTTGGAAATCGAGTGCCACTGGCATTGCAGCGCTCTGCTGCAGACTCCTCCCACAGCCCCGATTGCTTCAGTTTTATTCAGAGTGAGTTGCTCCTTCACCAACTCACGAGATGGCTCCTTCACCATCATTTTCTATGATACTTGTGCAATGAGGTGAAAATCGCTGCCCTCCTCCAGCCAATGAAATGTTGCGCTCGTTCACGCAGACGAGCACACGGGGCCGACGTGACACAAGAAAACAGAAAAATTTTCAATTTTTGTGAGTCGCGACTAAATAATCCACCAGCTTCCAGAGACACAGAGAGACAAATGTTATAAACAAACATAACTTTTTTTCTCAATTAACACAGTGAACAACCCGAATTTAAGAAACTCATCAACACTAATCATGATTATCATTTTTCCCATAATCGAGCAGCCCTAAGGCTTACCCACGTGAACACCGCTATGTTCATAAAAATAGGGATCTCTATGTTCTAGCAACTACTGTCCACATGTGTCTCTGAAATAAAAGATTTTAGAAGGTGCCTTTCAGTGAGAAATGTTTCACTAACTTTAACTGTAATATTCACTTATAGATAGTAAAATCTGGGTTTTGTGCACTGCTATCCCTTTTATTTTATGTCCCAAAATGCACCAATCTCCTGTCGCTGAAGAAATGAAACTGACATCATTGCCAAATTTGAGCCAGAAAGAGTCAGACAACTTTGAGAATGAGGTGGGTTCACAGAAAAACAGCGAGAAAACTCTTGCTGTTCTTAAAGTTACCAGTCCTGTCAGAAAAATTGCATCCACACTTTGTGTGTTTTCATGTGGACAAATTTCTTTTGTAAACAGTGCCGTGTGGATGTGATTAAACGTTTGAGCTGACAGATTGATGGTATTTTAGATTTACTTTTAACATCCTTTCTTGAATGGATAAATGCCAAAATGCAAATGGCATAATTTAAGTTAATTGAGGGCGGCTTGATTGTAAGTGTTGCAGTGTTGTTTACAACAACGGCGTTTTCAGGGCACTAAAGCCTTCTGTTAATGGTCAGCCAGAGGTTACCCAGCTCTCTGACCCCAAAACTGATCTTTTCAAAAACACAACAGCAGAAGGCTACAACAATAGCAACCATGTGTTTTAATGTCAGGGTAAACTGAGCTTTTCAAAACACTGACAATGTACACCTCCAGCATCATCATTATTCCAATACAATCCAAAACACAGTAAAAGCAGCATTCACTGCAGTTTAAATCTGTTTGAGTCAGATTAAAAAACTTCAGTAATGACTACATACCTTTTGTGTGTACTCCCAGTCTGTATGAACCAAATGTAAATATCTTTCCTCCAACACAGCTGATTGCTGATGGTGGGAGGTTCTGTAAGAGAAAAATAGTCATTACAGGCCTATCATAGGACAGCATTCAAGTTGCTTCAGTGTCTCTGTTTATGACTTCACAGGATATCAAATCAGGGCTTTCTGAAGACAACATCTACCATCACAGATGAGCCTACCTTCAATTCACTGATCTCTGCAATCCACTCCTTAACAAGGTTATTCAACTTTCCAAGAACAGCAAGTCTGAAAAGTAAAAACAAAAAGTTTAACCTCCAAATCCTTTAATTCAGAGTCATAAACATTTTTATAAGAATCCAGACTGAAGTTTGACAGACTGCAGCTATATCAATATAGTGCAATTAAATCATGTGCATGTGTCAGCATGAGGGAAAAACAAGAGTTAATACAAGGATCTGGTTACTGTACAAGCAACATGGGACCAATTACTGGAAAAGGTTTCCTGTAGTTGAAATGCAGTTTAAGACCTTCTCTGGTAGACAAAAATAGTTCAGTCTATGAGGCTGAGCTATTTCAAGGAAAGGGACACCAGGGACTGTAAACTGCACTCGATGTACCACAAAAAGTCATTTATCAACTTGAGCAGAACTAAACACGAAACATTTAAATCATAACAGCATGAAGTATACAGACACGTCCACTGATGAAGTCACAGTGTGCCAGCTGAACTTTGAAGTTACAAATCTATGAAGGCTAAAATAACTAAAATTCAAATAGTTTTGCCGCCAATGAGCTGCCATTCAATTAAGTCAACAGTTTATACTTATCAGTACAAAAAAAGGTGTATTGACACATCAGGATTTAAAATACAATAAATTTCCAACACATTCCTTTATTTCACCACTCTTAATATAAGTGATAAAAGCACTGACAATTTATAGAAATAAACATGAGCTGTTTTAAAGACATTTAACATTTTCTTGAGTTTATATTTTAAAAAGCACTTAATGCCAGATATAAATCAAAAGCTAATAATGCCAATCATTCTTACAAGAGAGGATGTGTCAAAGACTGAGCACAGCTTCTGCCTCACTGTTAAGATATTTGAGAAATTATTTTTGTGCTAAATGTCTGACAGAAGTGGACTATCTGGTCACACCTGAATAGGGAAATAAATACATAAATAAAGACCAATATTTTAAAACATAAAAATACAGATCAGTGGAATCAGGATGTATTTTTGCCAAGTTGACTCAATATTGGAATTTTTGTATTAAGCACTGAGAATACTTACTGTTTCATTGTATTGTAAAATGCCCTGAATCAATTCAAATCCCAAGACTATTTGCTCTTCAGCAACAGTTTCATATTTACCCACTTATATACAAAACGTATGAACCCAACAGAGCTGTGTAGACAACTACTAACAGCCTGCTGGCAGGTCATCTGTGTTTCAGAAAATTAAGTTTTGGTTCAGCACTTGACGTAGTCAAGGTGGTTGCATGCTTGGACAACACCATCTTGAAAGGATTACTTTCTCATTACCTCTACCCATTGCCACTGTTATCTGGGCAGTTATTGCTTCTTTTTCCTCTTGGCTACAAATGGCCAAATCTACAGGAAAGGGTAAGAGGTGGAGAAAGGGGAAAAATCTACTATGAAGATGGGACATTACTGGGTATAATCAAAGTCACACTATTAAAGCACAATATCTGCTTATGAGTAAGCCAAATATGATTCCTCTGCAAAATTCAAATACCTCCACATAATCTTAAGTGATAGGATAGGACAGATATGTTTAGCATTTAGCTAGGAGGAGTAGAAATCAACTGAGATTTGACCTTAGAGGCTTATCTTACACCTTGAAAATAGAGACACTGTCTTGAAGTTGGAGTCTGTGCATACAAAAGCCCCCCTTAGAGCAGGCAGGAATACAAGATGGCATTTAAATACATGATGCCCACTTCATATGGGTACTCATATTTTTGCATATGTGTCTTGCAGGTGCTGCTGACAGAGTTTTAATGAAAAGTCTTATGTGCTACAACAAGTAATTTAAACATTTCTGTTCCTCACCTGTGGTTCAATTCCTCTTCATCTTCAAACACCCCAAAAGGTTTCATAGCTTCACAAAGCTTATCGGTGTATTCATGGTCTATTTCTCGTGGGGGTGCAAGGCTAATGGCAGAGGTGATACCATAGTGTTTCTGAGGCTGTTGCCCACCAGGCATGGTGCTATGAGGAACATGACATGAGAAGAAGAGGCAATACATAAAAAATAAACTACACGTTGAAACATCACTTTACTGAGTTCGCTTAATGACATTTCTAGCATTTGTGTCAAATTGTGCACATAAACTGAATGTTCACTAAGTTTTGATTTAAAAAGCAATTTACAAATATATATGAATATAATAAATCTTTATTTAAATAACAAGTTTCACATGTTTTTCAACTACCGCGAACGTTTGAATTATCTTTATCAACAAGCTTTGAAATCATAGGTCAGTACCATTTTTCATTTTAAACGTAATTTGCATACATTTTCACAAATGTCATCAACACAGACTAAAATACAAACTCAACAGGAGGCAAGAGAACATTAGCTGTGATGCTACAAACAGGTTGGAAGCGCTAACAAATTAGCTAATTTAGCAAGTTAGCAAATGTTAGCGGGCTGCCACGGAAGAATTGCTCAACTAATGACTCCCTTTTCTGGTTTTAGGTTTTGAGTGTTGACATTTTCCAAAACAAAAAACAACAAGTGAAACCAGTTAAATCCGGAAAAACAAATCTTAGACACTTACACAACGACAACCAAGCTAGCCAACGAACGGTGGCTGCAGGCCTTGTTGTGACAGTTGGCTAACATTAGCTGTTAGCCTATTCTTCAGGACCGTCTTAAACGCGAACAAAAATACTTATAAGTGACAAAAGTGCCACGTGCATGACTTACCTTGACATTTCTTTCATGACACTCTAAAAAGCTTGCAATAATTTCTGCTGCAAACCTGTAAAAAAAACTAAGAAAAGTCGGCAAGTGGGAATGATAACAGCCTCGACCTGATTACAACAATGGTCACTTTCCAGAGAGCCGTTCAAACCTTCCCACTGAACCGGAATCACTACTCATAAGATAACGAATCAGCTTGTAGTCCTGAAATAATATTCATATCTAACTAATTCCCAAAACGTAAAAGGCTTTTGGATAATAGCAGTTAAACACGCATTTAATTTCTTTAATAGGAGTATTAAGGCGCTAAACTACAAATGGAAAGGTGTTTGTTGAACAACGTCTGTCTGCACCACGTTGAACAACCATCGTCAAAGGCACCGCCTCGCCGAGGCCAAATCACGTGATCAGGGAGGCCTGTGGCAAAACACAACTCTGAATGCTAGCTTGAAATGCTATTAGCAACACCTGCCACGCGAACTGGGTTATTAGGGGCTTAAGTAAGGGGCATGTCGATACATAGAGTAAAAATTATGGAGCATAACAGCTAAGTTGTATATGCGCGCTAACACAAGCTTTAAGTTGGCTGTTGCCCAGATGTTTCCAAAAGGTTCTAATTTTGTATTTGATCTACACGATATTTATATATATATATATATATATATATATATATATATATATATATATATATATATATATATATATATTGTCCTTGCATTATTTAAAAAAATATTCAAAGCTAAATGTCACATTTATATTATACAGTTATATTTATGTTTTAATCTTATTAGTTAATTAAAAAGTTTGCTAAGCATAATAATGCTTCCATTTCAACTTATGTTATGTAATTTCCTGTAGTACATCTCAATGAAAAATAAGATGAGCTGAGAAAATGTAGAGATATTATATTAAAATGAATAGATTATATGATAGATGTTGCCACACTGAATTGCCAGTGATCTGAATTAGTGTTACCACTAATTACACAAATTATTGCAACTGTAGAAACTGAAAAGAACAATATAGGCTAAATTAACAGTTTTGCTCAAAGGAAATGTAATTGTTTTAGACCTTATTTTTCATCTTATTAAAGGAGAAGTGAAATTAAGAAGTGAAATTACAGAAGCATGCTCATGTGTTTCATTACATAGAGTTGTGAATGCCTCAAGAAAAAGGGAACTGAACTATAATTTCAGTACTAAAAAAATGTCAAAATTATCCTGGTGACCCAAACACTATCTAATATTCTTATAATTTCTACATTATTTGAATATGTCCAAACAGCTGTATATGTAAAATAAAATCTAGGTGCAACTCATGAAGCTGTCTTTTTTGAAGTTGATTTGCTGCCAGTTAATGCCTTACCCATTGTTGCTCTCATAAGAACAATAATTACACTTCAAAGTAAAGATAAGTCAAAGTGAAATAGGTCAGTGTTTGTAAAAATGAGAAAAGGTTTTAAATATTAATATAGCCAAGCATCAGCTGTAAGCATCTGCACGCTATTAATTAGTTGGTTAGGAAATGTGAGGCATTATTAAATTTTGTGTAACATTTCCTGGATTCCAGGCAGCTTAGCTAAATGTCTAGTCTTTTTCTGTGTATTTGAAGGGGACAGGCTTGGTTGTGGCTGTTTGTGGAAGGACCTTCTACCAATGTAAAACAGCTCTCTCTGGAAGACAGTTTAAATTCTAGCATTCTAATTTTGTCCAGTTTTGCTTTTGTTTTTTTTTTTTCAGGCAATTGTTTTATTGCGTTATGGCAATAAAACCATTGATGGTTGTTGAACAATTTACTTATATGGGAGAACAAACCAGATTTGATTTGTTTAAAATTGTTTATTAGGTGCAGAACCCCAAAGTGGCCATGAAAAAAAACGTATGCATTTTGTCAAGATAACAAGGTAGTTAACACAGCATCTCAAGAAAACAATGATTGCTTTCTTGACATAATGGTTAAATTTTTCTTACAAGCTCTGGTCAAACAAAGACTTTCCTGAACTCTAACAAAGAAAGACCTCTTTATGTGGCACCATTTTTGCTACCGTGTCTGAATGGAGAAACAACCCTGTGTGTGAAGTGAGAACTCTTTGAGTTTTAACACTGCAGCAACTGCTTCATTTGATAGGTGCTAGCATCGTTTGGGATAAGGTTCAAGGACTCTTCATTATCCCGTGAGGGTAATTTGTTGTACAGCAAGCAGTCAAAACAATCAGTCAGTGCACAACCACACAAGCAACAATAAATATCCAAAAGGACTATGATAGGTTAAAAAAAAGAGCTACTTATTCAACAGGGCAATGGCAGCAGGGACAGAAGAATAATTGTCTGTTAGTCCTGTTTCTTGGTAGGATGTACCTGCGCCCTGATGAAAGCAGCGAAACTCACGAGCCAATGGGTGGCTTTGATCTGCAAGGGTTGAACGAGCCTTGTTTAGCACATGGTTTGATACAGGGCTGAGAGATCATTCAGGGCAATTTTCCCACTCAGTCTTACAATCCCCTGCAGTCTGTTCTTGTTTTTTAAGGGAAAGGGAGCCATACCAACGGATAAAAGAGAAAGTTAAAAGGGATTTAATGAAACAAGAGTAAAACACTCGCATAAAAGTCCTGTCAACATTAAAACTACAAAGCTTCCAATAAAACTGCATGTGCTGGTGAGGCGTCCTGCACACAGCATCCACATGAAGGTCAAAGGACAGCCTGTCATCCAAATAATGTCTTAAAAAGCATGCAGAAGAGTAAAGTACACATGTACACAATGTTGAAGTAGTTACCTATAGTGCAGTCATCGCTGCACTGAGCCCACTGGATACTCACTCACATATGTAAACATGTTTATGTCTGGAAGAATTTTTACCACTGACGGCCACAACTGTTCTTGGTATTTCAAGTAATTGTTATGCCCATTGTTATCACTGGATATCAGTAATTCTTACACACTGTACATTTAAAACCTTGCTGATTGTCTACGACAGTGCTATTCAACTCGGTGCCATGAGGACCTCAGTCCTACAGGTTTTTGATATTTCCCAGCTCGAACACACATAATTCAAACGAAATGGATCGAACAGCCTATGAATTTCTGCAAAATAAATTATTAATTTGAGTCATGTGTGTTGGAGCAGGTAAACGTCAATAACCTGCAGGGCTGCGGCCTCTTGTGGAACAAAGTGAAATACTCCTGCTCTACAAGACCAATCACAGCCCGGGTTAGGCCCAGAATACATCTGTGGTATGTTCAGGGAATACAAACTTAGTAGGGCTCTATAGCCATTTCCACCAGTGGATCAAGGTCAGTATGTTTTGGTTAGGTGAATCCTGATTTCTGCTTCACTTCCACAGCCAACTGTACCTTTAACCGGTAGGCAGCATATCGGCCAGACAGCAATAGATGTGTCAACTGCATAACAGCATGACATAATAGCTGTGTGACGCCTTCCTGGAACTATAACAAAGAAGAATGTGACCCAGAAATAAAGGAGGAGAATGGTGGACATCCAGCAGTTTGTGTTCTTTCTTTTTTTTTTTTTTGGCATGTGGCTTTAAACAAAAAAAAAAAAAAAACTCCACCATATATTTAAACATAAAGCTGTTGTCCCTTTGTTTTTAGTGCCGAGTTGCAAAGGAAGTGACCAGTCAACAGATGGCTTCATGTCAAGCTCCACTGTTTTGGGTCAGACTGGTAAGATTGAGACCCCAACGGAAAGGCCCCCAAAAGTGGGACAGTTCGGATATTCTTGTACTTTTTCCTGTTTTACCTGTTGAAACACACAAACACACACACATTAAAAAAAGTGTA